>NC_090884.1:50879989-50914989 GCF_036669925.1 Montipora capricornis
AAAAACCGATTGTCTCCTTCCTGAGCGGGAAAACTCGCTGCGGAAATTTCTTGTATGTAGAAATATATTTGTTAATTTGCCTACGGGCTACGGCAAATCTATGATTTGTGTTTGTTTGCGATCGATCGCAAACACAAATTCGAACTCTCAATTTGTTAATATGTTTTTTTTTCTATAACGCGACGACTAAATTGCAATATAGACTGCGAGCAGTCTCTGTTTTTCTTTAAATCGTTGAAACGAACGAACATTTTAAAATGGCTGAAACTGCCGATCGCAAATTCCGCGGGCATTTGTTAGAGCAACCAACGCCTACGGTATTTGCGACCCGCAGCTTCCGCCATTAGAAGCTTAACGTGCGCGTTCGTTTCAATGATTCTAGAGCAAGAGAGAGACTGCTCGCAGTATATTGCAATATACAAAGGAATAGGCCATTTCGAGTTCATGTCTGCCTCCTCTTCAAAGCGAGTCTAAGTGCGAAGTTTTTATGACGGTTTCTGAATGAAAACTAATTTTCATAACAAAAACTTCGCACTAAGAGGCGATTTGAAGAGGAAGCAGAAATGAACTCGGAAAAGGCCTATTAAACCTCGCCTTTTGACCTTTTATCTGTTGATTCTGTCATGCAAATGACGGATGCGTGATGTGCAAAGTTAGGAAACGTCGAATCACATAGCACGTGTGAATCTAACCAATGAAAAACAGATCAGAAATCCCTGCAAACCTGCGGGTGTCTGAACAAGCCTTTGGGAGTCGTTGCGCAGATTGACTGGTTCAGTGTGTCTGCGAAGCAGGCTACTGTTTGGCGATTAATTTGTGGTTGCAATTACTAACTAAAGAAAGTATTTTGGTTTTGGTTTTACAAATTATTCAGTAAAAAGCGCTGTATATGATTTTATAAGGAATTGAGTTGTTAACCAATTACAGATCGTCCAAGTCGGAAGCTAAATTTTTCCCACAGTATTGCAATTTAACTGATTAACTGAGAAATTAATTTACTGTATTTATTATGTATTCAATCTTATTCTAAGCTCTGTGGTTCCCTAAAGCTTAGAAAAGAAAAGGAAACTTGAAAGAGATCACACATAATGAAAAAAAAAAAAACAACAACAACAACAACAACAAGAACAACAAGAATCGAAATTTACTTGTCTCTGAAAATGTGATATTGCGTCTCCATTGTAGGATATCTCGGCATTTGACGCGCCGTTCCTTATCTCTGGCAGGTCCGACATGGAGTCACGCACTGTGATTGTCCGTAAAGGGGCCGAAGACAGCCGAGTGATGTTCGATTCAAACTATGGAGCAGATAAAAGATAATTCTACAATTAAGACCACAGGGACCTTACGCAAGGACGAAGACGATGCCAACGAGAACGGTGTCTGGATATTATTTCCCGTTATTGTCGTTCTGACTGGAAAGTGTTTATCAACATTGCGGGAATAAAATTGGCATGAACGATACGGTTGTTTTCGAAGAACGTTAAAAATATTTCGTCAGGTTCTCACGTCCTCTACACAACCTTGAAATTAGTCAATTCACGTCGTTGTCAGGACGAGGATGGCAAATAAATCTAACAAAATGCCAAACGCACGTGCAGGACGTGCCTTTCTTTTTGTTCATTAAAGAGAACCTCCACTAAAACAACAAAATAACTTTAAAGTACAGAACATCATGGTTACAATTAAAATTACTCAAGATGGCGCCCGGGAAATTTGAAAGCCAAAACAAGCGTTTTTGAAATTCACTTTTCTCGCATACAAACGCTTTCATTGAAAAAAGGTTTGAACAATTTTAATTGTAAACATTATGTCCTGTGGTTTAAAGTTGAAATGAAGGTGGTCGCTTCGCAGTAAAACGTGCTTACCTTCTTGTCACCAACCATGACGGTGAGCTGAATAGCCCGGGGAGAGAAACAGTGTGTGGATTCGGGATACAGAGGTAACACTTCACCAGGTGCAGCTGCCATTATGATAGCCCTGAAATGAACATGACCATTACCATATCGGTTATGACATTCCATTGCTTTTAAGCTTCTCAGTTCTGAAATCCTCGTGGGAAAGCAAGGGAGTTCAAATAGTGTTGAAACTAATTATAGTTGGCATTCATAGACTTTGAAGACTGAGCTCTCGTAGCAGACAGAACTGAGAAATGGGAACCCCATCTAAAGAGTGCGAGTGTTTCCATTTTCTTAAAATACAAAGCCTGAGGTACTAAATATTGGTTACTGAGGATGGTCATAGTGATAGCAGGTGAGATTCTATACGTTATCAAACGCGCCTTCCTTTTCATGCGATATCCAAGAACAAATTGTTTATGGAGGTAATAGTTTCACAACACACACACTTACACACGCACTTAAATTCTACCACTTTGGACAAACTTGGAAATACACCTTTCTTAAGAATCCTTGTGTTTACAGATCTCACGAAAGGCCAACAGAATCTCAACTGCTGTAAAAATTGGTAACATGGGTAAAAGCAATTATGCCGATAAGCAATCAAAATTGAATTACCTTCTCCTGGTTTGTGGGACACCATAACAACCTGCTTGAAGCACACCAAACGTACACTGAAAGAAACACACGACATACAATCCAACACATTCTATAGGTTGTCGAAAACAGCTTTAGGTCATATTCAGGTGTTTAGATGGGCTTCCTGGCACCCCAGACCATCTCTCTTTGCGGCCCCTGAATAAGTGCCTGTGCAAAATCGCCGCAAGTTTTTTTTAAAGAAATGATGACGAACGCCATTTTCAAGTACCGCTAAGTGCCTTTAACGGGAGTAGTCCTAAATACCAACTACAAAGACAAAAATAGAATTTACTTGGTATCCCATCTTGATCAGGCATCGCAACGTCAGCTTGAGCACCATACTTCGCTTGAAAGAGACAAAGTTGCGGACATTTTCCAGAATAAAAAACCTCGGTCTGTAGTAATCACAGTAGCTGAGGTACGAGACCACCAGAGAATTCTGGAGAAAAGGAAATGTTCATTAATTTAACAGGCCTTTTTCGACCGCACAAGTATTGCGCGTTCGATCAAATCCATCGCGATTTCAAAATACTATCAATTCTCTAAAATAATCTGTTCATTACCACAGCTTTGATGGAAATAGCCACCACTACAATATTCAAAAGCTCAAGAAATTTGCATGTCGGATATAGATGATGTTTCATAAAAACAATCCGCCCATCTTACCTTGAACTGAGAGTAGTCCCTTGAGCTAAATCTGTTCATTCCACTGAATCCTTGGCAAGGAGGGCCTCCGCACAAAAGCTCTACCTCTCCCTTCTGGGGAAGTGTTTGACCTCTGGAGTTCTTCTTTTCTCCCTGAAATTACAAAGTAGGGCAACCGACGCGTATCTTAGATGATGTGGTATCGAGGGCCGAGATCGTTTGTTTTGTGATTGAAGACCTCGAGGTGCCCGTGTCAACAATGAGATGAAAGACATGACCAACGTACAACTTCGGTGTTGTTGACTTACATCCATAACAAGCTTGAGCAGTAAATTACAGTCATCTGTGAATACAGTGCATCCGGGATTGTTAAGACTGAACGCATGCGCTGCAGGCTCTTCTTTCTCTACAGCCCACAGCGACTCAGCCACACCAGCTTGATGAAGACCTTCAGAAAGACCTGACGAAAATGACAGATATCATATTAACGTCTCTGAGTGCAAGAAATGAAGATATTGCAACTCTGTTTCACACTTTCCGAAATATTGTCTCTAATGTTCTTATTATTCTACCAAATCCAGAGTTCCTAACCTTCAGTCACATCGAAAATTAAAAGACCTTTCAACACCCTGTATAGAAAAATCCAAACGTCTCCTTTTGTGAATGTAAGTGGAAGGAAACAAATCGTTCTTTCTTCAACAAACAAGACAAATTTTCCTTCCCTTTGCACTAAGAGTTCCAAGTCACATTCTCTAAAAACTACGACAAGTTTTTTTTTTCAAAGGTAAAACGACTTGGTAGAATCAGATCACCTCAAAAATAAACCAGCTCTAAATTTTAACGAGGCGTAGATCTTTTGCCGAACATTTCACCAGTAAAAAATATCACTTTAAACTTACCACCGCATCCGGCAAAAACATCCAAACACCTCAGCTTTGGAACTGTTACGTTTGCCTGGCACTCCTCACTGGGGGTTTGCTCGTCCATTTCAAGCGACTTGGGTCTGCTTTTTTGCCTTTCCCTTTTTTCCTTTTCCCGTGTTGGGAATATAATGGATTTTTTCATGCAAAGACTGCAAAATTCTCGCGCGCGCATTGGTTAATTTTTATTGTCAATAAGCGGACAGACATAATTTATATAATTTATGCGTTTCGAGGAGTGAAACGTCGATCTGTCACTTTTTAACCAACAGAAAGTCTCCGTTATTTCCAATAGCCAATAAGAGAGCGAAGCAAGTTATGAATTTGGTCGCGTCACATTGAATAAAATTGAAGTTTCTCGCATTCTTGTCTCGCGTTCTTCTCGTGTTTTGACTTAATTTTGACCCCTCTGCCTGACGGAATTCATGATCAATAACAGTACAGACACATGAAAAACTGACATCATTTTGTTAATTTATCACGTGTTAGAATTGATGTGGGATAATTTTAGCATGTTTTTTTGTTCCCGTTGAAGGGTCACAAACCTTTCCTTTCATAGCAGCATTACGAGCTTCCATAGGTGGTTCCTCAAACTCCTTCGTTTCGCTATTATATGCCTAAGGAAATAACAAAAATATATTGAAAGTCATATCGGAAATCAGTTTCTGTTTTTACGAGAAAAACCTAGAGCTTAAATGGGCAAAAATATTTTCTGCAGTTCTTAACTTGAAACGGCGTGCGTTGCTGCAGCAACGCGGCGTTAGCCGTTGCCAAGCGACGGCTTGTGTTTGGACAACAAGGGCAACTAAGTTAAACCCACTTTTAACTAGAACAAGATTTAGGTAAGTACCTCCAGGAAATAAAAATTGTTTATTGCTTTGGCTGTGTACTCGTCAATGGAGCAGTTAAGGTCCTCTCCACAAGTCACTGAGCAGCTTCCCAAAACTGAGTCAAAGGATACAGTTGCCTCTGAGAAGATAAATAATAATTGGTATTATACTAAAACAGTGGATAGCGTTGAAGGCGCGCTCTGATTGGTTAATCAAACTCGGAGCAACACGCGCGGGATTTGCGCCCGAAAATGTTGTAATTGTTGCAGGAGCAACTGAGTTAAAATAATCTTTTTGTGCTTTATTTTCTCACACTTTTAGTATATACTGAAACAACTATTCACCAAAGTGGAGGTGGCTAGTGGTGGATATTTACCTCGTCACTTACGCTTTTAAAAATCTACCAGTACAATGTCACTGTAACTTACCTTCTTTGCTCCAATACAACAAATTCAAATTTGCTTGGTAAGCAAAACTAGAACCTTTGTGAGTGTTCTCCGGCCTGAAAAACATAACTTTCATTAACGGACGAAACGATTTTGAAATGAATCATATATTGAACTGCAGATATGAAATCAAGCGGCTTCATAGCTCAGTTGGTTAGAGCGTCACACCGGCATCGCGAGGTCACGGGTTGAAACCTCGTTGAAGTCCTGAATTTTTCAAGCTTCTCTACGCAATTGCTAAAACTGCGTTCATAACTGCGAGGATAATAGCTTCACTTGATAAGTTTCAGTACACAGTACTTAAAACTACGATTGCATTAAGTCTCGCGTCTTTCTAACTATGTTTTCCTACGCAACAAGTTTTCCGACTCCACAAAGTTCACACTATTCACATCCAAAGTCACATCTTAATTCTTCGACTATTAAACCCATCTTAATGACTTCAAATCAGCGTCTTAAAAGCCACTGGTAAAATTTTTGGGAAAAAAACAAAAGGAGGAGGACATGAAGTAGCTTGTCTGGACGTGGATTAAGGCTGGTTTACACGTAGGACGCAAGCATAAGCACAAGCAGCATACGCAGACAAAGTAGCGTTTTGATAATCGTGTCGTACGTGTAAACCAGCCTTAAGGACGGTGCCTATGCGCATACGTTCTGCGCATCTCGAGATACTCGGGTTTCACATCGGTGATGCTTTACCAATAAAGTGATATTTTTGCGCGGTTTAAAACTATCCGGAGAAAGTAGATCTTAGTAAGTACTCTTGGTATCCAAAAAGAAAATTGGGGGTAACCATGCATTTTTGAGAGATAATCAAGCATCAATTTGAGAAAGAACGCCATGCATTGCTTTGTATTTTAAAGCTGTTTACGTATATTATTCATCAATTATCTTTGAAAGATGCGTGGTTACCCTCAATTTGTTTTTTGGATTTCAATAAAACTTGTTAAGATCTACATTTCCTGCATAATCATAAACCGGGCAAAAATACCTTTGAATTAGTAGGCACCGGTCTAAAGGCACAAAGAGACTACAGTAATGTATCAGCTAAAAAGCCATCCGGAAAAGGAGAAGCTACGATTTCAAACAATAGGGACTTTTAAAATGATCTATGACGGCGATGACAACGAAAACGCCACAAAACAATATCATTGAAAGAAATCAATAAATTTGAGAAACTGCCTCTTATAAGCACATGAAAAACTCAGGTGGTTCCAACGGAATTCGAAACCCGTGACCTCTGCGATGCCCGGTGCAATGCTCTACCAACTGAACCATGAAGCCACACAGTTGGGAGAAGGTCAATTTGTTGGCCTCATGCGTTCCCGTGAAAGGACACCTGGATCTTTGTGAGAGACAATTGCCGGCCCTAGGTAAATGCGAGAATCATATCTCTCTTTCGTCTATACCCCGCACTTCAAATGTATACATTTCATCAAATTCTCTCACGGGAACAAATGAGCCCAACAAATGGAGCTTTTCCCAAAGGAGTGGCTTCACAGCTCAGTTGGTAGAGAGAGCAACTGCATCGCAGAGGTCATGGGTTCCAATCTCGTTGAAGACCCCTGAATTTTTCAGGAGTCTATAGGAAACAATTGCTCACATTGTGCAGGTAAGTGCGCGGATCATTTCTCTCTTAATATTATCAATGCTTAAAGGAGGAAAATAATCGTGTGGCACGCATTTTTGCACGGTACTCTGTATATCAACCAAAATCAACAAATCGTACAAATTTCCTATTTTCACTCTGAAATCGCTCGCTCGTACCTTTTACTTTCAGGATGCTTCAGCCACAATGTGCGACACGAACGAAATGATGTGGCATAATCGCGCAACACTCTCAATGGTACAAAATTAGGGGCGCTTCCGTCAACGTCACCAATGAAGATCTTTAAGTCCCTAATACTTCGTTCTTAGAGCATAGGGCTTTGCTCAAGTAGATGAATGTTTTCTTACTTTGCTGTTACCTCGACGGCACTGTTTTTGACTATGAACAGCTGAACTACGACTGACAATTTGCGAGGTTCTGTTACCTACAGACTAAAATCTGTTTGAATGACCACCCCATAGTTTCCTGGTTTACTTTCAATTTACCGGTAAAATTTGCCGACTGTCAACATGATGTCCTGGTCCTCGGTCAACTTCCCTGCACTTGACTTTGTGAAGATATTAACAATTCGACCTAAAAAACAAAAAAATACACTTATTACGAAGTGGAGTGCGGCATATGTCACCATGCTTAAAATCTCTTGGCGGGAAGCCATGTTTCACCAGCAAAAAAAGTGGACGAAAATCTTGCCTCCGAAAGATTGGTGATTCATAGAGCTGTCTCTTAAGATGCATCTAACACGCTGTCTGAGCTCAAACAGCTGGCGGTTTTGCCGCTTTGGGAAGCGCGCCAGCAAGCAACGGAGCTGCAAAGACAAGAAGGAAAGCTGAAAGGGAACGGGCCAGGCAACGAGTGTCCTCGCTCGGGTTCAGTTGGTCGAGCGATTTCTTGATGCCGCGATATTCCACTTGTGGCCTGAAACCACCAACCACACAGGCTAATGCTGTTTTAACTTAAAAGGACGGGTTTTATTGACAGCTTACCAATCCTGAAAGGCTCCGGTACATCATAGTTACTTCCCTTCACATATTCCAATGGCTTTCGGTAATATTCCGGGTATTTTTCCTCGTCCACCTGTCAAGTTGGAGTTCCATATGATGAACAAGACTGATAGCGGTATTGTACAAGTGCAGCCACGAAAGACTGAATTGAAAGGTAAGTGCAGACCAGTTCATAAGTTGTCATACATTCATTTCGGTGAGTAATACTGGTAAAAATTCTGCCACGAGTTTCCTCAACAACGCCACAACGCCTTGTTATCGAAATTGGACTACTTCCTTTCAATTTATCACTAAGTGCCATAACACAAGAAATCCGACAGTTCCTGTTAAATCGAGTTAGATGACAATACTATTGACTGAGCACAGTCTGAGTAGTTATGGAGCATAGCAATGTACAGGCTTAAAGCTCTAGATCCACTTCAAATTTTGGGCAGGAAGAGAAATTTAAGCAAAGTCAGTTTCCATGTTTTTTTGCGAAGAGATTGATAGACGGCGTGTGTGCGGATTAGGCTGGATTATGTTTCGGAAATGCTCTTCAGTTCTTCAGTTTTATTACTCGGTTAAGCTAATGTTGCTATACACCGAAAAAAAAATAAGAAATAATAAACAAAAAACAAATAATAATAATGATAATAATACATGGTGCAAATAAAAAAATAAAAATTCTCAAATAGAGCAAGTTTCACTCGAGTGTCGTAAAACCAAAACCAAAGTAATTACTTTGGCCAATCAAAAAGGACGGAGACAATCCAGTAAACCAATCAAATCTCGAAGTAATCACACGTAGCCGACACAAAGCGCGGGAAAACGTGCACGCGCGAGCCACGATTGGTTTTGGTTTCACTTGTGATTGGTTGAAAAAGTGACGCGACAAGTTTGAACCAATCACTAAGTGAAGTAATGCAAAAACAAAAGCAATTCGCTAATAACTTTCGACACTCAATTGAAAACCACTCTATTCAGATCAATTTGAGTTCTAAATTGGAGAACGGACATAGAGTTTTCAACACGAGCTGGGTGCAGGTTCCAGTCTATAACAGTTCTGGGAAAAAAAAGTATTTGAAACAGTCCTGGACCAGTGATGGAGAAAAAGTGTTAAGTTTAAGATCGTGTTTTCTTCGTGTGGCCGTGGTAGAAAGAGCAACGTGATCGTCAGGTGGAATAACAACAAGGCCTTTTAAGAACTTAAACATCAAGGTCACTCGTTCGCCTTTTCTCAAAGTTGACAGGTCTGCCCATTTTAGTTTCTGTAACAAGGCAGTCACGGTTTGTTTCCATGACTAGTTCTTATATACAAAGCGGGTAGCCACGTCTCTGGATCTTCTCGAGCTTATCAGAGTTGCGTTTGGAGTATGGGTCCCAGACCGAGCTAGCATAGCAGAGAATGGGTTTTACAAGGCTTAGGTGGAGACAATGCACGAGAATGGCCAGAGTTTTCTAGTGTGGTACATATCCTTGCAGTGATACCTGCTACATCGTGTTTTGCAAGACGATCTTTCTGTGCGTTGCGCAGATTAAATGGGGCAACAACGCAAGATCACAATTATTGACATTGGAAGGGAAAATTCCAACTCTGTAGTCAACATTGACATGGATAGTATCATTGATATCTTCGGTCGTCGAAATGGCAGAGACAGCTATTTCTTTTAACGTGTTTTATGAGCTCATATGGTTCACCGCACCCTCTGGCAAAATATTGTCCGTACGCTTATGAATTAGCATCGCTTTTGCAAAACTGATTTTGAGTTCGAAAAGTAAGAATTACCTCAAGTATGAAACATATCTTGCTTTCTATAGCGATACTCAAGGTTACGTCACCTATTGTCATTAATTTACCAACCAGAGATCTACTGGCTGTCGAAACAAAGAATGTTTTTGTTTTGTGGTTGGCAAAATTTAAGTTTATAAACAGTGAAGTCACCTATTGGTGTATGGTCTTAGACATGTTTGATTTGGAATTTCATTTTTACGGCTATTATTGGCTTGTTTGAAATAAGCCTTACCATATCATCTTTCTTGAATCCTTTCTTTGACTCTTTTGGTTTAATACTGCAACACAAGAAAAAAAAAAAAAAGAAAACCAATGTTCACCACACTTTTCTGTGACTTCCAATGCACAAGGTATGAGATAAAGATGTTCATAAAAAGTAATAATTATAATAAAATAGTTACCGGTATATAGTGCTTTTACTCTTCAGTTCAGTACTTACTTAAATGAGAAAGCATCTGGCGTGAGAAAAACACAATCACCGAGTTTGTATCGATTTCCCTTCTTTGAACATGACCTGAGAGAGAAACCATAGACACTTATGTACAAAAATTGGATTTTATTTCGACCACCTGAGAGAAATAAAGAGATCTCGCTTCATGAGAATGGTTCTGGTGACGACAAAATAAAACATAATAAAACTATATCTCACTTGTAGTACGTCTTAGCTGATGATTTTGTATCAGTTTCAAGGGGTTCGCCAAGAGATGGTGTTTCCAACTGAAATGAAGATTGAGCACTGTCCAGTCACATAAATTACTGTATGTTTAAGGAAGGAAAAATGTCATGTTTTAATCATAAAAGCAAATCTATCACAGCAAAGGTTTTGTTGATAATCATGATTTGGTTGATAACAATGATGATGATGATGATAATAGTACCTACACTGGAATATCTGTAAAGAATTTAACATTAGCACAAAAGAAAGATGGTACGAGCACAAACCACAAACTGTGCCAGAGGGGAATGATACAACAATTCTATGGGACATGCCAATACAGACATCTTGAGATAAAAGGCATACAGACCAGATATTGTCATCAAAAACAAAACAGAAAGAAGTTGCCTACTCATCGAAATGCCCGTTCCAACTGACAGGAACACCTCAGTAAAGTAACCGAAAAACTATCTAAGTATCAAGACCTTCAAATTGAGATCGAACGGATGTGGGGAAAGAAAACCACAACAGTGCTAGTGGTGATAGGAGCCCTGGAACTTATCAAGAAAGGGATGGAAAAATACATTCAAAAGATCCCAGGTAACATTCAAATCAAAGAATTACAGAAGATCACACTGCTTGGAAAATCTCACATCCTAAGAAAGGCTTTATCCATCAAATAGACTTCTTAACACATCCTAACCCTAGGTCCAAGGATTGGGCCCGGTTATCATGCTCTATCATGGCTTTGGATAAAAAGGAAATTAATAATAATAATAATTAATAATAATAATAATAATAATAATAATAATAATAATAATAATAATGTCATTATTATTATTATTATTATTATTATTATTACTCTGTGAAAGTCTTGATCGGGCCTTTGTGGAGACTGAAAACTGGGAGGGTAAAACAGAGTATGCCAAGCAAAACCTCCAACGCAGAGTAGAGAAACAGCAAATGCAATTCACATGTGAGGCCAAATTCAGGAATGAAATGCGGGACACATCAATGGAAGATGAATGCTCTCAATGTTGCACCAACATTGATTTGCAAATATTGGTAATGTAGTTTGATTTAATGTAACCTTTTACCACATGTGTCAAAAAGAAATAGTCTTACAGTGCTAAAGTATAGGCGGAACTATATTCCTGGAAATGCCAAACGATGTGATACCTTTAGATGCTGAGGGAACTGAACTATGGCGTCAATATTTTGCCCACTTACCATTTCCTGCTCAGTCTGCCGTACACAGCTCTCACAGTATTTGAAATGTTGTTCTGCTTTCACAATAGCAGTGTACTCTGAAGGGGGATCTGTGAATCTGCCATGATCTGGGTCGTACCTAAACAAAGAAATTCAACTTTTTCAAAAGGTCATAGTCCTGTTCAAGTAATTCTCACAACTTCAAAAGTAAATTATTATTATTACTGCTGATGTAGGCCGGCTAACATGTGCTAATTTCCGTTTCATAAACGGTGGTTCCATTTTTCACGGCCAATGCCATTCTTAGCAACCAAGACTTTTTATTCAGTTAGCTTTCAATGAATTCTTAGGGTTAGCTTCATTTAAATACTTTAAAATTGCGACATTTGGACTGGTAATCTTGTGTAGTTGTTACTGTAAGTGCATCTTCAGCCACTGAACCGAGTACGATATCATTCACCCAACTTTTTCTAAGTTTTTCTCAAAATTCAAAGTGACATATGCTGCTAATCTAGTCCTAGATTAAGTATTTTTTCCTCATTTGCAAACGACAAACTTAACTGTGAAAATTGTTCTAAGTGTCGTCCAAATGGCAACAACCATTTATGAAATGGAAATTTGCCTCCAATATGGTTTTTTAGTGTCTTTTGTGGAGCCATATGCAAGGCATACACAGTCCTAGCTGTTCAAGCTAGCATTCATCATTTCACCTACATGTATTTTGTCAATGTTTCCATTCAGTTTTTATCACCAATTAGGTATTAATTAAGCATTTCTTAAATTGCACAGGAAAAAGTTTACAGAGCAACTTTAACAGGCAAGCTTTTTAGAGAAAATTGAACAAAGTGCTTCTAGTATTATTGAAGTGTGAGTAAACGTTTGTTAATCACAACTGGGCACTTGACTAATAATTATTGACAGCAAAAAGCTGAAATGAAAAAAATCCTCACCACTTCTGATAGAAAAACGTGTTTCCATCATCCTCCTCCATTGCAATGTCACCCTCTGGTTCGTCAAGTCCTCCTTTCATAAACCAATCATCACTGGGATTGTTGTACATCACCTTTTGAATAAATGGTACATATACATTAAGTTGAAGTAATGTTTCTTTTTACATCTACATCTACATGTTCCAGGACTCGGCAAAGTCCTTTTGACTTGTGGCCTTTCCTGCTTTAGGTAGCCTCATACACCATAAGCCTTTTTTAGAGAGATTGCACCAAGCCAGCTATTCTGCCGGAGAGGTTACACGACATCCACCACACAGGGGAGTGCATCCCTGGAAGTTTGTTTCATGTCTTGCATATGGTATATACATGCAGGTGTAAGAGTAATAACAGTCAAAGGAGGCAGTGGTTAGGGCACTAATGCCTTGAGTAAGTATCTCGAGTGACCCAAAAACCCTCAATTTGGCTAACCCTAGGCCTAAAAACCAACCTTAGGCCAGGGTTAGCCAAATTGAGGGTTAGGGTCACTTTCCAAAAGGTAAAACAATGACCTGCAATGAGTAACCTCTGGAATATGACCTGTGTTTTAGACCCACCACTGGTAGTGCCTGGTTCAACTTCTCAGCTACACATGATTGTAAAGGCAACTGGTCTGCCTCCGGCCAGCTGGGATTCTTAACAGTTGTCGTTGTCGTTCTGTTCCGTCATTTCGTTCATTGTGTTTCATTGACCCTGAAAAGCCTCTATGGGAAGTGGTGAGTTAAGTATGTATTGCACTGTAAAGTTGGTTAATTTTCTTTTAGTATTAAAACGTTATAATCAATCAAGGGGGCGTCCTCTCAATCCTTCAGGTGTAAAAGTAGTTGTGTGTGACAGTATTGATTTTGTTTCATTCAATTCCACCTCTAAATGAGCTGTAAAGATCCCCATCCTTCACTGTTTTAGTTTGATAATTAAAAGTGACTGCAGTTTTCTCCCCTTCCAGACAAAGAGTTGTACAACTGCTACTTAAAATAATATAATATAATATATATAAATTTATATAGCGCTTAAACTATAGAATATTCTACAGCGCTTTACAATGAAAAAAGACAAATAAATAATAAATACTATTTACAAAGTATATAAATGTAATGCTTACGAACTAAAGTAAACTGATTCATAAGATGTGGATATAAAAACATCAAAAAACATGTACATATAGATACAAAATTATAAATATATAAAATAAATCTAAATGCATAAAAGAAAAGAAAATATATATATGTTAACTGATCAAAAAAGTTGCAGACAATTATGCAATTAGGAGTCAATAGTAAGCCTTTTTAAAAAGATAGGTCTTAAGATTTTTTTTTAAAAGTCTCCAAATTTGCCGATAGTCTAATGTCAAGTGGTAAATCGTTCCATATTCTTGGTCCGGCTATAGCAAAAGCACGGTCTCCTGATTTTGATTTAGATCTTGGTATGAACAGTAGTTCTTTATCATCAGATCTAAGTTTATATCTCCGTGTTGGCTGAATCTGAAGTAAATTAGTCAGGTACACAGGAGACAAGCCATTTACTGCTTTAAACACTAATAGAGCAATTTTGAACTCAATTCTCTGCTTCACTGGAAGCCAGTGTAGTTTCATAAGCGATGGTGTAATGTGGTCGTACTTGGGAATAAAGCATATGACTCGTGCAGCTGCATTAAGCACCTTCTGAAGACGTTCTTGTTGATATGCAGGTAGGCCAAACAGTAGCGAGTTACAATAGTCCAGGTGCGATGTTACAAAGGCGTGGACTAGTATTTTAGTAGTGTCTGTTGAAAGAAATTTTCTGATTTGTCTGATGTTGTAAAGTCCTCTGAAGGCTTTACTACAGGTCTTGTTGATGTGATCATTCATAGACATTTTATCATCAAACCAGGCACCAAGATTCCTGATGCTGGTCAAGGGTGCTATGTCAGCTGTCCCCACTTTCACAGAAGGTATTTCCACTTTAGCTAGCTGTTGGCGAGTACCAATAATGATAAACTCAGTTTTGGTGTCATTGAATTTTAGTTTGTGAGAGATAAGCCACGCATGAACTTCAGCAATGGCAGCACATAACGCAGATAGTGCACGATCCATCTCTTCAGAGGATGACGGCCGAAAAGATAGATATAGCTGCGTATCATCCGCGTAGCCTTGCATATCGGGTAAATGTTTTTCCATAAGTTTAAAGAGTCGAGAAGTATACAGCAGGAACAAGATTGGACCGATACAACTTCCTTGCGGGACTCCATATTTCATTTGATAGTCTTTAGAACAAGATTGACCAACAACTACTCGCTGTTGTCTTTCAGACAGAAAAGAACGGACCCACTGAAGTGCACTACCAATAACACCGAAATCAGATTGAAGTAAGTTAAGTAGTAAATTATGATCAATAGTGTCAAATGCAGCACTCAAGTCAACTAATACGAGAAGTGTAACCTCTTGTCGATCCATGCTTAGCAAAATGTCATTCTGCACCTTCAGTCGGCAAGTTTCGCTAGAATGGTATTTCCGATAAGCAGATTGGTTGCTAGGAAGCGGTGCATTCTCAGAGCAGTGCGACAATAATTTTTGAAGTATCAGTTTCTCAGCACACTTTGAAATAAAGGACAGATTACTGACAGGTCGGAAGTTGTTGAGTACAGGTTCAAGGTCCAGTTTTTTCCAAAGTGGTTTCACAAGAGCACACTTCCAATCAGCAGGAACAAGTCCACCACGGATGGAGAGATTTACCATTTCGGTTATTACTGGGAGAAGTTCATCAATGCATAACTTCAGTAGCCATGTGGGAATTGGATTCTGTTTACAAAATGCACTAGAGGAGCTCATGATGACAGCACGAACATCCGATTCTGTAACGGTAGAAAATGAGTGAAGTTGAATTTCTGGTGGATAATAATAAATTTGTGGTGGAACCACATGAATGCTGTCAATTTCCTCTCTTAGCAGATCAATTTTGCGGCCAAAAAAATCACCAAAATAATTGGCGAGAGTTTCACTGTCATTATGAGGTGGCAGTCGACATTCTTGCTTCTTATTGCACAACGAGGTGACAACCTGAAACAGTTTACGGGAATCCCCAGCACATTGATTGATTTGTTCAGTGTAGTAAAGATGTTTACAGTCGTGCAGTAGCTTTGTGTACTTGTTGCATATTTCACGATAGGCATCTTTGTCAGATTTCCGTTGGCTTTGCAACATTTTCTTCTCTAACTTTCTTCGCTTTGCTTTCAAGGCTTTAAGCTCAGGGTTAAACCACGGGACCATAGGCCTTACAGTTACCGTTTTATGCAATAGAGGAGCATTTCTGTCTAGAATATCTGTAAGTACCTTGTCGTAGGTCTTGGCCAGATTTAACAGGTCAGTTGGAGGATTGTGGTGTAACTTAGAGTCAAGGATGTTGTTCTTGAAAGTCTCAATATCGATCTTCTTGTATTGACAAAAACAGATTTCTTTTATAGAAAGTTCAGGGCGAAGAAAAGCCATAGCAGTTTCAATAAAGCAATGATCAGAGATGAAGAACGTTGTACGTGGAGTTTTTAGGAGCAAATCATAACATGATCGAGTCACAACAAGGTCTAAGATATGACCAGATGAATGCGTAGGTGTAGTAACATGTTGTATGAGACCAAAAGTTTCCAGTAAATCCGAGAATTTATCAGCGTCAGAGTCAGTATGGCTGTCGAGATGAAAATTGAAATCACCAGAGATAAGCAAAACTTCAGAACACATAACAATATTTTCCAGATAGACAGAAAATTCCTCAAAGAAGATATTAGCAGACACTGGGTGTGCCTCAGAGTAAGGTGGTCGGTAGATGCCAATGATTTTCAGTGGTCTACTTAAGTTCATAATGTTCCATTCACAATATTCAAAGGATCGTTTTTCTCCAGAGTCAGTTCGAGAAGTCTGAAGATTATCTCTGTGCATTAATCCAATACCGCCTCCAATGCGCTGCGAAGGTCGAGGACAATTATGAAACAAATATCCTGGTGGTGATAGTGAAGAAATACTAACAGAATCTTCATCTTTAAGCCATGTCTCAGTAAGCACACAAAGGTCAATTTTGTTACCCATCACATGATCAATAATAAGATCAGTCTTATTTCTTGCAGATCGTACGTTTGCGACGGCAAAGCATAGTTGTTTTGCAGTTGGAAGTAATTGCTGGCATTTCTTCACGTATGATAAGTTATTCAGTACAGTGTTCACCGTAGCATTATTTGATGTATTGTTCCCATTGTTGATGTTGTTCTGCTCCATCGAAAAAATTTGCATGTAAGAATCGAAGAAACATTTTGAAGAATAATAATTATGAAAATATGATTTAGTAGAATAGCCAGTGGAAAACAAACAATATCTGCCGTAGCCCAGAACAGTAGCTATTCGTCGTTGCTTACCCTGAATTGGGCCAGCCACACACATCGATCATCAGCACTAATTTTTAAATATTGATATTCAACATAGCCTAGCTCTCACATATTCTCTGTGGTTTCCTGAGGTCCCCTTATCACTAACTGATGAAGAGCTATGTGAGTATTGTGAGAATGAAAATTAATGTTTGTTTGTTGAGTGCATTGAAAGGACCATGATAAAGACTCTTCTATTTAATCAATGCAATCCGCATACCTCGATGGACATATCTTTGTTTATACAGAATACACGCCAGGATTGTTGTGAGATTGTAATTTATATCATGCTATGCCCTTATCAGATTGACCACATTGAATGCTCAACTGTCACCTCTTCACACACATGCTACTGTGTCATGTAGGCTTTCTTTGTACAAGTTTGTTTAGTTTCTCCCACTCTTCCTTGCCCTGTTTTTCAATAAACCTGGACTACAGGCCCCTTACCCACCATCACCATCTCAGCTGTGGTTTGCACCACACTATGCAGGCTCAGATTAGCACTTGTCACTTCCAGCCGCATGTCGCACGGTGTCGCTGCCACCTTACTCCATTACCCATTTATATTCAAGGTGTGTTGTTGCCACCCTCATTTGTTGCATCGCTGGGTATGTCGCTGCCACCCCCTTTATTGCTCAGGGTGTGTCACTGCCACCTTCATTAGTTGCATCACGGGAATGTTGCTGCCATCCCCATACAGTCATTCACAAGGTGTGTTGCTGTTTCCCTTCCTTGCGCTAGGGTGCATGCAATAACTGTAGTCCCATTTACTGCTTTGTATCACGATGAGATAATGTATCATAAAACAACAAAGTTGTTAATTTCCTGCTTACAGTGCATTTCTGTGTAATTGATCCAAGAGGATTATCATCACATTCATCCAACAGGAACAACTCTCTGGCATCACTTGTTTCACCTAAAATAGTGTCTGATCCTCGGCTAGAAAACAAGAATAGACAAACTAAAAGATGAACTAAAAGTGCAATAAAATTTGACTCTAAAGAAAAAGTAAAAGCAGAAGTCACATAGGCAGCTTACTGAATGCTATTGATGCAATTTTGGTAGAGATCAATTATATTTTTTTACTTCCTTGAAACGCCATCATTTTGTCACCATTAATAACATCATTTTTTGCATTGACTCTGCAGGCTTAAAACACATAATCCCAGACACTAAAGGTACCAGTAATATACTCATCACAAGACATAAAACTGTCTATATCCATAATTAATCCTACCAAGCCTTACACATTTAATCTTAACCAAATCCAATCCTTCAGCCTAAACACCACAATTTTATAGTACAAATAGTTGCAAAATTGACCCATTTCTTTTGCACAGTACTGTACAGTCAAATTTATATGCTTCATACACACCAACAAAGCACAAATTAACTACATCAGCAATTGATCATTGATCATCGTGGATCATGTTTACTATAGGTAGTCTAGACTAATGTAAAAGTCGACATATTAGTTGACAGTAGATCGACAGTTCCTAGATGCATATCTACATCGAGTATAGCCATATGTTGGTGAAATGATATAATCTGTTGACTGTTGGTGGTATATCGGTGAACTGTCGCTGGCATATCAGTCAACTGTTGGTCAAATATCAGTAATGTGTTGGCTATTGGTCAAGTATGTTAATTAAGCAGATGAGTCCAAGCATGCATTTTCAGGAAATGGCAAACGGCAAACCTCTGAGTGTCACGTGACATGGCCTTGCCATTGAGTTTGCAGTTTGCAGTTCAAGTTCTGACAGTGGGATACCCTTCTTGTGATTTACCTAAGCGTTTTTGACGTTAAAATTATGTAAGAACTCATGTGTAAGTTATGTTTTTTAATGCTATAACTCTTTAATGAACACATTTTTGCTGATCATTTGTACATCCTTGAGGACGCTGGCTCAGTTGAATTAAAACTTGAAAAGTAAAACAATAATCCAACACGGCCCCTTTTTTTTCCAGCATAATGCCGAAACTAGTGCCAAAGTCTATTATTGCCACTACGGCAATCCACTAATGGCTAACTGTGGTTTTGAAGGTTGCGATCGACTTTAACAACGTGATGATAATATCAGCTAGGGGGAGGGGGGGAATTTTACTTTTTACTGTGAGGCACAATTAAGGACGGTGCCTACTAATTCAAAGTTATTTTTGCCCCGATTTATGATGATGCAAGAAAGGTAGATCTTAAAAAGTGTTATTGAAATCCAAAGAGAAAATTGGGGGTAACCACGCATTTTTCAAAGATAATTCATGAACAATATTTGTAAAAAGCTCTAAAATACAAAGCAATGTATGGCTTTCTTTGTGAAATTGAAGCTTAATTATCTCTAATAATGCATGGTTACCCCCACTTTTACCAAGAGTACTTACAAAGATCTACTTTCTATGCATAGTTTTAAACCGCGCAAAAATATCCCTGCATTAGTAAGCATCACCGACAGGAAATCCGATTATCTGGAGATGCGCAAAACGTATGCGCAATAACAATAGTAGGCACCGTCCTTAATGGTACTCTATGAAGCAAACCAAAGAGCACTGGGTACTAGGGACACAGTTTTGGGCAAGAAACAATCTTCTTTTTTTCAGCTTCAAAATGTAACATTGTTTAACGCCTGTGTCACAAATGGAGGTTGGGTGCTCAAGGATTTGGGGACTGGTACCAACGACCCAAACCCAGGTCGGTGGAACACCCCATAAGCCTACCCAGCCATGAGCCCCGCCCACCACACCAGACCCCAAATCAAGCACCCGTCACACTGAACAGTGAGTTCAATGGAAAAACTATAAAGGACGGGCCCTGACTCCCCTGAGTAGGGAGAGGAGGGTGGGGAAATACTTGAAAGCACCCAAGCGCCAGCACACCGAACGCTGAGCCAAGCAAAACCATGAGGATATGCGAAGGTACACGCATAATATGCAAAGGAACCGCTGACCGCTAGAACTTCCAGAAAACGCCACAAAAAAACCCCACATGCAAATAATACATGCACACACTAAAAAATGCTGCAGGCACACCCCCAAAATACTGATAAACCGTAACGATAACGCCACGCAATGCAATGCCACGCTACGCCAGACAAACTGTGCAACTTGCTCCTGCATGGTCGTTAACTAACTTAAACTGCATTTAACCTATTAAACAGGATCAATTGCAGAATACGCAGACCCCACCTGGACATAGGATGAATTTATTGCTCCCGTTGTCCTGGAGTCGAAGATTAACAAAAACCTGCACACAGCTTTCCTTGTGAGTATTGCGTTTCTTTCTACTGACAGTCAACTGATACACAGCGGCTTATCGGCGAAGTGTTAGTGAATTGTCTGCAAGGTATTAGTGAACTAAAAGCCACAAAGCCAACATAAATCTTGACTGACCACTTATTTTCTAGCTGTCGATCGACTATGGACCAATACACATGTACATATGGGTTGAGACAACCTACAGTAAACATGATCCAGGAAGATGAGGTGACTGACTTTTACCTGAACCATCTGCAGTGAAACATTTTGTCACCATTCGGTCCCTCCCACATATAACGTACACACCCAATGAACAGAGGTAAGTGAGGATCATCCGGACACACCTTAACAAAATCACCGACATGAATCTGTATAAATAAGCAACAAAATGTTTGTCAGTTTACTGTACTTCTCATTGGCAAATGGCAATATCCCTGCCACTATCAGGGCCAAGTACTCAGGTTCCCCCCCCCCCCCCTCATAAAAATCAATTTCCAGCTAATTGCATTTGCCTGAAGCCTACAGATCACACATTGACTGAATTAATAATAGTTGCTGATTTTTATTTACAGCTGCTGCTGATTTTGGTTGAGACCTCTTTGTGCTATGCCCTTGGCAATTCATACATGATCAGTTCCCAAAACTGCAAGAAAAGGGTAAGCACAGCCAATTGTTTTGTTTTTACATTTTGTTTGCACCACAGTGAAATGAAGCACCAGAACAACATGTATGACCCCACCATACATTGAATACTAACAAAGGTTGGATTTGAGATTAAATATCTCAAAATTTAAAGAAAACATAAATATCTAAAATGTCATTGCTCCTAATCTCAGTCTTAATTAATCTGAATCCTAATATAAATCTCAATTAATTACATGTAGGAGCAATAACATTTTAGGCCTAATTAGGCCTAATATAATATTTGATCTCAAATCCAACCTTTGTCGGTTAGTATTCAATGTATGACGGCTTCATACATGGTGTTTTGGTGCTTCATTTCACTATTTCATGGTTCAGTAATGCCCACTAAAAGACCAAAAATAAATGACAAATGTACCTCCTCTTGATTTATGAGAACTGAAGTGTAATAATTCTTCTTTCTGTGCACTTCTGGGTCACCTATCCATTCCACCTTGGTCTGGAATACAAGTTATTATATCCTCTATTAACTCTGTAAGCATCCTATCTGTATTGCAAGTACAAAACTCTTATTGCTACAAATGTTGAGAAAGTCTAAAACAGATACTAATTACCAGCAATTGAACTCGAGGTTATTAGAGTGGTTTTCAATTGAGTGTCGAAAGTAATTAGCGAATTACTTTGGTTTTGCATTACTTCACTCAGTGATTGGTTCAAAGTTCTTGCGCCACTTTTTCAACCAATCAGAAGTGAAACCAAAACCAATCGTAGCTTGCGCGTGCACATGTTCCCGCGCTTTGGTTTACTGGATTGTCTCCGCCTTTTTTAATTGGCCAAAGTAATTACTTTGGTTTTGGTTTTACGACACTCATTTGAAAACTGCTCTAGCTAGGGCCACTTGCTTGGATTAACAATCACTTTGGTACCCTGTTCTTATTTCGGTTCAAGCTTAACCCATTGAACCCTGGGAGTAATCGAGACTTCACTGATTTTACTCATTAACTGGGGGTAGCCAAGGGAATTTGAGGTGGTAATGATTCTTTATGTAATAATTATATGTGTGTTGGAGGCAGAGTGGTGTCAGTAATGGTATGTGCTGCATATACTTCTGACCGCAGGGCCACTGGTTGGCGGCCTGAATCAGTCATTGTGTTGTTTTCTTAAAGGTACAAGAAACTTTTCTTCACCAGTGTCTATAGAAACAGTACAGTTGTATTTTCAGTCAACCAAGCCATATGATAAAAATCAAAAGATCAGAATCAAATCAAACAGAAGGATCATCAGCCAATTCTTAATTGTTACACTCCTAGCATCTGATAAGAAATTCACCTTTATCACTTTATTTGATTTAGTTGCTTTGTGTGTTGGTGAAGTCTTCTTTGGCTTCTCATTGTTGGGTATCTGAAACAACAAAGTGAAAGATATTTTGAAAATGAGTTTCAAATTGTTGAGAAACCAGAATGAGTACAGTGTATAACTTGCATTAGTGACTGCAAGGGTACAAGAGTGTTTATTAGATACCATATTTTCAATATCTGTAATGTCTTCACCAATGTCCTCATCTTCGTCTGCTTCTTTCACAGCCATGTTGGGGCATCTGGAATGCAATAATTCACACACTATTAATTTTTAATATTTGGGAAAGGAAACTGGGACGGGCTATATAGTCTTTGAAATTCTTCAGCCACTGGGACAAGATAGTCTTTGAAATCCTTCAGAAATAGTTATAATGGTTGAGGCAATTCTTTGAAAATCCAAAAAAATTCCCACAGTTATAATCTCACTGGCCTTTGTAAAAGGGACAAACATGCATGCACACAAACCTTCTTTCTTCACAGCACTGTTTCTTTCTGCCAGTTCCCCCAAACTTCACCATATCTCTGCATGATTTACACTTGCCACAATCTGGCAGCTGACACACTTCACACACTCCACATCGCTTCTTACGGAGGACACTTAATTCTTTTCCATCAATTTGGTCTTTGAAGAAAATGTCAAAGATTTGCCGCACAAGAGGAGTGGTGGTGGCCTAAAATATAGTAAGCAGCAAAGAATAAATTCCTGTCAAGTCACTAACACAACAACAATATGACAGTCATTGTTCAAGAAAACTGGTTCCTTGATACTATTTTGGCCACTCACCTTTGATGGACGCATCTCCTTCTTTTCTGGCCTGACTTTAACACCCCTTGCAGCTCGTCTGAAGAGATTTTCAAAGAAAAAAAAATCCAACACACTAAACTGTTGGAACTTCATGACTAAAGACAATTGCATTTCAACAACTGAATTACATGTAACATAAATGGCACGTAGCATCAAGATCCCAGTTCAAAGATCTAATGTAATATTTCCATTTATGGCCCTTAACCCTTTTTCACTTAACAATGACACTTACAGATTTACTCTGTCTACCCTACTAACCCCAGATGATTCTAGTTGTCAATGGAATACCCTTATGGAGCAAAAGGATTGACTTCTTGGAACAAACAATACGATAACGAGGGTGCGGATTGGATATGAGGTGATAAATAGCCAACAAGGCCCATATTATCACCTCATATCAGCAGGAATGGAAAATTATTGTTTTAGTACATGTTAATACTTCACGATGAGGTTTTTCCTCGCTAATTTTACTACGTGAAAACACAATGACACTTGGTGCTCTGTTTTCTATGTAAGATAAAACCTCGGTTATTCGCTGATAACAGGGATTTGGGGAGCCAATCAGAAAGCTAGAAATGGAATAAGTATAATACTAATTATTAGTATATATCAATATACCTCTTCCCAAGTGTAACTCCAGCCAGTTTAATGAGATCTCTCATACATGGTGAGACAAGGAGTGGCAGTTCGTCGTCATCAGCTGCCTGGTCATAGCTTTCCACCTGTAGATAGTTTAGCTTGTCAGCTCTAAAATAATAATCTGGAAATTTTGACTCATAGTGTACATGTATAATGCATTGGCACTTCCATTACTTGAAAGCTTCATACCTGTTCAACAAGAAACTGTGCATGTCGAAGCAGAGTGTCTTCTGTAAACGTTGAGCAGTTAACTGGTGGCACAGATGTCTGCATGTTGACAGAAAAGAACACAACACAATAAAAGGAAATCCTGGTCTTGATATATTTGCTTGAAGGTGACGCAGTGCCAATAATTATTGAAGAAAAAAACAGAAATGTGAAAGTCTAACATGATGGCTCCAAACTGAAGGGCTATTTTGTTAACAATGTGGCAATTAAAAATCCAAAATTACCTCAACTTTATTCAGCAAATCCTCATATCTTGTCTCAGGGTTGTTCTGTATAAATTCAATGACAATCTGAAAAGCAATGGTAATTCAAAGCAAGATTATTAATGGTTCATCACTTTTCCAGGACGTACTTGAAACAATTACCAGCTTGATTTTGATTGGCTATAAGCACACAGCTAATTCTTGCTTGCTCTGTTTTTCTTACATCATACTTACAGACAATTGATTTTATATAATTATGTAGAATTGACGTACGTCATACCTACAGACAATAGTTTTATGCATGCAGAAGTGACATCACCCAATACCCTAACCAGCAGTTTGATTAGTTTTGTCATGGCAGAGCTCAGCTCAGGAATGTGCATAATAAAACAATCATTGGATTTGGTTTTCACATGATAGCGATAATTATCATGGCCTCAGTTTATGTTATCCGCCTCATGCATCAGCCAATAACACAAACTTTGGCCTGGATAATTATCGCTATCATGTGAAAACCAAATCCAATAACTGTTAATTATTGAGATACTGTTACCAGTTGATAGGTACCTTGCTCATGGCAATTTTTTCTCTCATGATATTCATGAATGGCATGTATTCCTCTGATGCTTGCATTAGTATGTACTCTGCAAAAGCTGCAATTGATAGTGAATTTGGTATTTTTAATTATATTTTATCCACTCAATGTATAGAATACCAAACCTACCAATTTTCCCTGATACTATTGTCATCTTACAAATACCAGTGCTTTAAACATTCCATGTGTACAGGATAAAACTGGCTGTACTGCCGCCTTGTTGGCACAAATTTGGAAAAGCTAGGTGTAAAAGTAAATTGACAATACCGTGGGCAATTACAAGTTTGATTTCTAAGATGACCATGCAGCCCTGATGAGGGACTAACTAAATCAATACATTATCAATTATGGGTTGACCCTTTGTCCTTTGGGGACATAGTTTTCCAGTGAGTGATTAATTATTCCATCAATCAATCATCAATGATCATTAAATGTTACTAGTTGGTACCTGTGGTGAAACCGATGAGGGCATTCTCTCCTCCATCAAATCCTGCAACCCACCATTCATTTATTGGTCCTAAGTTTTTAGTAGGAACCCCACCTGAAAGAAATGCAACAAGTAAGTACATGTGCCCCATATGATGTAAAATCCTTGAAAGAAATGATAACATCATTATGTTCTTGTGAATTCATATCTTTTATATAAGCATACTTGTTTTTATCCCAGCATTTGCAAGTGTTGTTTTAACACTTGTTGGTGCCATGCATGTACTTGTAGCAATGTGCTTTTCCTCTTGCATTGAAAGAGGTTTCCAAGTATGCAGCTCACATTTCATTTTGCAGAAAAAACAAACAAAAGACCTGGTTATACTGCCATGTGGACAGCTCTTTTGTTCACTCTATACTGGGGACTGAGGCAAAGTACATACAGTAGAATTAAAGAATTTCCCAGCAGGTTATCTATCCTGGAGAAGACCCTACGTAACCTAAGCATTCAATCCCTAGCTGTTAAGAAAGGTGGGGTTTGAACCCATGACCTTTTGGTGCCGGTGCAACGCTCTAACCAACTGAGCTACGAAGCCACTGATGTTGGGAGCTGGTTAGTCCCAGATCAGTGGTTTCATAGTTCAGTTGGTTAGAGCATCGCACCAGCATCACGAGGTGACAGTTTCAAACCCTGTTGAAGTCCTGTTTTTTTCAGGCTTCTCTATGCAATTGCTAAAATTGCATTCATAACTGCGAGGATCATAGCTTCAATTTAAAGGCTTCATTGTTGGTCATCAATGTACCTTCAGGACTTGGATTTTCATCATAAATTGGTTTGAGGTAACCACTGAAGAAGAGTTCAACATTCTTTTCTATCAATCCAGAGTCAAATGGACAGAGGTGGGTGTTCTTGTCATAGATGCTGTGGATAGAAGAAACTAAATGTAAATTAAGCCGCTGTCATCTAACATGAATTTTTCTTAGTGGGGTATTAAGACAAATTTTTGGCAAGGTATGTTGCAAAATGCCAAATGCAAATAACGCAAAAAGAAGTAAGGTTTGTTAACTCAGTCACATTCGGCCTTGGTGTCATTCACTAAGCTCCTTGCTAAAAATGTACAATACCTAAAATTTGTAATTTTATGTTGAGGTGTGTCATTGTAACTGTCACACTGTTCCTCCTCTCCAGAGAAAAGGGATAAACGTGGGTCAGTTAGAGCAACAAATTCTTCAACCTGTGAGGAAAAAAATATTCAATTTTGAGCTGATGAAAATAAAGTTCATGGGCACTGTCAGAGCTGCAACTTTTGAATTAAAACAGATCAATTCCTGGAAAAGAGGATCAAGATATCCACTAATAGGCCATTTCACAGTTGTTTGCTCAGTGACCTAGCCAATGAATGGCTGCGAGGCTGCCGGTGACCTTGTATTGATACAGCCCCCACTGCTTTTATCATGTAAATTGTGTTGTTGTATGTAATTGTAATTAGTCAACATTTAGGATACTTCCTGTACTGGTAAAACAATGACGTGTGACCTGTGACCTGTGTTTTGTACCTGCCGGTAAAATGGTCCATTAATAAGGAAAACATAAAAATGAACGAGGTACTTGGAGCGTAGGTGTTATTTTTCACTGCCTGAGGAACAAAATCAATGAAGCAGAAATCACTTCCATACAGCTGGGAGAAAGGTGCATACAGTGTGAAGTGGGTCTTCACATGGAATATTGTTCAAAGCTGATGCAGTTTCTTTCTTGGCACTACCACTTTTGCAATCTATCACACTCTCCCCTCCCCCTTGCCCTTCCCCACCCCCCAATGTAAAAAAGAACTTGACAGGAGTTGATCTTCTTTTTGGCCTCAGGAGAGGCCATAAACTACGGTACTTACTGCATCATCACTATCTCCAGGGAAGAGTCTCAAGTCAGGACTATTCAAAAGCTGTTTACATTCCTTGCACTTGGCAGGAGGCTACAATATTAAAAGGAATACGAAAATCACTTTCATGCTCTGGTGGGATACAGAGTTAAGATAAACAAACAAAGTTTGGAGTGCACAATTAAGAGAACATTAAGAATTGAAGATTTTGAATCCAGAGGGGCGTTAAAAGAAATGAAGTGAGGTTTCCAATTTATCTGACCCATTTTCATCATTTTGGACAGGGCTAAGGATGGAAGACCATCTGAGAATACCCCATGGTTACACATGTACCCCTTAGGGAGTCAGATTGGAATATTGGTCAACATCTGCCTCTGATATAAACCTGACTCAAGGGTTTTTCTCCATTTACCCTGGTATTCCTCCCTCAACAAAATTGACTACTAGCTAATTGCACATGGCTGTGGGATGTGCCCTGAGGTCATGTAATGCACTTATCGCCAAAAATGCACTGACAGTAATTAGAGACATCCAACAGGGGCACCCAACGTCAATTTTCGGAAAATATCTGTTCGGAAGACGATTTGAGATCTAGAATTTTTGGAGGATTGCGCATGCGTAAATGAACTGACTTCCGGTTTGAGAAAAAAGCTTAATTTCCGGCAGTTTTAAACTGAATTAATTTTTTTTTTACATGGCACGTTTCACCCCCAAATACAGAATATAGCTAAGCATTGATTTTTTAAAATCATCTTTTTAGAAAAAGTTATGGGTGTTTCAGTATCGTTTATGTCTTTAAAAAGAACATTTTTCAAAGTTTTCTTTTATTGGTCACGTGACCATGGGCGTGGTATGATGACGTCATATTTAGGGTCATTGGCTTACAAAAGTTGGAAACTGACCAAAATAATGCCAAATTAGCAACGCACCCCAAAAAATACGTCAGTGGGCCCTTAAGCTTCATTTTAGAGAAATAAGCTGTGCAAAAACGCTATCGGCGAAGCGACACTCAATCTTTATTGTTTAACCGCACGATTTTAGTACTGCTTGCATCGGTAGTTCAATCAAATGATGCGAGACGCCCGGCGAGCTTTATTTTTTCGTTCGCACAGAGCTGTTTCTTTGTTTTTTCTTTTCTTGTTTATCGCGGCAATCTGATCGATCTTCGTGAAATTCAAGTTACATGGGATATGCGCGATGCGCGAAGCTCCAGCCACGAGTGGTTTGATACAAAATCCAAGGTGAATTTGTTGAGGTGGCTCGTTTGCTCGGCAGTCGTCTTAAATCTTGTCCAAGTGGCTCACCTTTATAAGAACATTACAGACTGATGTAATTTGTTATTGCTCGTTCTTTCATTGATTGCCGAACTAAATGAGCCTGCTCTTATTTTGGATTCGAATCTCGCCCTGTAATCTGTAGTTGCTCTTAGTTTTTGCCCATTGTGGCTGAAAACTACGAATGCTTCGAAGGGTTTGTTCGACGTTCACCTCCTCCTCGGAGACCCAGGGGCAGTTAGTGGGGGCGGGAAAAAGTCTAAACGGGCGAGGAAAAAAATCGGGCGAAGAAAAGTCAAGAACGAAAATAGGAGCTCCTATTTTCGTTCTTGACTTTTCTTCACCCGATTTTTTTCCTCGCCCGTTTAGACTTTTTCCCGCCCCCACTAACTGCCCCTGGGTCTCCGAGGATGCGTTCACCTGAGCGTACCGATAGAAAGACAAGGGTGGAAAGCTCAATTTCGGATCGCTCCATCATCAAGCCGATTTTTACCAACAAATGCCCATCGTGCAGGTTTCAAATCACGCACCAGACAAGCTGAAACCCAGAGGTTTCCTATCATACCATTACATCTAAAATCCGTCCAAAACTCGAAGCGCAAGACCTCAAATAATAACAAAAAATCCAGCATTCGAATTCGAAGTTCCAAGGATTCGCATGCCGGCCGCCATTTGCTCTGATTGGATGATTGTTTCTTGTCAGCCAATCAGAGCAGCAAACGGCAGCCGATAGCACAAGCCGTGCGAACGGATGTAAATTTATTTGACCGGATAATACAAACCGTCCGGATGCAAATTTTTTGGAACGGCTGATGAACGGCAATCTAAATCGATGTGCGATTTAAATTTAATAGCATATAAGCAGAAACTATTTTTTTTTTTTCGTCTTTAGTTCAACCGAATGATGCGTGTAGCGAATATACAACATAACAGGTCGGGGATTCGACTGCCGAGCCATGAAATAGACACACTGATAATGTTATTGCTGTCCTTTGATCGATTGCCGAACTAAACAAGCCTGTTCTTATTTTCGCTTCGAATCTGGCCCTCTGTTTTAGTTTTTTGCCCAGAACGCATGCGAGACAACAAATGCGAAAAAAATCCTGGATTTTTCAAATTCCACAACGTTGTCATCCCCGTCTGAAAGCAACTGAAAAATATGGCTCTTCCCGAATTAAATTTAACTACTAAGTAAGGAATAAGAAAAAATTGCTCATTCGTTTCCTAATAGGTGAACAACTTGTGTGTAAATACTGAACATGACGCCTGCAGTTATTCATATTTTCGAACGTCATAACTGCGAAGGAGACTTAATCTGTAGGCCGGAAGTTGAACTTGTTTGAAACATCGCAGATCGGATACTTGTTATTGAATTAATTTTTGTATTTCACGCGCCTTGAAACTGGCTTTTGCCCTTTTAAATTCCACTCTCGTTTCTTTAAAAAGACAGCAAGACCGATGTCAACGAGCTACAGTAGCTTCTTCACCTTTGCTCTGAATTGCTTTAGGTGAGTGATAAGTGAACTGCTATTTACAAGTTTAGGCCGCTTTGGGTAAGCGATCAAAATTCAGCCAATCAGTGCGCTCCAGAATAATAAATTTCATTCCTTGCCCAAAGAGGCCTGGGCAGTTCACTATTAAAAGTAACGGCCATTGATTTCGTGGTGTGAGAGTACTAAGGCGATTCAGAGCAAAGTTAAAGAAGATGGACTGCGAAGCCTTCACATTTCCATGCAGAAATTGACGGACGCACATCAGCGGCGTTGTCTTGGTCCTTCACTCCGGCGCAATTTATTAGTTTCTCGTGTCTTGAACAATGTGCTGTCTTCAACAGAGTTATCCTACTGTGCATACAGAACGGAATATAAGATAGATGTGGACATAGATGGAGTGAAAAACAAACTTTTGCCTTTTGACCCATCGAAAATAACAGAAAATCAACGGAAGTGAAGAAAACAGGAAATGACAGAAAACGAGCAAGACCAGATGTGGATGCGGTGCAGAAGAAACGATTCAAAACAATGACAACAAGCTTCTTTTACGGTGACGCTAAAATAACAATAACTGATGAATATTTTTGTCTTAAAAACTAAAACAGTAGAAAGAACATGAGGAGTTTCGAAGGAGAATAGGATAATGAGAGTGATCATAGTTCATCGTTTGAGAACGACATTGCATGGTAGTGTTGAAGTTGGGGAGAAGAGAAAGGGGACACCTCATGATGCTTCTTGAAAGCCGTTCTCCATCTGGCATCCGGGGGGATGGGGAGGGGCTTGTTTAATTTCAATAAAACTTGTCTCTGTGCCAAACAGTTTGTTTCAGTGTCTTCTGTTTATTGTTCAGTTTTTGATGTTAGGAGGGAAATTGCCAAGATTTGGGTCTTGGACTCCTTCCCATTTTGCTGAGAAATGTATTCTCATAATGTGACTACAACTTTTAAACAGTTACAAAGTTAAACCTTGGTTTACTATTTGGCACAAATTAAACCCCCTCTGCTTTCCTCTTGTTGTTCTAACACCAACTAGCCCATTACTTGAACGAAAAAAGCAGGAGGTTTAATCGTACAGTGCACGTATTACAACAAATAAATAAATATCTGGCTAATGCTAATCCCCCTGTCTTGCAATCAGAGATTTAATTCTTAAGGATGCAGCTCAAAGAGGTTGGACCAAAGGAGCTCTGCAGCCAGCTATAGTTGTAGGTGCTCAGCTCCTGAAAACGACATTACCTCAGAGCACAGCACCAAAGCAAGATGAAATAGACTGGGATTTGATTCTTACTGAGTGAGGAAAACCAGAGTGTTCGGAGAAAAACTCATAGAGCAAGATTAAGATCTACTGAAACTCACCCCACATACCAACTTAAGATGTGATCCTGGGCCTGCAGAGGTGGGAGGCAAGAGCGTTTTCACAGGGCAATCCTTACTACTTACTCTAGACAGTCCATTATTCAAATGTCTTGTCAGTGAGGAATCAACATAATATTATTGATGACCTATTAGACATGTTCATAAAGCTTTGAGTATGCTATCATGCTGCATAATAATACTATTAACCTGTGCCTTTGTAACTTCACGTTTTATTGAGTCAGAAGATTCTCTTGCACTATTCCTATAGAAACAATAATGAAACACTTTAAGAGGCTATATATTGTAAAAAAAATGAAAGAACAAAGAAGTGAATAACCTTGCTGTGAAATCAGCTTTACTAGGATGTAGCAAGTATCATTAACCTGTTTGACACGACTATATTCTACATGTATTTTAAAAATTAAGTACATTGGTGGCAAGGGCAACAGGGCTTGGACTACCATAAACATTAATTTAGTGCATTTGGGAAGATTACAATATTTTTAAGTATATATAGACATAACAATAAAATAATGAAAGTAGCAATAATTTTAATAGTAAAAATAATATCACTACCACTACCACTAGTCCACTACCACTAAAAATAAAAGCAATAACCTCCTAGCTTCTAGACTAGTAACTGTCATCAGGGGTTTCAATAACTTCTGAAATAGCAGTCCATGATAGCCCATTGAAGGCGGCAGTTTGACAAGTTTATGATAGCATTTTTAGTGAAAATCAAGGCAAACTAGCCTGCGGTGTGAGGCAAAGTAGGCGGCGGTATAGCGGTGGTAACCGGCTTCTATTGAAACCCCTGCATAATAATATTGATGACGGCAGAAATGAATGCTCGGCAGCACCATATTAACATGTAATTCTATGTAAAGACCAATAGGAATAACAAAGGTATTGCAATGGCAAAGGTGCACTGTTACCTCTCATGTTCTGGATCCTCCGAGCTTTTTTCTTTATTACTGCAGTCACCATTTGTCATCTTCTGGCGTTTCCCATCCTAAGAGTTCAAAGATTGAAGGTAAGATCAAACATAATGAGAATAGGAACACTGATCATTGTTCACTGGTCCTGCAGGTTTACTGTTTGGTGAAGAAAAAACTGTTAATGTTGCATGCTCACATTAATTTCTATGGGCATCATTTCCTGAAAACATCACTTTACTTGTAACTTCTCCAGTAGAAAAACTCCATAAGCCAGGTCTATACCCTATTTTTCCGATATCAATGTATATTTATTAAGGGTAATTTAACCAAGGTTCTGCAAAGTGTCAAAATAACATACATACTTTGATGGAGTTGGTAGCATCACCGTTTTGTGATGATGACTCTCCTTGGCCAGTTGTGACACCCACAGTGCTATCTTCAGTCTTCTTTCTTTTGAGAGGGCTAAATGAATTAAAGCAATACAAATTTCAATCACATAATTCAACTCCACCAACACAATGCATGAATGAAATGCGATTACCAGAGAGTAGTAAACTGTTCTGGCCTGTATGTATGTAGGCAATTTCAGATCATGTGCTCCAATAAGAGAGATATAACACTGTCAATCAAGGGTTTTAGCTTCTAGAATTTAGAACAGCACTGTTCCTCGCTTCTGACAAAAAGGACTGCTTATCACAGTATAACAACTTTTAAGAATCTACAGTAGTTTTTCAAAGAAATGCTGCATGGTGCCAAATCAGGTAAAAAACTTGACAACTTACAATACAATATTTAAGCTTTTCATCACATAATATATATTAGTACTGTAAGGGTCTTGAACCTCACTTATCTCCCCAGCACTACGAGCTGAATGCAAAACATCACATGATGGATCGGACAAGAGTATCGGTTAGCAGGCGATATTCAAAAGGCAATGCAGCCAACAAGCTTGAGGGAAGTCACTGCGCAGACTTACCGCACCACACAGGAGTGTCCCGAGTTTATTGAAATGCATACATTACAAGGCCCCAACCTCGACTCCAAAGGGAGGGAGGGAGAGAAAAAACAAAATCGTAAACCACACTAATATATTGAGTGCTAACTGTGCTGAACAACAGAACATAAGTGACCTCTAAATAATTTTCATATGCTTTTATAGCTAGACAAATGTCCACTGGCATAGCCAGTTGGAAGAGCTGGACTACGAGAGGAGTGTTACATGTGTCAACTCTTAGCAATGAATAGAACTTTGAAAAAAGCGCCAATGCCGTGGATCATACTAGCCTGCTAGTGACAACAAAGCTGTGAAGTTTGAAGCAAGAATACAATAAATCCTTAGTGTTTGCTGACCTTGGCAACTAGACAGCACAAACGCTACACGGAAAACAGATTGTCACGATCCATTAACTACATGAGAGTAAAATTGCCTTTAAGTCTAAGCATTTTAAAACAGTTTCCTTTCAATAACTGTGTGACTCGCAAATTGACTCGCCACACAACAGCTTGCATGTTGACTCATATATTGTACAAAATTGTACCGTAATAACTTCTTAAAATCTTTATATATATATATGTGTGTGTTACAAAAGTGTCAATAAGGAATAGTGCTTAAAGGATGCTTAAAACAACTCAACAGGTTCGCAGTTTTTTGCTATGTGTCATGGTGTACCACAATCATTTATACTAATGAAAGCAAACAAAGAATAACCACATACTTTTTAGCAAACATTTCTTTAATGCTAGGCTGCTTTTTGCTCTCCTTTGGTGAAATAGCTTTATTCTGTTAAAATGTGAAAAAAGAGTTAATTCAATCAAGCAATCAGCCTCTCTATTGAAGGCCTGTAAGCACAACCAATGTCATACTTTTTTCAATCTTTTATCATTTCCTTAAGTTGCAGCCAATTTCAAGTGATAAAAGAAATTAATGGTGCATGAATTGGGGAAGAAATAAATTATTGTTGCATGTCACACACCAGAGCTTACAGAATCAGGATGCAAGCAGCTGGTGAAATAATGTTTTACCTTTTTTTGTTGTATTCCATTCACTCTGTGTGTACAAAAATTCTTTGCTTTGATCCAAAAAAATAACGAAACTTATTGGAGAGATTTGCTTTCATATATAGGTACACAGCCCTTCAGTCAGTGAGCTTGTTCTCCAGAAACATACAGTACATGTACATGAAGAAAAACATCAATCAATTATATATCGACTCACCTTATTTCCCCTTGGAGGAGACTCTTTGTTTGTGTGCAAAGGTGATGTTCGAAAATCTAAAGCAAAATATACTTTACTTAATATTAAACTAATGCAGTTTTGATGCTGGCCCAAAGATTTTAAGGGACAATCAATAAGAATTTTGGCAGCTATCAAAGACTGAAATGCCACATACAGTATCTAGACACCTTAGCTCTTTTCTTGAACAGTACATTTTTCAGAGGTAAACAATTAAGGAGCTACGACTGTACCTTGTAAGCATACTTTAATAGGCTGCAAACATGGACTTTTTTCATTGCACTCTGAAGATGATGGCTCCACTGCTCCATCAGAAATATTACAATCACTTGAGTTGTTGTGTGATGTTCCAGGACCTGACTCTGCTGACACACTTTGCCTTTCAAATGAACTGTTGGTTTCAACCATTTCATTATGCACAATGGAGCTGTCTCTAACATTTATGTCCAAAGCTGTTTCCATTGGCTCTTCAGCCACTGTCACATCGTCGCTATCCTTATTACCAGTAACAACTGGAGATGATGGTTTTGCATCACAGCCATTGCTTGATCTGTGTCCAATCTCTGAGAGAACTTCCTTAAGAAGACTAATGAACTGCTCCTGCAAAAAATGTTTTGGATCATGTATCTTATCGGGTACCCCAATCAACATATCGACCATTGAGACTCAACCAACATGTCGACCAACTA
>NC_090884.1:50917489-50942489 GCF_036669925.1 Montipora capricornis
TACACTTTTTCCGTACATAGCCCTGTGCATAAAATATCTCGTTGTGAGCGAAGCAAATAATTATATTGACATCAACAACGGTATAGAAACTTATCTTTGCAGAAGACGTTTACGAATAACGGAAATCAAAAGATTCAGATTGATAGGATACAAAGAACGCATATGAGCACTGATTATATCAAGCCCACGCACCATGGCATCACTCGGCAATGCACCTTATTATACGGCTTAGTTCATGCAAAGATCGAGTGATTTATTAATCGTCAATTACCTTTTCTGTGATATCACCGTCCTTATATTCTTCCTCAAGCTCTGATAACCTGCAAGAACTCAGAGAATAAGTATCTTACTTCAATACATTGACGGATCGAAGGATTGTGAAAAACTAGCTACAGACGCAGATCAAGATAGCCATTTGCTCGACCTATATACAGGATTATCTAAAAAAAAATCATTGCTAGTTCAGGCGATTGCACTCAAATCGAAAAATCTCACCTTTCTGAGATACCTGAAGGAAATTCCTCTTTCAAATGTACCATTTTCTTAGTAAGTAGAGAAGGTACACGGAATACAAAACACTACTTGATTCGAGGGTTTACTTAAATATGGTTACCCTGTGTTCTCAATTTCGCGCCAAAAATTTATCCACACCAGGGTGTAATTCCTAACCTGGGAGGTCACCAGGGAGATCTCGTGCCGAGAGTCTTCTTCTCTTGGATTGAGACAACTGCAACCACCTTCTTCTGCCTTCCTTTTCGGGAAAGGGACGGGGAGGATAATTTTTGTGGTTTTTCCTGAAAGCGATGTTTTCTTTTGAGTCTTTTCATCGAACTAAAGTAACACCCAGCAGACACCCCAAGTTTTAAGATACTGACTATCCCTCCCCACTCTCCTCCCCCAGGAATGGCGCTCTGCCCAGATTGCTTGCTTCTCGATACAAACCCAACCAAGATGGCGGGAAGATTGAGGTCAATTTGAAAATGAATGGATCACTTGACGAATTTATTTGAATCCACCTTTACCTGGCATGGGTTCCCAGAGCCAGACTGATTCTAGTCAATTAACGTCTCTCATTGTATCCTTTTCAAATAATCGATTTAAATCATGCATCGTGCATCAAGCTCTATTTTGTATTTCTCCGGACAGACATCAAGCTTAAGTTTATTAGTGTCGTTTAATAAACGAGGCGATAATAAGATGATCAGTTCGTAGCATGAGGTAAGTGTGTGCTTATTGACAATCTTACTCTTCCATGATATGCATGCCTGCACTACTCAGTGAAAACGGTCAGGTTCAGCTCTAATTCACGTAAAATCTCATTCGAAACAAATATGCATATAAGTCAATTATATTATGTACCAGCTATTGTTTACCACAAACCTGGAATTAAGAGGATTTGGGACCATTTTCTCCTTGACTGACAATGTCTTTATTCAAGAAATCATTTGGTGAGGCAGTGGATACCAAGGAAAAGCTAGGTACGCATGGCTTAGTCTAATGCAGGGAGTCTGGGTGTAGTTGTGTGAGTTAGCACCTCAATTTTCTTCTTTCTTGACACTTAAAATACTCCACTGCTTGGTATGCAAAAAAGGAAAATTCCCAACCCGGGACTCCCTTTAATAGTGACCAAAACATTGTGTTCTAAAGAATTAATGATTTTTTATTGAAGAATGATTCCCTTGAATATTAAGAGATATTTTGTCCACTGTTGGGTGAGGCTAAATCGCGTGGGTGGGTGGGGGGTAGGTGGGTCGTGGGTGGTGGGTCGTGTTTGTTTGAAGATAAAAAAAAGATATATATTAGCTCCCTCAGTGCTCGGTCCAAATTTGTCTTAGGTCTTAGGCCTTGTATGTTTCAAGAATTTCCAGTCGTTGATGAAAAAAAGGGTTAGGGACCCACAACCCACAACTTTTCAAGCCATGTTCAAACCTAAATACTGCTTGACTGTATTGTAAGAGTACGAAAGCCTCTGGCATTAAAACGTTGTTTCATTCCACAAAGGAAATGGCTTTATTGATATGACTAAAAAAAAACATTAATCCTCTACATTCTATGCCATTACATCTACATTCTCTCCTAAAAACTAAGTCTTATTTGAAAAGCTTGAGACTTCAAATAGGGCACCATTCACTGACAATAAAAAAATTTCCAATAATCAAAAAATTAAAGTTAAATAGAAAGGTTTTCTTAAAGAAAAAGTGGAAGGGGTCCAGTGTTTAGTACTTGATCATGTTATTACTTTTTTATGTTTCTAACCTTATCAATACTATTTAATGCTTTTTCGTTAGGGTATCTAGCAAGCCTCACAACTCAAGTTCTTCCAGTTGTATCCCTAGCTGAAGTGGAAACCAAGTTATTTTCAAGAGTCCTGCCCAAGGTGCATTATAATAATAATTATTTTTATTACCATATGCTGATTTAGATCATTTCACAAGCAGTTTTTCCTCCTAATTTGAGACTTGCATACTTAAGTTATAATAATAATAATAGTAATAATAATAATAATAATAATAATAATAATAAATTGGCAGTGCTAATCACCCTTTACTTGCAGTATTGAGGCCTGAATTGCGAAAGGGTATGACTCACGATATCGGGCTGAAAGCATAGAAAGGTGACTCTGGCTGCCGCTATGCAGTCCTTTTTGATGTCAGAGCACAGCACCACAGCTAGAACTTAATTAGCTGTGAGTCGATTTTGATGCGGGAGGAAAACCGGAATACCTGGAGAAAAACCCCTTGAGTCAGGTAGAGATCGACTGAAACTCAGCCCACATGCAGGTTGGAGCCAGAATTGAACCCCAACTCGCACTGGTGGAAGGCTCGTTAGATAACCACTAAGCCACCCTGACTCCCACATATGTTAACCCATTCACCCCTAAACCGGCCATACTTAGTATTCTCCTCTGTCTATCGTCAGACGATTTTACTCGTCAATGAGGAACCCCCAGGAGTCAATGGGTTAATAAAATATATAATTTTTATCTGGGATTATATGCAGGTGTATGACGCTGTCTCAGATGCTATTTCAAAAATTGGACACATTCTTGAGTCAGTGTCTCCTAATACTAAGAGAACCGACAGTTTACGTGCAGTTCAGTCACTTCTTCAGGTTTGTGACAATTTTACAGAGAATTTTTTTCATGGATAAGGCATTTGAAAGTAGTCACATATTTTGTGCCCTCTTCTAGAATTTGTTTATCAGTAATGAAGGTATCACACTATAAGTATCTTGACTGTTATCTTGTTGCAAATAATTTTATTGGAAACAGAACTTTGTGGAAAACATGTGCTATAATGCAATATCAATTTTGTGGGATATCAGTAGACTTTCTTGCTAGAATTTAGTCCAAGCTGTACACTATCACATGACTGATGAGATTGAGGTTGTGTGTGCCAGCCGGTCCAAGACAGCGTCCAAATACTGAAATCGTGTGGCATCAGGATCAATACCCGAGGGAAATCATGTGGGACTAACACATTATGATGCATCATTCTTTGTCAAACACAATTATTATTAAGAGCATATTCATAATATTGCTAATTAAGCCTTGTACACTGACAGGTGACACAACCTTTCTTGACAGTAATAAGTGACTTGAAAGTGGGACAAAACTTAGCAAGTTAGAAACAATAAATTATATTTTCTTAATAAAGACAGGGACATTAACAACATCCTTTTTGACCTGAGAGTGAAACATAGATTTTACTCTGGCTCATGCCAGATGATTGCTTGCATATTGGAAATTTCTGTTATCAGCGGCACTCAAAGTAGACAGGGACATTAATTAATTTTTTTTGTGTTAGCTAATGTCCACATGATGTGCATTTCACAGCATCTTTTTGTAGCCTGGCAGCTGCACATGACTGTATGGGGTAAATGGTAGTCCAGCTCTTAGATGTCATTTCAAAGGCAGAAGTTTCATTCGCATGACTTTAAACCATTAATTTTCAGCCTGCTTCTCCAAGTGCTCCTAAAAACAATATTTATAACTAAAGATTTTCAGAAAGTGAGAGATTGCTTGTTTAATGCAATATTCATGTATAATTTTTGTCTGCAGTCCATCATGTCATACATGGAATGTCTTGAAAACTATGTTGCTCATGTAATGCAGCTATCACTGGCAGACGATAATGAGTTGTCTATTGGTCAAGTGCGTTCATTACCATCCACCATAATTCAGACTGTTAAGGCAACCTTTAAACATTGCAAGGTATAATGGTGCATAATTAATAGAGGTATTTTTGAAAGTTAAACTATTGAAATGCGGTATGCATTGAGGATCAAAGCCTACTTGGTGCATCAACTATAATTATCTCGTTTCAGTTCAGTAGGCGATTTTTGCCAGCCCCGCAAAATTGAGGTAAAAAGAAATATGAGCTGTTGCTGAGAAATGGCTTGTGCATTTGCAAGGTGTTTGTTTACCAGGGTAGACCTTCACTCAAATTTACGATGCTAAATTACATGTAGTTTAGATTTATTACCAATTGTTTTATGTTAGCCTGATTTTTATTAAGTTACGTTTATTTAGTTATTTATTTGTTTTTGCTTGCGACCTGTTATCATGTCATGCCCCATTATTGTCAATAGCTTCTCCCAGGGATTTTAAATTAAGGAAAAAAGTAATTTTCTTATCTATGGTCTTGATGGTTGGACATAAGCACTGGCCCGCTCGCCCAGGCGAGTCTCTAAAGTGTTGGGCAAGCGCAATCGTTGATCACTTGCCGGTTTGGCAAATGCGATTTTCATCATTAAGAAATTATTTAAATTGCACAACTGCTTTTTACGTTCCATTTTGCCAAGAAAATCCCTAAACATAAAATTAAATTGCAGGGATCTCACGAAGATTTATCAGTAAAAAAATCAATTTAAAATATTAACTAAGTGCCTCCATTGTGTTTTCTTGGGATTTAAGGTCTTTAAATAGAATTTTTCATTGAATTAATAATCCTCAGTCTGCCACGTGCTTGATGACGTTGCAAGCGAATTGTTTTCCCGTACTTTCACAGCACTTTGATCAATGCATGTTGAAACTAAATCAGACTTCCTATTTACTTTATGAGCCTTTCAGTGTTGAAGTAAATTTCAATAGTATTAAGCAGTAAAAATGAAAGATAATTACTCCAAGCGAATGCATTTTTGAGGGTTACTCGCCCGAATGGCGTGTGCTCTCAAAATTAAGTGTCCAACCCTGTTTGCTCTTTTATTTACCAGTAACTAGTGTTTTTTTTTTCTTTTTTTTTAGGGCAGTGAGGACATTTATGGGGGTTTGGTCCAACTTGTTTTTAGGGTCCTGGCCAATTTTTTTAAAAGGACTTACCAGCTTTAGGAGGGCAGGAGTGTGTTGGCATTTTTCTTAGAATTTTAACAGTTAGCCTAAGGATGAAAGAAATCTTATGGTCAACGTACAACCTTTTAAGGTCACTGGCTGTCCATAATAGTACTTGTGAACATTAACAAAAGTTGGGTGCAATGAAGAATAAAGCGTACACCTTGTTTTAAGTGTGCAAATTTTATTATGCATTGACTCTTGGAATTATTAATGTACTGGTCAGTTGTTGTGAGGTGTGGACATTGTACTTTCTTATAATCACAGTGTGGAAGCTAACATTGCCTTTCAGGGATTGTGCTTCATGGCAGTCTTTAATAGCGAAGTGTCCAAAATACTGTCATCGTGTTATTAATAATTTTTAGGGCAAGATTTGAGTGAAAGGCTTTGCATTCTTGAGTAAATATTTCTCTTTCAGGCACTGATGGAATTACTTGATAAAGTCCAGTTAAATTATGATACAACTGACCAGGATATTCAAGACATCACAGATGGTTAGTGATTTGTTAGACCAGAATCAGATCTAAGCAACCAACGAGCAAAACCGTGCAAATTTTTTACTGTGTTAACTCTACCAAACTTCAGAGGAGCCGGTGCCTTGCCTCTGGACAGGTTAATTTATTTTTGTCAGGATACTGAACAAAAAAAATAATTAGGTTTGCCATTTTTTTTTTGAAATTGGAAGTTTGTGACAATTTGCCCAAAAACAAAAGGCAACCACATGTATGGCAACTTAACCATCGGTCACTTTGACATCACAGTGTACATGTAGTATATTGTTATACCATAAGACTATGTGTACCGTAGTTATTCGGTTATAATGCGCACTCGGTTATAAGCCGCACCCCAAACTTAGCAATTTAATCAAGCTAAGTTCTCAAACTGAAAATTACGCGAAAATACTCGGTTATAAAATGCACCAAAAAATTGAGAGTTATCAAAAGGATGTGATGAATTTGAGAACAATTATCCTTACACAATTGGCATGCGAACTCTTTTTGTTAATGTAAACAAAGTGAAAAAGGCACGCATTTAAGCTCCCCTTTCAAGTAAGCCCCCTTTTTAGAGGAAGAAAGTTATTAAGTCCCCCCTCTCTTTGATTTTAAGCCCCCTCCCTCCTCTACCCTCCCTCATTATTCTTCAAAACGAATTAATAAATGATTGACTGTATCAATAAATAATCACAACAGTAACACTTTGTGTGGACTGATCTGGTGTAGTTTTATTTATCCATGTGCTGGAAGTTCAGATTTGTCTTTGATCTTTGGCTGGATGACCTCTGACTTCATGTACTTTAGCTTTTCCACTTTGGAGAATTGATACCATCATCTGGTTGTTTAAAAGAGCAGTATAGCGCCCCTGAACTACAGTTGTACAAGTCCGTCCTCGAGAAACATTGCTCCTGTCAGTGAAAATTCTAAGCTACAACCTTCTAATCTGTTTCTTTCTTTTTCTACCGGTAATAAATCTTTGTTATCCCCCCTTAACCGTGCTTGAAATATATAAGCCCCCCAGGGGGCTAAATACAGGATTTACGATAACCATACGATTCAAAACTAATAAAGGCTAATAAGAGTTAGTACCTGTTCAATGTATGCTATCTTTTATGTACCAACTACTGGAGGCTATTATTTAAAGGTAACTTTCATGCATTTGTAACAGAGACTTTCATTGGTCTGTCAATTTTTCTTTTCTCAAAAAGTGTGTCACCAGCTTTTGGATGTTTGCATTCTTATTGGAGATCTGGATACAAGTATATTGGTGAACACATGGAAAGTGTTAAAAAAGTAAGTGTTGATTTAACATGTTAATAAAACCGCCAGCCATCACTTGCCACTAACCTGTCGGTTGACACATGGATTCTTAAACTTTTTTTCGCCTTGTCTTCCTAGGTGGTGATAAGATATAAATAAATATTAATCCATTGACTCCTAGGATTGAGACTCTGTCTAATGCCAGACAATTTTGCTCATCATTGGGGGTGGTCCGGAGTGGTTCAGGACTGTCAGTCAGTTAATGATTTATATAATTGTATACTATAACCATATGCATGCTAACAATCTTGTTATTGGCCTCTCAATCCATTTCAAATTGTTACTTCACTATTTACACTGTAATTTTTTTGGTTTCATGTTTATAAACTTCCGAACTCTTTGCTTAAGTTACCTCAGACAAGTGATTTAATTTCTCTTGCTCTTGACACTTGTGATAGTGGTAGTGCTGCATAATCAACAACATGATCATGAATACATTGTTAAAACATTGGGAAAAGCACATGTAGATGAGCGTCTGGGTACTATCACCAGAAACACATAGTAAGTGTTGTTATTATAGATGGTTTTCACTCGCGTGACTTGGCGGCCATATTGGTGTACAAAACAATACAAAATGTATGCATGGAATATGCAAAAATTAAAATAGAGTTTGGTTCCCAAAGGAGAGAACGTCTATTGTTCTTGTACACCAACATGGCCGCTGTGACATCATGTGAAAACGATCTATTTGCAACTTCCAAACTTGATTTTAAGAATATTATTCTCTTTTGACAGGTTGGTAACCAAACATAAAGATTACATCAAGGACCACTTAGAGGTAAGGTCCTGGGATAGTTTTGACTTCATTCAATGTAATGCTCTTACCTGCTGATTTAGCCTTAATCTTGGTATTTGTCTAATAAATGTGTTGCAAAAATGTTAAAATATATGTATAGGTTGACAACAGATGTGGTTATTGTAAGCAAGGGTCATGTCTTCCTTACTATAGGTGGAGAGGTTGATTTGTCATCTGTGTTCATCCATTGAGTCAAAGCTTTGTCTTTGTATTCAATTGACATCCTGTGGAATGAATGGAAGTGATGATGCTCACAAGGTTAGTGCCAGTGAACACATACTTTACTGTCAACACAGTCATAATTGCTGTCAAAATCTTTAGAGATGCAAACGGTATTTCAAATTTAACCCTAATTTAACGCTGGGAATTGGGGCAGGCCTCTTCTCTCTTTCTCGCACAAGTTACGCAAAGCCTGAGGAAGAAGCAGAAATGATGTGTAAGACTTAAGAGCACAAACACATATATAAACTAAAATAGTTACCAGCCAGTACTTGGGCTGTACATTTATGTCCACATTGAACAGCATGAACAGCGTTTGAACATTTTTAACAGTATAAGTATATTACATTTTTTATCTTACTTATTCAATTTATGATAACTCAAAATCTGGGTTGAAATGATTAACATTTAAAAGAACAGAGACCATGCATGAATGAGCAACAAACTAAGCATCACTCTGTGCTGTAAAAATTAATTAGCTTTATATACTATTAACAACAATGTTCAAGAATTCTTTCTGATGAAAATTTAGGGATCTCTTTCCACTGGTGATGAGGCAGCTCTTGCAAAGATGCTTAAAGTCATGCGCTTTCTTGTGGGACACCTAGTTCATCTTATCAAGGTAAAGTGAAGTTCGATGATGATGATATAAGAGTCCAATTTACTGATTACCTAAGGTTAATAAAATGAAATCGAAAAATTACTGTATCTGCAATGAAAAGCACTCAGTCTGGCAAAATCTTTGAGAAGAAATGGTCTTTGTTTTTGAAATAACAAAGATGTTTTGACAACTATTTTGAAACTATTTTGTAAAAAAGGTGCCAGTAATTGTCTCTGTTACAAGCCTAGGAAGGCCCATCAGGCTGGCACTTATCTCCGGTTTTCATAGCATGAAACGACTAGAAGTACTTCTACTCCCCCCTGGATGGGATGCTAGTCCATTGTAGGGTTACCCCCAGCATTTTTGCCGGTACCCATTTATACACCTGGGCCCGGTTGTTCAAAAGCCGATTAACTTAATCCAGGATTAGTCTGAACTTTTGTTTCATGTTTTCAACTTTTTTGTGAAAGTTTCTTTTGCTTATTTTTGTTTTTTAATTTAGACTTCTTCTAATGTAAAGTTTTGTCAAATATCAGCATTGGACAGCATTTGGGAGTAAAGAAATAAAGTCCTTGGTATATTATTTTTTATTCTGGGATTAGCGTTAATCAGCTTTTGAACAACCGGGCCCTGGGTGGAGAGATGCACCGTGGGAGTATTAAAAGCGTCTTGCCCAAGAACACATGTCCCCGGCCAGGACCTGAACCCGGACCACTCAATCCGGAGTCGAGAACACTCTAACCATGAGGCCACCATGCCCCCCATTTGAAATGGATGCTTAGACTTAAATGCAACGCATGGAATGCAGAATTGTTTAGCCCCAAAACGTCAGCTTTAAAATATCCTTACAATGGTCAGTTTACCTTATCAACTCACTTGATAAACTCTTTTTTTTATTTCAGTAAATCCCTTTCCCACCAGCACAGCACCACAGCTTCTTTACAACCTAACCCTAACCCTCACCTTCACCCTCAGTTAGGCAACACCATCTTTGCCACTTTACCGTGTATCTTTATACCTTTCAAGGTATTTCTTGTGCACACAAGAATGTTTAACAAATTTTGTTGTGTGTGAATAGGAATATGATGGATATTATGACAAGTGCATTGAAGATATATATCATTTTCTTCTGACCATACAAAGGTAATAATAGACTGTCCAGGTCTTCATTGTTTGAAACCACGGAGTATAATAGTGGAACTCTGCACTCCTTTGGCGCATGTGTGGAGCATCGTTGATAAGAAAATATGGTAACCCATCTGTGCAAGAAAAATTTGGTTTTGGTCATCATACAACCACTCCCCACCCTTCATGTATGCCAATGTGAACTGTGAAGCAACCAGCGTTTTTTGGCGGGAACATCTTTGATATTGGACATCCATGTTATGGTTAATTGACACCTGTCAAAAACAAGGTATCCACTGACCCATATCACATGACCATATCACAGTCTCAAAGTTTAAAGCTCGTCAAGGTCAGCTTTTTTTTAGTTGATCGCTGACCAAGTACTGGTTTTTGATTGGATCACAGGCTCAAGCCAGGTTAACTTATTGCAAGAATAAATAACGCGGGAGCTCTGCTTTTAGGCATGGCTAAATCTATATATTATTATACTCTAGATAAATCACTGTATCCAGTTGAACTAAGGCAATATACTGGTATCGCCAGTTTGAATTGCTGGATTGTTATTGGTCAGCTTGATTCCTTATGCTGCTTATAAGCAGGCACAGGGACAAACACATGCCTTGGGTAGTTTGATTTTTGTTAGGAGTTTTATACTGTTGGCAAGATATGTAGATTCTATCAGTACAGTTCACTCATATTTTGTCACCTAATTTCAAGGCAAAGAACACAGTCTCGGTACACCTTAATTTCATGGTACTCTTTTTTTCTCTCTTTTTAGCAAATTACCTCCAAGTCCAAATTCTCAAAAGATTACTTCTTCTGCAGCACAAGGATTAAAGTCTGCATTGTTAGTTGTGGTAAGTCAATTATTAATGGCTAGTAGAATAAAGGTACTGTCAGAGAATATTATTCAACTAGTAAGATCTAAACTTGCAACGCAAAGGCAACTTTATGCCCTGTTCATCATCATGAATAAATTCATCACTTTATTGATTTGCTGGGCAGAAGTTAACACTAATCATCTCCCACATTACAATAATTGCTAGTGTTAAGGGTGCCACATGTCTACTTTACTGTTCAAGCTGTTATAAAGAAAAAGAATTGTCATTTTTTGGCTCCAAAACCCAGTTTGATGGGTTTCCTGTAGACTAATAATCAGAAGGTCAAAGGCTGTACTCCTGTTATTACTAAGCTATCTGTCAGTTGTCCAGAGTCTGTTGGAGTCATATCATTGATAAATGTATATACTGCTAATTAGTCTTTCATGTGCTTACTATAGGTACAGTGTACATGTAAATGAATATTAGTGTTTGCATCACAGGTGGAGCCACTGCTGTCTGTACTGGTAGCAAACAAGATCTTTGCCAATTTAGTAACCAAGAAAACACTAGGTAAGGCCTTAAGAGAGTGTTTCAAGCCTTGGATAATTCTTCTTGGTGCTCTAAAAGAGTTTTAGCTCATTTTCTTACATGTACATGTATATGAGTCCTTGAAGTTCTTAGGACCATAAAAGAGGGAATCATGCCACATTATATAAAGTTTGTCTATTATATAAACACCAATGAAACACCAAGTGACCTTTTGCACAAAAACATGATATCTTCACATGTGAAGATAACATGTTATGTTCACAGGTGAAAAGATCCCTGTTGCTATGGTTAAATATAAAAATGGCATCTTTCGATGCCTTTTGTGAGATGATTTAGTATTTCATTGGTGTTTATACAATAAATAAAATATTACATGGATTGACTGCTTGGAGATATAAAATTTCTCTTCTCTTGGTGAAAAATATTTCACTTGTGAGTGCAACACGAGAAGAGAAATTTCGTATGTCTGCAGAGCCATGTAATATCCTCTATTTATTAAACAAAAACATCAATATGCAGTAATGCAAAAGAAATACAAATACTCTTTTACATGTACATGTAGCATAACAGTATCCACTCTACTGCCACTATTACGAGAGCAGGGATGGCGCAGTGGTACGTGAGAACACTTGCCTCCCACCAATGTGGCCTAGACTTGGTGTCACATGTGGACTGAATTTGTCAAGGTTCTCTACTCTCCTCCGAGAGGTTTTTCTGTAATTGAATAATGTTATATAGTTCAATTTTGTTCATTTCAGCAGTTAAGAAGGAAGACCAGTTCTCATACTGCTGTTTAGTAGCCTCCCTTGTTGGCATTGCATCAAAAACAACAGGTAAAGTGCTGTAAGTAAACAGTAAATGTTTAAATTGAACTGATTTTCACAAACAAAACTTTAGGGCATACATGTACTTTTGTCCATCGTTTGTGGTCAACAGCCTTACATTTATATTTTAACAACAACAACAATCAGTGTTATGAATGAGAGTTTCCTCTCCTTTTTCTCAAGAAACTCGTGGGTTGTTACAATTAAATTGCCAGCCATGGGAGCGGTTTCTTCATCAAGGAGGTGGCTGCCAATTGAGAAAGTTCTTTAAAATTTCTGGTATCCAGCCTCAACTCTGCTATGCAGTTTTCTAGTACAGTCGAACCTCGATTATCCGGACTCGTTGGGACTAGACGAAATAGTCCGGATAATCCAGGGTCCGGATAATCGAGAATATGAATATTAATAAGGAACAAAAACTGATTACATTAAGAAAGCGAAATTTAATCGTGAAACAAAACATTTGCAAATCGTTTTGAAAACAATATGGTCCACATCTTCACTGTCCGTTGTGAATACCTGTACACGTGTCGGCAAACGCCTTGTCGATATCAGATATCTGCCGTTTACTAACGCCATATTCGGCTGACAATTTGGCTTCTTTTTCTTCTTTCTCTAATCGCAAAATTATAGCCTGTTTATCTTTTATCGAAAGAACGCATCGCTTACGCTTCAAGGACATGATGATCGTGAATAAACATTCGTGACGTATGTAGCTTGTTAGTAACAAAGCAACTCTAAGCCAATCAGAACTCATTCGAAAGTTCTGCATTAGTTACGACGTGTGCGAGCGCTGCTTTATTTTGCTTTTTGGAAGAGTAACAAACTCGCGTTTACTTTACTTTTCAACGCTGTAGGATATGGCTAGGGATCTTGATGATGACTAATAAATATTCATGACCAAAATGGGACCAGAGAAAAAGTCCGCATAATCGAGAAATCCGGATAATCTAGGTTCGACTGTAATGGTAATGGTGGCTACTTGAATCCTGTTAATGTTTTATTACCAGTATTTTTTTTTTTGCAGAAGATGTATTTACTTATTGGGTCATGCCTTCAAATTACCCAGAGGTACTATACACACATAGATAAGACACAGTATTGGTGTTTTAATTTCTCCATTTCATTTAATTTGGTTGTATCACTCTATTGTCTCTGTAAGTTGCAAACCAATTTCTGAAAGAGTTATGCCTGCAGGAGCATTTGAGTTCTCGCTTAAAATTAATTCTATATTTAAGTATACATGCCAGCATGTTTACTTCCCGTTCTGCAGAGAATACCAACATCCATAGCAAGTGCTGATCTGTTTTGAGGATCTTCTTTCCATAACTTTAATTGTAGTTCATTCATACAGCACAACGCACAACAAACGGTCTGAATGCAGCAGCAGTTTGTTTACCAGCCAGGTCTACCAGCCACACGCTTTAAGCAGCTTGTTTTCCAATTGTGCAGGTCTTTGTGAGCAAAAATTTAGCCAGATTTTACTGAACAATTTGCTTTTTGATCCCGATTTTCGACTGAAAAACTACTTGCACTCTTCTGTTAGCTTGCTTTGAACTTGCTTTTGTTGGTTTTATGTTTCGACAGCTTTGGTCGCGATTAACCAATAAAATGTTTTAAGCCATTCTTTCAACAACTGGGATTGATCTGTTTTAGTGTACTTTATGAAAGTACGGATGTATGGCTGACGCCACTAAATAAAGTGTCCCAAAAATTTTAGCCAAATACGTGCAGAAATTTAAGACATTCTTTATTATAAAACAAATAAAGAAGCCTCACCTGTGATCTGTTCTGTTGTAAACCACTAAGGAAGCGGATGGCACACTCAAGAAGTAGGGAGAACACTCGACTACGTCTCCTGTTTCCCCTACACTTCTTTCGTGCTCTGTCCACTTCCTTGCTTTACAACAGAACAGATCACAGTCAAGGCATCTTGGTTTGTTAATTGTTTGTCCACCAGCAATAAAATATTGCACATTACACCATTGTCACCTCAATCTCAAAAGGTTGGTTTAAAACCACCTATATCTTGAACATAAAAATTGACTATTATTTTAAATAAAGCTTTCACTCTAATGGAATCTCTTTATGACAACTTCATTTTTTAGGAGGAACATCGTCTTTCACTTGTGGAAGTTCTGTTTAAAACCTTCAAAATGTGTAGGTCCAACTGTATATTACAATAATTATTGTTTTTGTTATCTTCCTAAATCATGCAAGAATTGAGTGGGTTCCCATAGATCTTCAAATTTATAGAATGATTAAGTTATTTACTATTTGTCATGATAAACGAGGAGTGTTTTATCGGGTTTTAAACCATGAGGTGGAGCCAAGAGGATTTTGACCTGGTAAGACACCATCTGTGAGTTTCAAAAACATTCCTGGAGTCTGAACAAAGGTTCAAATTGTGAGAGGAGCTCATCAACATACAAGAAAAACAAGCAATGCCTCATTAGTCTGCATTATAAAAAGAAGTCTAATGAGGAGTGCGTCATGTGACGTTTTATCAGTGACCTGATAGGCTGTTTTCTCTCATGAATTATTAATGATTTCAATAGTATGTGAAGCAGTCTTGTACTTGAAATAATAATTCATTTAAATGATGGTACATGTAATTTATGTGATGAATATAATTCTGACTATAAAATAATTTTCTTCCAATGTTAAGGTGTGCTTGAAAATTATTTGCCTGTGTTTCTTGATGGTGTCATGTGCAATGGAAAACCCTTGAGGTATGTTGCTTGACTTTTTGCAGTTACCATTCACACATTTGTCTAAAAGTAACATCTGTTTTATTAGTTGAACCTGATTATAAGTGGATTGTGAAGTCTGATTTTTTTTTTTCAACAGAGAAGTTACTTTCTATGAGCATGTTTGCACCAGAATCTGTGCACTTGTGGCTGCTACTCCTGTGACCTGTTTTCCAGTTGTGGTGAGCTTATTTTGGATTCAATGCAGAGGCCTAAAACTAATTGCAGGAATTAATTTATTGTGGTACAAGAAATTGCAAACATCATGAAATAGGGAAGCAACTTGGAGCTAATTTATAATTGTTGTATCTTATAAACACCTGAAAATTCAGGTGGTTCGAACGGGATTCGAACCCCTGACCTTTGCGATGCCTGTGTAATGCTCTACCAACTGAGCTGTGAAGCCACACAGTTGGGAGCAGGTCAATTTTTTGGGTTCGGTTGTCCAGGAAAAGGACTTTATTTACGTGTCTAATCTTCTAGTGCTGGAGCACTTATTGGGGATACTGTAAATTGAAATTAACAAATTAACGCAAATCAAATCAAGTGTTGGTTTTCGAGGAGAGGGGAAAACCGGAGTACCCGGGAGAAAAACCTCTCAATGCAGAGTAGAGAACCAACAAACATATGACGCCGAGTCTGGGAATCAAACCCAGGCCACATTGGTGGGATGCGGATGCTCTCACCACTGCGTCATCCCTGCACCTCCCCTTTTGACTTTAATTATGTTTAATATATCTTTAAGGAACGTTGCTTGCTGGAGAAAATACTTGAAGATGATGTCTTGTGTGCTTTACTCGCCATTGATGTGTGGTGCTTTATGGCCAGGTAATAATGAACATAAATTACTGATCAGAATAAATTTTGAGGGATATCAGCTAATTTGACAATGGTGGCTGACTAGAATAAATCGTGGTAGTTAAAGGCTCACGTCCCAGGTTTTACCGAGCACTAATGTTCTTTGGGGCCTGTTCTGAGCATAGTTAATTTTTGTGGTAGAGGAAACTTCCTCTGTCCTGAATTTCCCTTATGGTCATACTTTAAGAAGGCATCTCCCGCCTTGCACTGACAACGAGTAAGGGTGGAATTTAACATCTCAAACCATCTAAGTCCAAGACGATGCGGGCAGCATAGACTGCTAGCAGTCCTTTCTCAGTCAGTCAGGCAAGCGAGCCGAGGCGGGACTAAAGCAGGAGGTTCGACTGACTTTGAGGGAACTGCTAGCAGTCTAAGGAAAACAAGGAACATCAAGGAACAAATTTGAATTCGAATACTCTTAGGAGGGTGTGCCACTGGAATCTTTAACTAACGAGATGTTCTTGGACGTTACTGATTGAACCTGTTAGATCAGCTACTGGCATGGAAACCGTCCAAAAGTGAAGGAAGATTGACTCTTTCCAAATTTGCATTTTCAAAATACAATGCACACCTACCTCCACAGGGTCAAAGCCGATACGGTCATCGGGGAAATACAGACCAAATAGGCCTTTTGCAGCGAGTGATCACGTGGTACAAAAACCACCAAACTGGAGAGAGAATTGCACACTAGGACATCTAAAAACAAAGAAAATTTAAGTGAAGTGGCGTTGTTTTAGATATCCCAGTGCGCAATTTGCTCTCCAGTATGGCGGTTCTTGTACCATGTGATCGCCAACTGCAAATGGCTCATTGATTTACGATTTTTCTTTTCTTGCACAAAATTAATGTTTTCAAGTTTCTTTTTTCCAAGCTTCCAGTCATTTATTGACATGTATCATTCATAGTTTGAGTCAGCACTTATGTTTTTTGATTATTTTGTGCACTATATTAACTTTACACAATATCGTGAATCGAAGTTGAGTGTTTTCTGAAAACGAAACACCTGAAAAATGCGTGTTGCTTCTCAGGCTCGTGATTTCAGTTTGTAACATCCTGCAAGGATTTCTTTCCTTTCTTAGCGAGGTATCCTGATGGGTAAGAGACCAGACTCCCTTCACTCATCACAGACCACAAGGACCTTACCTTTAACATAAATTAGCATAATCACGTAGGTAATTTTTTTAAAATTCTCTGTGCTGATTGGTTGCCGTTGAGGTGATTATAACGCGATAGTAAGTGGTTTTTTCAACATGGCCACGAGCCGTTTTTTCGAGGTGACAGATGAAGAAGTTAATTGTTTTAAAGAAACCTATGCAATTATTCACCGATATTCACCTCGCCTCTGGCGAATAATTGTTACTATGTGCTCCCGCAGAAAGTACTTTTATCGTTTAAACAAACAGATGGGGATCGGCAGAGCTGTGTGCGGGACATGTAACAGTCCTTACTCAGTTGGTAAGTTCATTTATCTTATCGCCTTCTGTGAGCCAAAAATAATAAAACAATAGAGTTTATGTTCGCTGGTATAATAAATGTGTTTTGGGCCCGACTCAGACTCACTTTAAAAAATGAGCTCTGATAAGGGTCCAAAACATATTTATGTCCAAGAACATAAACTGTATTTCTATTATTATCACTTTAAAGGGCATTGAAATAATCAAAACTTAAAAAAAAAACATTCTGAACAACCAAGCGAGTGTTCATGTGCTAATCAACTCAAAACTTCAACATCCCCCCTCTTCCCGGGCAAACCCCGGGCATTTGAATTTTTGAGGACTGGAACGTTCAAATTCCCGCCCCCGCGGGCCAAAATGGTGTTAAAATGCCCTAGCCTATCGTCGGATTTTTCTGTCATACCCTACTAAAGATTAATCGTCGTCGGCTCCTGTCGTCTTTAATAAAACTTGTGTGTAAACACTGCCAAGACATGTTTCGCGACCCATTATATGATAATGCCCCTTTTTCCAGACTTGAGCAACTGCAAAAACACAACTTTAATCCTGAAACTATTAAAAGTGACTGGAAATTGAATTAATTGAGTCGGACAATGTCAATAAGGAAGTGTAAGCTGCTCTAACTCCGAAAGACAACAAAGGTTGTTTCACGAGTGTGCTGTATACGTATCAACAACAGAGCCTAGATCGTTTGTGACTGCATGTATTTTAAATTGTTCAGTTTCGGTTGCACAGAAATGTACAGCTTTAACAATGAAATGGAGTTGTGAAAACGTACCATACAGTATTCACTCTGTAGTACGACAAAGACGAATTACGCAACCAAAATTCCTTTGAAAACCTTCCTTTGAAGACAAATTTTGAACTTTGTAAGGCAATCGTTCACAAATGCTATATCTCTCCAAGCACGTGTTTAAAGTTGTTAGCGACTTCGGCACCCGAAAAAAAAAATCCTTTGAAACCTGACACTTCCGGTTCAATCTTCCCCACCCCATCCAGGAAAAGGTCAAATTCCCCACCCCCTGGCACAGAAAATAGTCAAATGCCCGGGTTTTGCTCTCCTCCCCTCCCCCCCGCCATCCCGAGGGGGGGGGGGGGGGATGTCGAAGATTCGATTTGATCGGCGCGTTACAATTTAAATGGCTTTTATTTTCCCTAAATGAAAATACACCATCAAGCGAAGCTGGCTAGAAATTACAAAATCTTGCCACTTGGGTTTTCAAAAATTGTAAGAGATGAAAGGAAATTTAAAAGCTTATTTGTAAGTATTGAAATTAATTGTACAATTGCGCCATTTCGTACTTTTTATCGGTATGTTCAGCGGGCTAATATACATTTTAGCCTGCCAAATTCTCCATTTTAGCTCGCAAAATGCGCCTCATTGCCCGACAAAGTGATAATAATCTTCAATATCCGTTACCTATTAGAGTTAACACTGAAATATGTTTGTAAGCGCTCGAGAAAACCCCTGTCTAATCGTCCTGGACAAGTAGATTTTATTCTCTGGGAAGAAACTTTCTCAGACCACTCGCCCAACGGGAAAGCACCCACTCAATCAATCAAAGCATTCAAAAGATGTCTAGAGCGAGAGACAAAAGATACACAATGAGCGAAAATGGTAGTTGAGACACTGAACTGGAAAGGCCACAATCATGAAAAAATCATCTTTACGTCACATTTTCCTCTTGCACGAAAATGGGAATGGCAAAAGTAAGTCTTGGCGATAAAAAACAACATTATAAGGGGAGAGGGGTCGGTGGTTAGATTCAGGAATTAAGGGGAGGGGATTTTATGTCAACCCTTTTGTCGCTTATTGCAGTATTGTTCTTTTTTTGTACACTATTAATGAACCAAGGCTGGTGAGGGGACCCCTTGGGCACGTGGATCGCAAAGTTTGCTTGCCCAGTAGCACAAGTTAGGATTTTAACGTTTTTCTAGGCCTAATAAGTGTATTTCGACCCTGTTTTTCAGCTGCTAACGTTACCCTCCTCGGAGGCTGCATATATTCACCTATCACTGCTCATTCAGCGACTCGTTCGTCTTATGGCCGTGGAGCACCAAGTACGAAAATATGTAAATCTATTCTGAGTTGTCCAGTACTTCATGATGCGCCCTGAAAACCTGGAATTATGTTCTAAAGATAGAATAACCATTTCCAGGGTCCAGCTGAAGGGCTTTTTTCAGAACTGTCGTTGGTGGCTATCATAATTAGCGATAGTGTCCGATTTCGAACACCTGTTGATAACCTCTCGTGAGCTGACTTTAATTTCTTGGTAGCGTTGCACCTTGTGTTAATTTTCACTGTCTCTGTTGTTTAGCCTTTTAGTTTCTGTTTGGGTAGCGTGTCAATTGCATTGTTTAGCTTACGAGAGTTTCTACATCGCCCTTTCGTAAGAATACCTGAAGTCCCAATAGACCTGTTTAGTTCCACTGCTTTCCACTTCCCATTTAGAGCTTGTGACTATACTTTCGTGCTTTTTTCTTGTAAGTTTACAATTTGCATGCTTGGAGGAAGGAAGAACATTGCGAACGGTTTCTCTGAAACTGTCTCATGATGTAAATGGACAATTAGCATAAAAATCTTTAAAAAAGGCCTCTTCGTGTGGAAATATTGGGGATAAAAATAAACACTAATAAAAACAAGCGATAAAACAGTGGCAACGGTTATTTTCAAGTCCACGTTCTTATTCCTTTTTCTCATTCCCTTCTCTCTCTTACCTTTTATGGCTTATTATTGTATTCTTGTCAAGTATTTTATCCTTTTATTGTTTCAACTTCCAAAATATGCGAAATTTTCATGATGAACTCAAACTTGGGTTTGAAATGACCGTAGAACGGTCGCTTGTTTTATATGTAAATGTTTATCTGCGAACTTTTAAAAAAAAACAACGAAAACTGAAACTGAAGAGAGAGGAAAAAAGAGAAGACAATATTTACATGATTGGAGGAGATAATAGAGAGCTTTAGATTCAAGGACGAGAACTACTGCGAGTACGAGATTTTCTCATAGAACAACAGTGAGTTCGCGCAAACCAGCGTCATTTTGGCGGGAAAAACGTGATAATACGAGGTTTTGCAAAAATGTCGTCTTGTCAGGACAAGTCAACAACACGGTAGCAGTTTTGGCATTTTTCTATCTTCAAAAAGGCTCAGTTACCAGGAATAAGAATAACTGAGCAACCTATACTGCTAGCAAAGAGTAAGATTAATAGTACGGGTTATAAATTTTCTAAGTATTTTCGCTAAAAACGGGCAGTCAAAACTCGTACTCGTTCTCGTCCTTGTCCCAGAATCTAAAGGTCCCTAATGGCTGTTCTGCGGCAAAGCAGCAAATCCAGCGTCGTTCAAACCTGGATTTTTTTCCAGGCTTTCTTCGTATCTGCTTAAGCTTAACCACTGCGATGTTATTTAATTCTCCTGTATTTCCATTTCCTCAATTCAAATATATGAAAGTTTCACGTCACCCTGCCAGCAGAGCCTTTCTTGACTCGACCAGAAAGAAAGGACTCTGCAGAAATCGCGTAAAGTATTTATTCAGTGTGCGCAAGCCGTTGCTTGGAGACAGTTTAAAACCCAGGCCAAATCTGGAGCCCACTCCTAGACGCCATATTGATTTTGGTACTGAAGGCTCGATTTTGACCTTCGCCTTGTCAAAAATATGATGCGCGCGCTTCCTAAACGGTTTGACCGGAGTGACTAGCCCAGAAACTTGGACTGCGGCGACTTAAAAGACTTGACACGATTCTGCTGAGCCTCTCTTGTTCGCCCTCTGGTGAGATTTGGAGAGGCCGCCTGCTCGCAGGGTGGTTTCACATATCCTATCATTTAAAACAGTATTTACCGTGTCCCCATGTATTCTTTTTCTTTATATTTTGAGCACGATTGAGATAAGCATAGTTAGTTTAACTCTTTTGAGAATCGTTTAGTGTGATTCTCTTTCTGTAAAATGTTTTTTCTCTAGGAGGGTCTTTTGACTTCGTTTCCGCCATCAAAAGAAGAAAACATAATTGTTTGGCGTGTGTTTCCCTTGCAAGACATGCCCGAGGTTGTGAAGAAAAAGGTGAGTGAAATTTTAAAAAGAATAGGTTAAACAGAGACTGTTAATAATTGTTTCCCTGCTTTATCCTTAACAATCTCGGAACACGTCACTCGTGAACATCCCTTTTAAAACCTCCAATAGGCTTGGTGTGGTAAGATTACAACTACATCCACCATCACCACTGTAACTACGAGACGACTACAACGTCAACAACAACAACAACAACAATTGAAAGAGCAAATACAACCACACACAAGACCACAACTACCAACAAGGACAGCTTCGACAACCTCCGCCTCGCACACTTCTACTTTCAATTTGCCCATGTTTACTTCCACTACAACGAGTAAGGATAACCCAATTTCACTCGCAACTTGCCCACTGCTTTTTACTTCGCCCATTGCCACTCCAGTCCCACCTCAACCACATAATGTTTTTTATACCAGCAGTTGCGCCGTTTTATTCTTTCCGGGAACTAGCATGATTTTGTAATTTACAAAGACTCCAAGTGGATTAGAGAGTCCTCTTAGTTAGTGCTCCTTGCCCTGTATGTTACTCTTTTTGAAATTGTGTCTGGTCCATGTGTTATTGTTTTGATTCGTTGTATGTTTAATCGTTGTATAGGTGTGCCGCTTGCTTGTCCCTCTCTGCATAAAAGTTTGTCACTCAAGAACGAAACAGTCTGATGAGCACGACGACATTTTGGTGAGAAACATGATCAAATAGAGCATGCAAAGTGTTCTATCTCGCACTTTGGGAGGGGGGCTGGTAAGGTATTGGGAACCGGTTTAATGAACAATAAAATGGCTTTACATTCTCTCCCTAGTACCCCTTTCACATTTAGCTGCTGTTGTAATGCGCAAAATAGCGCGCGGTGAAATCTCATGTTAAGCTGCTTTCGTGGCGAACGTGAGCACGCGATGAGCGAGGACTTGCAGTTTTCTTGGTGAACACAAAAGTTGCGCGTTTTGTACCAGTTTCGTGCTCGGTCAGTACGTTCACAGTTAACATGCAGAAGGATTTCAAGTCATCGCACACGTAGCAGCGTTCATTGACGAGCGGATCAAATGATTATTCTCTTCAACAGCTTGCAACGTCACGGTAGTGAACCAGTACCGTCCATCTATGTGCATGATGGTTGTTGTAATCCATTATCATTTATGTTGCCATTTTTAATCATTGTTAACTGTCCAATTTTCCTTAATTCTTTATTTATTCCTGTCTTACGAAGTATGCAATTTACTTCTCCTATTTTCCTATTATCGTCATCATTAGAGCGAGTTTCAAGCGACTGTCGTAAAACCAAAACCAAAGTTATTACTTTGGCCTATCAAAATGGACGGAGACAATCCAGTAAACCAATCAAAATTCGAAGTAATTACACGTAGCCGACACAAAGCGCGGGAAAATGTGCACGCGCGAGCCACGATTGGTTTTGGTTTCACTTCTGATTGGTTGAAAAAGTGCCGCGAGAACTTTGAACCAATCATTGAGTGAAGTAATGCAAAATCAAAGCAATTCAGTAATTACTTTCGACACTCAACTGAAAACCGCTCTATTGGTAACATTGCTATAATTATTAAGTAGTTATTAACTTTCGGTTTGTAAGAAATTATTATATTAATTCGTACCAAACGTCGTACGGAGGGAGGGGAGCAAGGATGGCGCAGTGGTGCCAGCACTCTCCTCACACCAGTGTTTCTGGGCTTCGGTCCCGGACTCGAGGTCATGTGCGAGTTAAGTTTCTTTTCTCTGCTTTGAGAGGTTTATCTCCGGGTTCTCCGATTTTCCCTTCTCCTCAAAAACCAACATTTTAAAATTCCAATTCGATTCGGATGCAGAACCTCCCTGGAAACGACCCCGAATCACCGTATTCGTCTTTGGTGAGTAATTTAGATTCATGTTCCAAAAGGGATAATTATTATCAGAAAGTTCATCCGGATAATAATCATCGTCATCTGCAGTCAGTGAACGCGACTACGACTGCATGATTGAGCATGAGATGGATGTCTCTCAATTTCATATTCAGTCTCTTTGCGACATCTTTGAACCTTAAATTGATTACTCCTTTCTATACAGAGTTGAGAGTATAATAGCAACCTTGGTAGTTTGCTCTTATCCATCCCGTACACCTGTCCTACCCAACTAAGGGTTTTCTCAATAACTGATATGTCATTGATGGTAGTCCTGCACAACAGAGAATCGAATTTCCACGTTCGTACAGACCATAGTTAACAGACCCACTGGCGTTACCTGTCGATGCGATTTTCTACGGGATTGCGCCAGCAGAGCCCTACGGGTCATAGGATAAGTGTATTTACGTTGCTGATATTTTTGTAAGTCCTTTGTAACAATTATGTGCACTCTAATTATTTTTCCTTTCTTGTTATTGAAGTTTCGCTGCTTGTCATGTCTTCATGCGGTGTATAATTTAAGTGAAGTGGAACAATATGTCCCTCCTGTTCACCACTCTGCTATCGTCGGACTCGTCAACGATCTGTGGTGCGATAACGTCACAGAGACCGGCGTGGTAAGTTTTATACATCGCATCATGTTTCAAAAGGAATTTCTTGAAGCACGGAGCTCCGCGGTAGTCCCGCAAAGAAGTCAGTCGTATTTCATGGCTTCTCAAACGGTTTATTTTGTATTCGTTCTAATTTTTTTTCGCGCTACGAAGTGATTTTTTTCCTCAGCAGTTTTCGTATTGCACAATTTTCTAAAAGATCCGCTGCGTCAGTCTAAATCCCGCTAAAATGAGACATGAACAATTCGCGCCCTGATACTACATTTCAAACGGACAATTGCTAGCGGGTAAACCCGCCTTGAAACCAAATGTATCAAACTGTTGGTTAACGTTATCTTTGGGACTTTTATTGCCGATGCCAACTGAACGTTTCTTCCGCCCCGTTTGCAGCGCTTTGATTCCAAGGTGTGGTGTGTGCTACTGGATTTATCGTCTACTCTGCTTCATGTGATCCAGCCAGAGGATTTTGCCAAGGTACGATTTTTAAGGTTTAAAAGCCAAAATGAGCTGAACGCTGAACGACTGAATATATTACTAAAATTCAGTTTTTCGACACGGCCTTTCTCCGTCAGCTTCTTGAAAGCAAAGGTCAAACTTGCATGGATTGATGGATTTTTAAAAGGGACTGACAAAGAACATAATGTTAATTCGATAGGAGTAGACATCATGGCTGTAGTGGGTAAAGGGCTCTGGATGTCGGGACCTGCAAGGAAAATCACGCGCGTGCGCAACCTCGTTCCAGGGTCCTCTCTCTTCCTCCCTCGAGAGAGAAGGAAGAGAGAGGACCCTGGGAACAAGGTTGGCGCGTGCGCTGCCTGATCATACGTCATGTATCGTGACGGTGGAATGGAAAGTAGTTGGAACTTTGACATGAAACACGGAAACGTTTTTTTAACTGGAAGAATGAGAATCGGAGATTACAAGTAGAGTGCATCGTTTCTGTGGTGAAGCTATCGAAAGAATTGAGTAGTGCTTTTTTTTTCCATAAGGAAGACGCGCCCATATTTTATAAACGATTCGTCTATCATTATCGCTAAAATGATACAGCCATGATTCGCGCTCACATGTAAATTTACGGAGATTGAGGAGATTAAGTATCGTTTTTCTGTGGCGAAGCTATCAAAAAGATTGCTCGTGAACGGTGTGAAAGATTTTTTTACCAGATACGATACGATACGGTACGATACGATTTTCTGCAAGCGTCACGAAGTGTCCCCTTGATCCTTTCCCCAATTGAATGCAACAAATTTCATCACAAACACATGTTTTGCGTTGATTGGCTCCTTACGATTTCGCC
>NC_090884.1:50947489-50982489 GCF_036669925.1 Montipora capricornis
TAAAAGCACTTTTACCATTACCGTAATTAATTGCGTGGATTTTCTTGCTGAAATTCGATTTGACCAATCGTAGGCGTTCGTCTGTACACATCCCCTCTAGGCAAAGTCATCTGAAGATTTCAAGCGATTGTACTTTGAACTAAACCACTCTGGTCTTAATATTATTATTGTTGGTCTCTAGAGCCGCTTTGCCCACTTCTTTGCCAGAGGCAAGGACTGCAGTGGGTAGAAAATGAGACGTGACACCGTCTAGCATTTTGGTCACACACAAGTGACCGTTTATTATCAGCAGCGAACCAATAAAATACAAGGATAGTTTGACTCGTAGCGAAACTGCTTCTAGCGTAGATGAGGGCTTGCCTTAAGGTTTTCAAATAGTGTTGGACATTGGGTGACAGGAAGGTGGGGAAATTTGACTTCTTCTTTAACGATTCCTCCAGTGAACTTGAAGAGACAAAAACAGCTTCTGCACCACTTACAAAGAACGGCTGTCGTAGAAATATCCAATTGCGATCAGCTGTTCTCACTGGAAAGTGGGACACATTCACTGCTTAAAGTTTAATAGGAAACAATTACGAGCATGGAACATTTATTTGGTAAACAAATATTTTTTTCTGTAATAATTACTTCAGACACTCCAAAATCGAATTCCTTTCCAAAGGCCCTCTTTCGCGGAAACGTCCCAAAACATTGATGAATCACTAAGCAGTTACCACATAATACTTATGGTGAAGAACAAGACCATGCCACTACGTAATTTGTGATGGGATTGAAATAAGGTGACAAAGCTTTCGTAAACAACGTTCACTTGTTGCGAAGGAAACGTTCCTATACGATGATTGCCAAGAGTATGGTAGATTTAGGTTTACGCTGCAATCACTTTGAAAAAATCACACATGGTTTGGTGCTATACTCCGTTTATCAAGAAGATTGAATGTTACAATGTTACGATTGAAGACCTCGAGTTTCGTCACACGTGCTGGTGTCTTCCGTCATCAGCGATGACCTAGCGAAGTATGAAACAAGAGTCCTTTCACACTCATAGCTTAAATCAAGACGGTCATTTTGATGGGTCGTGTCGTACCTCATTGAGAGGGTTTCACCCCCTCCCTCCCCCCCCCCCTTTTTGATGAATTTTATCAGTCAATCATGACAGTCCTCTGGGAATGTGGCTCCATTTTTATGCAAGAACTGTACAGCTATTTCCTATTAACACAGAACGTTTTGTTTACATTAAACATGTAAACGAAATAGTTTTATTTCCTATGCTCCCATCATTTTTTCCAATCCTCTCATCATCCCAATGCTTTCTAATATTATCGGCAGTCAACTAGTATTTCTACCAATACGTTCTTTCCTGAGATGTCACCAGTTTAAAGTAACTTGAACCAATCTTTTCTTTGTTCGATTCATTTTTTCCGCCAACTGAATGACACCAGCTTTTTATGCCGTCGCTGTAAGTTTATTTTTACTTCTGCCGATTTGTCGTGATTGGTTACCGCGATTAAATTTGTTTTAGCGACTTCCATTCTCCTGCTCGGTACAATTGAAAGCCGCCCCAGCGATGCTGATGATGTCTTTTCGACCACTGACTATGCATGTGCAGGTGTCCTTCACGGTACTTTCACGTGGGTTTTAAAGTTATTCAGTTTGCTCTTATTAGCACAATAATTTTGAGGTAAGTAATTCAATAACATCCGCCGTAAGATATCCTTAAGGGTCCGTTGTTTACTGTGTATGAGTCGTTACTCCTGCACATAGCACTGCTTTGAAAACTTACCCTCTGTTTTTTCGCCTTTGTAGGCTCGCCGAAACTAACCTAACTCCGGTAACTGAGCTCTGTGACTCAGTTTGAGGCTTGAGCGGCTTAGAGGACACTCGCACGTGGCGTTCGACGTCTCTCTGATGCGGTTTCAGGGGTCGTCAAAATGGTGCAAAAACTTGCACTACGTCGAGGCCATGTTGGCACCGGTAGGTCTCGAGCTCATGTTATTAATTAATTGATTAAGGAATCATTAAGCCTTAACGCTCTTCAATTGTTATAGTTTGTTTCTATTAGTTTATGTGAATTCTTTGCCGTGCAGGTGATGCAAGTTTATCTTCCTACAGTGGTTAATAAACCTAAACACTCTTATCTCTTAAACATGAAATCTTGAACTTTTCATGGCAGAAATGACAATGGCCGCCTAATGTGTTAGCATTAAATCTATTACTATCCGAATTTGAATAAATGTGTTTACCCTTGTCTTTTTAAGAACTTCAGCAAATACCGCAGAAAGGTTGTTTTAATAATCGTCTAACGCATTTTTTTTTTGTGTGAAATCGAAAATCTCACCCTGCAAGTTAATGGCCGTTTTTATACTAGAGACGCATAATTCGTCTGGGACGAACTTGAGCAAACATTTTTTCTGCGTCTGTTAAATTCATCTAGTATAAAGACGGCCACAAGACGCATTATGCGTCTGGACGAAGAATCTATTTTAGTGCGTCTTCGAAGACGCACTTAACTTGAAAGTTCGTTCAGACGCATTATGCGTCTAGTGCCCGTCTTTATACTAGACGAATTTAACAGACGCAGAAAAAATCTTTGCCCAAGTTCGTCCAAGACGAATTATGCATCTCATATAGTTCGTCCCGTCTTTACACCAGACGGATAACATAAGAGACGCATGATTCGTCTGGACGGATTATGCGTCTCTAGTATAAAAACGGCCAATGCCTATGTTCAATGCTTCATCCAAACGAGAACGGTATTTTATTGAAAACTGGTCCAACTTCAAGCTTTGCGTTCCCACTTTCCATCATTGTATTCTTTAGGTTGTTTCAAAGCTTGTTCCTATGTTTTAATTTTAGCATTAGCCTACAAATGAACAAGATAAATAGTGTCAAAGGAGAATGAGTTCGACTTTCAAGCGGTAACAAGCAAAATTAGCTTGACGCGCTTTGAAGTGGTTTTCATGTGAACTGTAGTGTGCTACTGAAAGATCCCTTGACAACAGGTTCGAAAACAGCTCATAAAAATGCGAACTATGTAGTCTCTAAGGGATATTTTTTTCCTACTAAACTCACCGGAGTCGTTTAATAATTTATGCCACATACTCTAGTTTTCTGTATGTAGTTTTTTGTTTTTGGGGAGTTTTGTATTTACATTGTGAAGAGCTGTTTGTTTTCGCTGAAAGGTATACGATTGCGACCTCGAACACTTGAAAAGCGAAACTTTTGCAGGAATATGTGTTAAGCGTTCAATTTTCCTTTTTTTCTTTTTCTGGTCCAGTTGCGTTTGATGTAAACATTCTAGCTGGATTGCCTCTGATTTCGAGAAAAAAAAAACGTTATTTTGGAAAAATGAAACGTTTCTATATAGATCCAATGTTCGTAGTTTCTATTAAATGTTGATCCATCTTGAATATTAAACGTTAAGTGCTTCCCTCACAAAATATATTTTTCTTCTTTCCACACTAATTCCAGCTCACTTTCTGATCAATTATTTCGTGAACTGCTTTTCAAAACCACTGCAGCCGATAGGTAAAACCCTTAAAGTATAAAAAATTCAGTTATTTGGGTGTGACTCGTAAGCGGTGTGTTGATCTAAATCGCCACACGAAAAATATTATGAAATAAAAAGGAATATAATTGAAAGTTTTCCCCCACTGTCAAGGCCATAAATCATTTTTGTATTGAAATATCGTGGAACTTTTGAGCCCACAATTTGGTGTCCTGGTGATAGAAGATATGTATGCGTTTAAAAATCGTCAGTTAAACTTGAATAATAATCAAATTTCTTGCGAGATTTCACAAATTTCCACGTCTTTGTTTACAGGAGTGATAAAAAAGATAGCTGCACCTAAGAGTGAAAACTGTTCGCTTAAAGGTTCCCGTAAACTAAAAATAATTTTCCTCGTAAAATATATTAAAATCTAATAGCAAAATACTAGAAAAACTTAAGCCTCAATTGAATCCGTCTGTATGTTAAATTTTGAATCGAAACCGGTGATTGTTGGACTAATTTTGTCAAACCTACACCTCGAGAACTCCCCCGCGTTCGTTACCTCATTTGCATTTCTAACTTTTCCGCTTTAGTCGTGTTGAACGAATTTATATGTGGCACTATAAACTCTTTTACATTAAGATTGTGTTTTGAGACAGAGAGGAGCGGATAGGACGCGCATAATGACTTGCTTTGCAGGTCACGTGATTAGTGGCCACCTGCCAGTCAACATCGGCCGAATTTCATGAATTGAATATGTTGAAATTTGAGTGAGACAGGTCTGATAAATAGAAATTCAGATCGCGGAATTTTTGCCGTCCTTATGCCGTTCCGTAATGGAAAAAAGCGGTAAGTTGACTGTTGATTGCCACTTTGTGATTGTATTTGTTCGCCGCTCCAGACTCGACGAGAATGTCGCGCGCGCGGAACAGTCGAAAAATTCAGGAGATTGTCAGTTCATCAGTTGTTTCATAGGGAACTATGTTGGCATTTGACACCGATTCGAAATCATACTCGTACTAAACAATCTGATTTTTGACCATTCGAAAGTGTGAGTCGAGGGGTTATCGAAAGAGAGTTTAGTTTGACGCCGAATCAGGTTTATACAGCGAATTTACCCGAATGAATGGCTCAGAAAACTAGCGGTGATGGGAGCCCATAACGATTCAGTGTTTTGTATGAATTGCTATCGCTGTCTTCCTTCATTTTTGTCGACCAGTGAGAAAAACGTGCATCACCTGACCACATATTTTTGTTTTATTCGCAGACTTGCAGCGCTTTCGCAATGAATGCGTAGCTGCACACAACTTTTACCGTGCGTCTCACGGAACACCGCCTTTATGCTGGTCCGCGAGACTCGCCGAGAGCGCGCAGAATTGGGCCGAGCAACTCGCGAGTACCACTACTGGATCGCTAAGATACAGCTCCGTGAAAGGCTTCGGTGAGAATCTTGCTTGTCTATGGGGCTCGGAACTCAACGGGCAGAAAGTGACACGGATTTGGTACGAAGAAGGACAATATTTCGACTACGGCTCCACACGCGTGACGTCGAGAACGCGCTCATTCTGTCAGGTGATATGGCAGGGAACACGCGAGTTGGGCGCGGGAGCGGCTGTCACTGAGAACGGAAAGCAAATTATAGTTGCGCGGTACTTTCCACCTTTGAGCAAGAAAGATGTGGCGAGAAACGTCAAGATCCCGAGAAGCACGCGAGATGGCGCGCAGCCTCTGGCATACGACACACGATGGAGTAGACTTTATGTTGGTGAGTTTACTCTTTCATTGTGGCGACCACTGCTTTTCGTCCTTATTTGCATTTTATTCACAGCTTTTCTTTCGTAAAATACTTGTACGCATTATTGTGTTTACGATGGAGTAAGCAAGTCAAAGAGTTGGTAAGTTTACCTTTTCATTGTGGCGACCGATGCTTTTCGTCCTTATCTGCATTTTATTCACAGCTTTTCTTACCTAAAATAATTGCACGCATTACTGTGTTTACGATGGAGTAAGGAAGTCAAAGATACTTCATTTGACAGCTACCGTCGATTTACTTTTTTGTTTTTGATGTTTTGTGGAGTTCATCATAGAACTTTGTTGATATAATGGGATTGGATCACTTGCTTATTACGAATAAAACACCTTCAAGGAAGCAAGACGTGTATCCCATTTTCGTTGAAAAAGAATCAGTCTGCTGATGTTATCGATTAAAGAATTTGTTGGATTTTTTCATTTAACAACAGTAAGTGTGGTTAGGTCGATTCACTTGAAAATGAAAAACATTAGCCTGTCAAAAGGTTTCGTGTACTCACAATCAAAATGTGGATCAACAATTTTCATGGGGAGGGTAAATATTTGCAAAATTGTCGTCTGCCTTGTGTTTTCCTGCGCGGAAATTAAAATTTTGTTTTCATTCACGTGATTTATTCAAAAAGGCTTTTAATCCAATTTGCATTATAACCGAAAAAACTGCAGCTTGCGTTCTTCTGGGAAGTAATCATGATTTATTCAAACCGATTTGGGAGACAAAAAACAATGTATTTTCTCGGTATGGTGGTAAGTGTGAAAACTGTCAAAAATATAGTTTATCTATTCTTTTTACATTTGTTTTGGACGATTTTTTTCTAAATCGGCCTTTCAAAACACTCGAATTAGAATTGTTCAGTTATTCAGTTGTGAACAAATGATACGAAGTCAATGGTTTCGATGCTCCCTTTCATCAAAGATTTACGTTTATTGTCGATCTGAGCATTTTTCTCGGCACCTGTTGCTCCGCTAAGAAAACAAAATTGGTTTATGAGGCTCTCTTTTGTATATAGCGAAGTGTATTTATCGCAGGACTAATTAGCGACTGTGACAAAGAAAAAAAAACAAAATCTACGGATTAAAAAAAAAAAAATTGGACGACCAAACAGGGCTTCGGACTTTAAAAAGTCTCAATTTCTGTCCGGGGAAATGAATCTTGTTGTTTTGGCGCAAGAATATGCCTGAATTTGGTCCGAAACTTGTTTACATCAAAATTAGCAATTTAGGCATCTGAAGGATTTTTCCCGCGATCTGGTGCAAGGGGAGTTTGTAGTGCGTTGCTTTCTCCTTTTTACATCGAATTTCAGGTCAGTGGCTTATCAAGTGGAGTTTTGTATTTTCTTTCCGTTTAAATTTTCTCCACTTCATCACGGTCTGGAAAAGGGGGTGGTCAGGATTAAATGATACTTTCATTTCGTCAACAAACTAAAATAAGTCCCACTGACTTGAATACAATGTTGCTGTGGTTATCAATGATAAATGTTGTCATTTTCAACGACATGTACCGCTGAAATACTATCTGTTAGATGCACTAGTTATATAGATATTGATGAAATGTCCAGATTAAAAACAACTTGTTTTATCCATTTTCGAAATGGCGAAAAGGTGGTCACCAACCGCTAAAAACTCGCTTGTTGTGTAACATGAAACAAGATATGAAAGTTGTGAAAAAAAATCATGATAATGTAAAATTTTGCAATAAAGCACAGTATCCAAAGTTGGGCCCGAGGCTCTCAGAACCAAATAACTCGACAATTTTAGTTTGAGAGTGTTATCATTTTCCTTGAAGTTGTTTCAGTTTCCACATTAAGCAATCTGTCAACTTGAAATTTAATTTCTGAAACGATGCACTTGTTTCATAATGTTTGGCAGGTTAAAAAAGTAGTCGTTAATTAAAATAAAACTGTCTCCGGCCATTTTTTTCAGTCTTTTTGTAAGTAGCTTTTTCGATCTTTTTCCGGAGTAAGTATGGTTTGACATCTCGCCTAAAAATCGGCGTTTTTTTTCGCGGTAGAAATCGAGGCCGTTGTCGGAATCTCTAGTTAGCCGACAATACACTTGAAACGTTGTGGCTACTTCTAAGGTCTCAAGCAGTAAGTTTTCATGTTGAAAGAGCATATGATGAACAGGATTTCGCAGTCGTTTGCATACTTGTAATTTCACGGCCGAAACTCTGATTACTATTTACTTCCACTCACAAAAAAGTGTCTTTTATGTTCTGAAGATGTCAAATAAGCCAAGCTCTCTTTGCCTTGACGAGACCCATCTAAATTGTCTATCCGTAATCACCCTACATGGCCTTACTTTTTGGTGTTTCCCCTTCAGATAGTTACATATATCCCTTGCGGTTCTTATCAACTCAGTGTATGCGAGATCGTCTGCTATCTTTCCAGTCGGCTTCTCCACCGATACGAATGCATTGATTGGAAGAAAACAATTTCCCGCCGCCATGACAAACTGTATGATCCTATCTTCATAGGAGCATATTAAAAGGTGTTGGAGGTCATAGTTTCATAGAAAATCAAATATGCGTCTTTTTTCCCTGAAAAGTCGTGTCTCGAAGAGATTTGTTTTTCAATCAGTTGACCGATTCAGTGCAAGCAGGGTATTAGGGAGTTTAAGCAAATCACTACGGATGGTGCTACTACGGCTGCCGTGACTGAAAAGGTCTGGGGAGACTACGTCTCGGTGGTCTGCTAAATTTTAAGTTTAGCAAAGCAAAATACAAGGAAACATGGGCTAAAGGTGTTTAAAATCTCTTTTATTTAGTTTCTTACCTTCAAATGGCTTCGCTGAAAGGACGATGGCCGTTGTTCGCCATGCTAGGACGAACAGATTATTTCTGAGCAAAAGCAAATGCTATACACCTTGTACAATAACAACAATTTGATGGATGAAATATACAATTTCAGAGACAAATATCTCAAAGAATATCGAGTGAAAAAGACACATGTATCTATACTCAAAGAAGCAAAATAGCATCGTATAGTATCCAGATATAAAACATCTTCACTAAATCCTCAAAGCAAACTTAACCGAAGAAAAACAACCGCGTGCTGAACTCACTTCGCCATTCCAACACCTTTGCCAAAACTTATCCTAAGTTCATAATACGGATTTACAAGCTTATGAGAGGCAACCTTGACACAATCCTTGACTCAAATTGACTTTAAAGGATATAGTATCCAACAGAATTCTTAAAATGCCGAGATGTCCGTTGAAAAGGGCCAGAGAAGCGAAATAAACCCGACGTAGTAGCCACTACGGCAAAACATCGCGACTCACGTAGTCAGATTTCACACTACGGCTGGATGCAACCGACGTACATGCGCAGTGTTTCATTTTGGGAGAAATTTACTTCCGGCAGCCGTATTAGCGCCAGCCGTAGCGATTTGCTTAAAGTCCCTAATGTCGTTCTTGTAGCGGAAGAAGTGCGAATCGAATTTTACTTATTTGCTTTGTGTTGATTTTGATTACTAAAAACGGTCCAAATTGGGTTTCTCTGCGTTGTTTGAAGTTCTCATCTTGTACGTGGTTAAGATCGTATGCCTGCACATAGCTTGCGTGGGTTTTTTTGTAGTTTGAAGCAATTTACGGAATGGCTCAATTTATTTTAACTGGAAGGGATCGTTTATTACTGTAAAACGTGTGTGTGGTCATTGAACTGAGTTGAAATTTGTGCTCATGCGTTTGCTGTGATATTGGCCGTATTTATACTAGAGGAATTCTAAGACGTCTAAGACATCCTAGACGTCTTAGACGACTAGTATAAATACGGGAAATAAAGTGAACGCATTAAACGACAGACGAATCAAACGACGCACTTAATAGACATCTTAACGTCTTACTGTGACAGACGCACTAAACTGGGACGCACTTAGCAATGACGTGCACACAGTCTCTTTGATGATTATCTTTTGAAGAAAATTGTGAATTTGATTTCTAGCCGTCGAAGGTAAGTGCGCTCCGCATTTATATTAGTCGCAGTTACGGCCAGACGTTTAATGCGCCTGGACGTCTTAGACGTCCTCTAATATAAATATGGCCATTGGTCAATTTAAGTGTTGCTAAATGTATGCCGATTAAATATTTTAAAAACGCTTATCATGGATGTTTTTGTTTGTTCTAATTTTACAGGCCTAAAAGAATTTCACGAAGAATGCCTCTCTGTGCACAATGAATACAGAATCAGACACGGCGCGGCTCCTTTACACTGGTCAGCGGAGTTGGCATGGGAGGCGCAGCAGTGGGCCGAGAATTTGGCGCGAATTGGGGAACTTCGACATAATGACGATGACACTGTTGGTGAAAATTTAGCTGGAATGACAGGTGGCGAATTAACTGGGCGCGAAGCTGTTGACATGTGGTATGAAGAAATAGAAAATTATAATTTTGACTGTCATGGATACAGCGAAGACACCTCAAATTTCACACAGGTAAAGTTTGGTTGATTCTAGTAATTTTATTTGACGTTGAATTTCACTGCCGTATCAGAGTAAGTTCTTAAGCCTGGTTTCCATATGATCTGCAACGATCTGCGACCATCAGAAGCTGTCTGCGTCGGTCTTACCGCAGACGATCGTAACACACGAGGCAAATGTTAAATGATTTAAATCTGAACCGATCGCAGACAAGCATACCACTAATTTTCTGCGAAGCGAGGAGAAAAAGGAGCGCACTTACTTCAAGTCTGATTTGACGTGTTTCAAGGCGAACAATAATGTATCCCCGAAAGGACACAGATCATCTCAGACACACTTTTCCATTAAAAATTGTCTTAGTCGGAAGCGTCGTAATGGTTGGGAAAGTAGAACTAGGTTCAACTTTCCCGATCATCCAGACCGTGAGCCGCATATGCCGGGGACAGATGTTTCCATATGTCTGCGACGTCGTGTCGCAGACCGTTGCAGATCATATCAAAACCAGGCTTTATCCTACACCAACAAACGTAAGTCGTTAACTCTCAGCCTCTGCGTCATGTCAAGGCACATACCTAGCTTTTATTTTCCCTGTGTTCTTGTTTTTCGTGTGCACGTTAGTGTCTGCTTCCCTCAACCAAAACAGCACAAGACAAAGCGTAATATGGAGAATAGTGAATCTTTCCTTTTCTCTCTTTACTTCAAATCCGTACGTACCAAATCCGGTTGTAGGATATTTCGCCCATATTGTACGACATAAACAAGATAGAATTATCGTGAAATACTAGCTTAAACTCACAGTTTGAAGTGACGTCTTCGTCGCCGTAGCCGTCGTGGTTTCCTTATTTATATATATATATATAAGGGAGCTTAAGCACCCGCGTTTTTGAGAGGCGGACGGCGACCGGAAGAGAACATTTCGCGTGCCAGGGCAGTGGTGTCTCCCAGATTTTTATACTAATCATCTCTAATGGAGCAAAGATACTTAGCAATGTAAATGTGGTTGTGTGAAGACAAGTTAAAAGGGAAAACAGCTCACTTCCGGTTGCCGTCCGCGTCTCAAAAACGCGCCTGCTTAAGCTCCCTATACATAAGAACGAAACGACGACGGTTGCGACTACGACAACGCCACAAAACAATATCATTGGTTAAAAGAGCATAAATACTCGTGCAGCACGGATTTTAGCAGGTGGGTTTGCGGTTCTCTGCATAACGACGACGTGAAATCACTAAAAGGGTCCTAAGATCTACGACAGCGACTTAAACGAAAAACGTCACTTCAAAATATCACCTTTTTTATTATAATTCTTTCGCGGTAATTCTATCTCGTTCACTTGTTACAATTTGGGCAAAGTATCCTAAAAATAATCTGGTACGAGCAGTTGCAAAGTGAAAATAGCGAATGAAAGATTCTCTTTTGCATGCTCACGTTGTCTTGAAAACCTCAAATTTGGTAATTTCACGTCGTTCTTTCGCGCGCGTGCAGCACGATTTTTTATGCTCTTTTAACCAGTGATGTCATTGTTTTGTGCCATTGTTGTTGCCGTCGCCGTCGTAAAATCTTCAGCTCCCTAAATTTGACGTTTTGACGACAACGTAAGCATGCGACAGAGAATCTTTCATTCTCTATTTTCACTCGCGTACGCTCGTACCAATTTATTTTTAGGATACTTTGCTCATATTGTAGGACGTAAACGAGACTGAATAATCGCGAAAGACTTGTGATAGAGTCATGTTGTATTTTGAGGTGACGTTTTCGTCGACCGTCGCCGTCGTAGATCTTAAACTCCCTTATGTCTCTGCAAGACTCAGGCTACCCATGCAGTCAGTTTGAAAATATAAACCCATGTATAACTGGATAAGATCAGCACACTCTGTTTATGCCAACCACTCCAACAATTTAAGACTTGAATGTGTTGTTTTATTTTTGTTAGGTCATTTGGGTCGCTTCGGAGAACCTTGGAGTTGGTAGAGCGATGGAAGGAGATCTTTGCGTGGTTGTTGCATTTTATGAGCCTCCAGGGAATGTGGAAGGATCATTTTCTAACAATGTTCTCCGCATGGGATCAGCTGTAAGAAAGAGAAACAGCAAGGGACCAAAAAGCTTTATACCACCTCCTCCTGGTAAATGATAGATAAGTTGAGGTAACTAATCAACGAAGGCGCTGAAATTTGAGTGAAACGTCATACAAGCTTGTTGACTTGGAAAATATCTGATTGTTGGGAACCAGTTTTTGCCAACGCAAGAATTTGAAACTTTCAAGTTTGCTTAGCCAGACTTTCACAAAGACTTTGAATTAACACGTAGGCAAAGGGCACAGAGAACAGACCACGTTAAATCCTCGTGTAACCCTCGTTTTCTTTCTGCATGCTCTGGGTTATCTAATTTTTAGCTCTACCATTCGGAACAAACCTCTCTAAATCGCAAAAAGAGAAAGGAAATCGGAACTTACACTTAACAAGCTAGTATCGAGCAGTAGAAGAAAAGATGGGTTGTTTTAGGAGAAATTTTTCGACATACGAGTTGATTAGTTTTTCATTCATTTTCTTTACTGAAACAGATTTCGAGGGATTTCGCTTGGAATGTCTGGTAACACACAACTACTTCAGAGCGCGCCATGGGTCCCCACCCCTGGTCCTGAACAATGCTCTTACAGACGAAGCTCAATATTGGGCTGAACGACTTTTGGTGACAGGTGCAACTGAAGGCCTGGATAACTCAAGGATTGGCATAAGTGTAGCGGTTCTGGAGAGCAAGCATGTTAGCGGAATTAAGGTAAACTTTTGGCTTGAAACAATAGTGGGAACAGCGCTGTAACAGTGGTGAGAGCATTCCCATTCTCAGACCCGTCGTCGTATGTGGGTTGAGTTTGTTGGCTCTCTACTCTGGTCCGAGAGGTTTTTCTCGGACTTGACTTAAATGAGTTCATTTGATTTCAACATTCATTGTCCCCTATTAATGCCCCAGCGCTACAAGACTTGAAACTTACTCATTAGTGTTCATTAGTATGAACGCTAAAATAGATCTCTTCGAGGCCAAGGCTTGGCGTATCGCTTTGGCATTGTAAAGAAAAGAACCGAAACAGAAGAGATTAGGAACTTCAAAGTTGTATTGATTCTTGAGTCATTTATTCAGGAAGATGACATGATTACAGGCCATGTGAAGACCCCCGAACAATTGGGTTCAACTCCCACCTTGGTCAGAATTTTTTGGCCTTGTGTAGGTCCGTTTAACGGTTAGATGAATTACATGGGTATACACAGGACTTTAAGTTTCAATCAGATAGTTTATATTATTGAAACAAAAGTGCTACACGGCACGCGTTTGAAGAAAATCGTCTCCCTCCTTTGTATTTGGAGATGTTCATTGTCGTTAAAATAGCCTGTTCCAGGCTCTCAGATGGTCGAGAAAACGAAAAGAACTGACATCTCAAATTTCCTCGGACTTAACTGATTAGAGTGTAATGTGAAGTGCTAGGTTGATAAGTGCTACACGGCCAACGTTTGCAAAAACGTAATCCTTCCTCAAATTTCCTCGGCCTGCTCCCGTCTGAACTTGTGCTCAGTCGTTAGAGAAACGGTGATGTAATCCGGAGGTCGTGGGAGGTCGTGATGCGGAGGTCACGATCTCAGTCATGAGTTTTCTCTGTCGTTATGTTAGCCTGCATCCACTTAATAAGGCTAGCGCTCAGATGGAAGATATGGATATATACAGCACTTGACACTGTAGTCTGATAGCAAGAGCCGTAATGGACCTTGCTGATAGCTAATAGTGTTGCTAACTGGCCAAGTAAAGACTCTCCGAGAAAGAAGTGGTCATGTAAATTAGTACCAGTATAAATGTTACTGACATTACGCAGACGCTGAGACCATAAGGTTGGAAAAACGAAATGGATAAACAAAAAGTCGTCTTCAAAGCGGATATTATCGTAACATGGGACTTTTACTCGTTTTCCACATAGTGAGGCCTTCAACAGGGTATACGGCTTGTTCGAAGGAAACAGTTTTCCGTCTCATAACTGTTCACCGAAGAGACGCTTTCCTAGATATCCGGAGTTCCTGGGTTCCAACCACTCTTTGAATTGGTTTCTGGTAGTTCCTGGTTCAATGTCTCGGCTGCAGTTGTAAGTAGCCAACTGGTTTACCTCCGACCAGTTGGGATTCTTAACAATTGTTGTTGTTCTGTTCTGTCGTTTCGTCAATTGTGTTTCATTGGTCCTGAAAAGCCCCTATGGGGAGTGGTCAATTGAGTATGTCTAGTATTGTATTATTGTAAGTCCTGTTATAGGTGGTTGGTGTACTGTTTGATAATCGAGCAACAGTGTTTTATGGGGTTTAAAGCTCATGCACGTGACGTTTTATCTTTGTTCTGATAGGCTGTTAGGCTCATAAATGAACACGTTTTTTGAAGTACTGTTTAATAAACGAGCAGGAGCGTTTCAGCAGGATTTAAACCACGAGGCGAGATAAATTGGCGATCAGGAAACCTCACGATGTTTGACGCCTGAAAAAAAGCCTCCATAATTTATTGATCTCTGGTTACTTTCTTTCCACAGGTATCCGAACTTTGGTACAAGCAGATCCTATGTTACAATTTTGACAGTCCGGGCTTCAGCACCGAGACTCTCGACTTCAGCCAGCTGGTCTGGATGAGCAGTCGAAAGTTCGGTGTGGGCAAAGCCACTGGACCGGAGGGTGTGACAGTTGTGGTAGCGAGGTATGAACCCGTGGGGAACATAGACGGGCTGTTTGTGCAAAATGTAAAGCGCAGAGGACACGAGAGAGGCAGCTGTGAGCCAATGATCTTCCAAGTTGAATACAAGTATCGATTCCGAACCGACAGCAAGTCAACTAACAGCGTTTTAAGCTGGGAACACGAAGGTAGTATATCTTTCTATTTGCTGATAATAGTAAAGGGACGTTAAACGATAAACCCTCCGTTCCTTTTTTTCAGAAGCACCAGCCCTAATTTGCGATGGCGACGTCACAAAGGCAAGGTAATGCAACACATTTGCGATTGAGCAATGTCAGACATTCCAAATGAAATAATTTTTCACTGCGTCATTTCAATGTGGTAAACTGCATAGCAAATCACGTTTAGAATGCACTTTCATTTTGATTTATTTTTTTTTCCTTTATTTCAAAACATTCTTCGTGTGACCTTGACATTTTTCTTGAGGTTCGTATGTAAAATGTTGGTTGGATGTCAAAAGGAAAAAAAGATGTAGTTTATGGTTCGAGTGTAGAGATTCTTTGCCAATATTTTATGTGTTCGTTTCGCTCTGTTGCTAACTCGTGTTAACTAAAGCAAATTACCCTGTCTCTAAAGAGCATGTTTTAAAACTTAGCCTTAAGTTCGCTTTCTCTTTGTTCCTTATAGCAGAGATTCACATAATGCGAATGAAATTTGAGGCTTTGTTTTTCATTTAGAAATTCAGGAACGTTATGATGCTAATGTGACGACAGAATCAGGAGACACAGGTGGTTAAATGAAGCTGTGATTAAGGATGAGGACGGATAGTGAATTATCCATAATTGAGAAAACTTTCTACCCCTAATTGTTTAGGACGTGGTCTGCTTTGCCCCACTGGTCAATGTGCGTAGTAGTGGATTAACATGTTGATTTGTGTCGCCACTTTAGTTATCAAGCACCTCGAAGGAATGGACTAACCCGGGCAAAGTTTCTGTTAAACCGATTATTAGAAGATCTGGACAGGTGTCGAAACAGCTGCTCTCTTTCCCCTCCCCTAACTGCGGCTGGCAGTTTAAGCTGGAGGTATGATGATGAACGCTCGCCGTTTTCAAACTTTGCTTCCATTCTGAATACGTTGACACGAGAGCAAAAGCAGAGCGGTCGCCGAAATATCGCTGTCACCTAAAAAATGATGGCCTTGAATTTGAAGAGCAGAAACCATATAGGACAATTTTTTTGTCGGATCAGAGGGAAATGTAACCAAACACCAAAGATACAAATTATAAGGAGGCAAGTAGCTTTTGTTATGGTCAGCCGCAGTTGTTTTTACGAAAGATACACTGATAGATAGCCCATCATCCAGGAGCTCTCGGATTTTTTTCCGAGTATCTTCGACTCATCTTCAAGAAAATACGTCTCATTATTTATTAACCGAGGTACATTTATGTTCACTGCATTTGCGAAAGTGCACCATTAGTACAATTCCAATTCCCGCAGTGTAACGGGACAGTTGTGTGACATGAACCAAGCTCCAGCGAGTGTCGTATAGCTCAGTGGTAGAGCATCCGAACTAGTAATCGGAAGCTCGTCGGTTCGACTCCTGCAAAGGAACACTTGGATTTTTCCGATCATCCCCTATAGCTCAGTGGTAGAGCATCCGAACTAGTAGTCGGAAGGTCGTAGGTTCGACTTCTGCAAAGGAGCATTCGGATTTTTCCGATCATCCCCTATAGCTCAGTGGTAGAGCATCCGAACTAGTAATCGGAAGGTCGTAGGTTCGACTCCTGCAAAGGAGCACTCGGATTTTTCCGATCATCCCCTATAGCTCAGTGGTAGAGCATCCGAACTAGTAATCGGAAGGTCGTAGATTCGACTCTTAGAAATGAGCACTCGGATTTTTCCGATCATCCCCTATAGCACAGTGGTAGAGCATCCGAACTAGTAATCGGAAGATCGTAAGTTCGACTCCTGCAAAGGAGCACTCGGATTTTTCCGATCATCCCCTATAGCTCAGTGGTAGAGCATCCGAACTAGTAATCGGAAGGTCGTAGGTTCGACTCTTACAAATGAGCACTCGGATTTTTCCGAGTATTCCCGAGTCACCATCGGAGGAAAAAACTTCCTTCCATTTATAATGCTCGATAATGCACTATTTGGACGATTCCAGTCCCAGTAGTATGGCGGGACATTGATTGTCACGTGGACCTAGTTCAATGGCGTGGGCCCCACCAGTCTGCTTTTGCTGAGAGGAAGAGCATCCAAAGCAGAAGTTTCCTTCCTTTCCTGCATCTAAAACTTGCCTTGCCACTCGCATTGCCTGTTGCGTCGTTTCAGTCGGTGCTGAAAATTTTCTTCGGTTGCTCGTTTCGTGGTTGCGCCAGAAGGGCAAAGTTCACGTCCAGCAAGGAAATGGTTTAAAGGAGAGGGAAGCTTATTTCTTGTTGTCAGTGAATTCAATGTCGGGTACACTGAATCACTCACAGGATGTTGGTTACGTCAGTATCTTTGATGAAATAGTCAGTGAATTCTGTTAGCGTGGGTCTGTTCCTTCATTTTGCTATCAGACGGGGTAAAATTGCTTTACTTGATTCTCTTTTCACGGCGATGATATTGTAAAAAAAAGTCATGCATAAACTTTCAGATAAGAAGGAATATATATGATTCGCTTCCTAAATTATACTTTAAAGCTTAGCTATCCTTCTTTTTCACTTTAACTGTACTCTAACCGGTCGCGGCAATGTTGGTCTCCGCAGACATAGAACCGCCTGTTCTTTTGGTGTACCAAACTTCTCTTCTGGGAATTAAACTCGATACTTAAAAAAACACGGCCTCTAATCACGTAAATGAAAATCGTACAGCACTATAGCGACTTCCATGTCACTTCGTTCCTGGAGGGATTTTCTCCATCAATGAATGTCCCCTGGGAACGAGAATAAGCCAAATATGATTGCTGCGTGGACTTAAGAAGAAACTAAAATTCCCTTGAATTTCTTTTTTGTAACCAATTTATCACAAATGTTAGAAGCTTAGGCCTTCAAACCAAGTCTGCCTTCCAAAGTTTGGAACAAATTTCTGTACATAAGTGGAATTGCTACAAGTAATTTTAAACAAAATTCTGGATTTTGCTCTCTTGTTAACGCACTCTGACCAACGCTTTTAAAATATAAAAGAATCTGCGCTTAATTTTTTGGTATAAAGCACTTTTTAAATCGATTTTAACTAAACCTTCCAGTTGACTGACAAGAAAACGAAATAACAATGGGTGCAACTTTAATTTATTTACAACTCAATCTTACTTCAGTCTCGCTTCGTTTTAAAACCGCAAAATCAATAACGAACGGGGCATTAATAAACACAGCGGGAGCTTACCGGTCATTAGCGATAAGAGTAAAATGACTTTTATAAGTTTATTTGATAAAGATATATGGGAATCATAACCATAAATCTAATCGCTACGGCTTCCGCACTCTCGCTAATTATGACTAATAGTAACGCATAATGAAACTTGCGGATTGAAGAACACTGATTATTGTCGCTTTTAAACATTTCGCCGTCGTTTTAATCTCTTGTGACAGTTTTAACATTCTGCAGTGTTAATCTCTAATTCGACTATGGACAACAAACTCCACATTTGAACTCATCATTGAACTGTTTATTTATTTATTTATTTTATCATTTCTTGTTTGTTTATGTTTAGTTATTAGTGTACTTTTGCGCGTTGATGTGTACATATACAGTCTCCCATGAATACCACAGATAGATGGCTCCTACTGGTCAGTGAGAAGGCTGCACAATGTCTTGTTATTCAGTTGTTGCATTAAATCACGTGACATTTTCACATCCGCTGACCAGTGGGACACTTTTTCCAAGACAACCCGTTCTCGCCCTTAAATTCGCGATATCCTGAATTGTTAATGTGCTTTGAATTCGCTATTATTGTGAATTTAGAAGACTGAAAGCTTGATACGGATTATGGGGAATGGTCATATTTGTTTATGGACAAGTGTATGGACAAAAGGGCTCGAACCTGGGACTGTTGATTAACCTGGCACCTAACCACTCGACCACCATACCGCTAGATGCTCAGGGACAATATTTTAAAAACTATTTGATAATAGGAAAGGAAAGGAACTTTATTTAAGTGTCTAGTCGTTCTAGCGCTGGAGCGCTAATTGGGGACACTGTAAACTGAAATGAACAATGAAAGTAATCAAGTCAAATGTTGGTTTTTGAGGAGAGGGGAAACCGGAGTAACCGGAGAAAACCTCTCGGTGCAGAGTAGAGAACCAACAAACTCAACCCACGTATGACGCCGAGTCCGGGAATCGAACCCGGGCCACATTGGTGGGAGGCGAGTGCTCTCACCACTGCGCCATCCCTGCACCCCACGATAATCACGATAATCACGATAATCACGATAATAGTGAATTCAAAGCATAATGCTGAATGCTGTATTATCATTAGCCAACAAACAACATTAAACACTACAAAAGGTCGGTTTCCAAACTTCACGACAATGCTAAACATTTTAAAATCAAAGCTTAGGCCTAATTACTCTTCAGGGGCGTTATTCCATGGTAGACGTAAATAAATGGCTTTTTGAGAAAGGCGGTGTCTTGATCTTCAGTGGTAAAGCGAAAAGAAGCGGTTCTGATAGAGTAGAAACTCCGGGTTCAAATCCAATCCACGGATATGATTTTTTATTTCCTTATTTTCTTTGCTACCACAAGTCCTGGGACACAGTGTCCAAAATTCACGATAATAGTGAATTCAAAGGAAATTCAAAAAATTCAGGATAATCGTGAATTCATGGGCGAAAACGTGTTATCCAAAAACCAAGAGAAACTACTTCCTGTGTCTCACCAGAAACAGGGCCTGCAAAGCCATTGTTTTCAATCATTGTGCCGTTCCAGTTCTCCTCGACGTTGCCGTTTTCTGAAGCTCCCTATAGAGTATGTGCACGGCGGCCATGTTGGAGGACCAAAACAATTTAAGATATTTGCACAAAAATAACATTTATTCCCCAAAGGAATATCATTCTTTTGTTTCGGTCCTCCAATATGGCCGCCGTGCATATACTCTATAGCTGGTTTTCAAACCAATCTCTAAGAGACACGGTTTAAAATGCTGCAATTGCTGGTGGACGAACAAGAGGAGCTAATGAGAGATCCTTTGTTTTCGTCCACCAACATGGCGGAGATGACGTAACGTGAAAACCACCTACTAGGGCCTTTAAGAAATGGCGCGAACGTCAGCAAAAACCGTCAATAGCATTGATTAAGCAAGACAATGGCTGTGCACGTGCTGTGCACGTGCGTTTGTAAGTCTAATTTCTTTCACGTTCTCAGCAAATATGCGCACGTGAAATGACCAGGTGCCGAGTTCCATCATAGTTAATGCATGGAGATGGTTATGAAATACGACAACTTGTCTGTATTCTTGGCCTTGACCCTGCAAAAAACGCACCTTTTTTCGAGAAGATAACTAATCAAATCGTTTGATTAAATTACGCGCAACTAATTTGCGAACCCGTGCGAAACCAAAACAAAAGATTGTGCAGGGTTACCGTAAATTCAACATCGATTCCAGTCCCTCGATTAACTATGGTTCCATGTAAAACGCGAGCGTACAGCGTGGAATTTTAAGGTAATCTCGTAATCAGCTTCCCCACTTATTTAGTTCCTGGCTAGTTTGTAGACGTAGAATGTGAACCCTTCATTTCGAGTTTTTCCGCGGATTTTATTGGAGAATTAGGTCACTTGCACCCCTCCCCAAACCCAATCAATAATTACGATAGTGAAGAAAAATTAGTTTTCCGCATTTATGGAAAGCCCTCCCGAGGAAATACTCAAAATGCATTGACTAAAAACAGCAAATATTCCTCTTGATTCAAATGAAAGAAATTCGTGAAAAAAGTTTCGCTGCCTTGACGCAACCGAGTCAGGTATATAAACCAACCTATTTGATTTATTTCAGATATTAAATATTCTGACCACATTGTTTGATTTTTGGTTACGATATAATGCACGTCTTAATATCACTCTTTCTCTCAGTGACGTTGATCAGATCGACGAGAACAAGAATATCGTCCCTAGGCCTGATGAAGAAGAACCTTCGTCTTCCCTTACTGTCAGCGATGCCTTCACTCGATTAGTATGGATAGATCCCAACAGTCCTACACTTCAGAGAAAGGGAGTTGCCGAGGAGACTGCTAAAGAAGAACTTGATGATGATGATGATGATGCTGATGATGAAGGCGAAGATGAAGATTACGCAGAGAAGGTGGATCAAGACGAAGATGGAAGAGGGGAAGAATGTGATGATGTGGAAAACGCCAAGATGGTATACGAGCAGGAAAATAGAGCGGAAGGTGAGGGTTGATAGGCAATATTTTAAGTTTTAAAAGAAGAGATTTAAAATTATACCACGCCTTGGATAGTGTCTAGGCTGAGGCACTAAAGAATTGAAACTCAAGGATAGACGGAATGGAGAACTTCGGTGGTATTTCCATTGATTTTTTTCAGTAGTCTTTATTCACTCGCGTAACAAGTAGCAATGTAGGTGGAATGAGACTTAAAGAAAGAGATTGCATAAAATACAGAGCTCGTTCTACGAAGTAATGCGGCTCTTGCGCCATTTTTACCGTCCTATCCAGAGAGTAAGCCTGCTTTCCCCTGGCTTTATTCCGCAGTCATAGCAGCCGTTCCATTTTATACCGCTAACCATTTGGCTCATTTGTTTGATCATCGGACCACCGTGACAGATCGCACGGCTCTTTACAGCCTCTTATTTCAATGGCCCGGTATAGGATGCAACTATTGTGTTAAGGATTAGGCTCCATCCTTGGCTCCGTCGTTTGCGTTGTAAATTATTTTTGTGCCCATTGTTGTTCGAACCGATCACGAGGGTCGTTGTAATGGCTCCGTCCTGCTGCTACAGCGAGGGAGGTCACTTTTCCGGGTCCCGGTCGAACCAACACTCGAGGTCTTAAAATAACTTAGAGAGAATCCGTGCATCCGCAAACAATCAATCAATTCTTCTCGGACAAGGCTTCGGTTGTTCAAAAGGTGAGTAACGCTATCTACTGGAGAACTCAATTGGTTTTGCTAGCGTTTATCCGGTGGATAGCATTATCCACCTTTTGAACAACCGAGGCAAGGTCTATAACTCGTAAACCCCACCTGACATCCCTTGCAAGTACTTCGTAAGTTGTATGGAATTTTAAAGAACAATTTGACGTTTGAAGTGGGGGAGGGGGGAGGAGGACGTTGTTCCCTGGACGGGGATGTTTCCCTGTGTTAATTTGTTCTAGAATGCACTAAAGCAGAATGTGCAGGACTTGTTTGCCCTGCCGTTTGCATGTTTCGTTGATAAGTGACACGCAGTCGTAGTCAGTTTTTCTAAAAGTTCTTACCAAACGTCTTTTTAAAATTTCGCATTTTCTACGTAGGCGTCGACTGTGTTTCTGAGGAGCCATATTTACAAACAGAAGAACCCCAATTGGAGGAGGCTGATTTGTTTTCTGACCCAGAAGACGACCTATACCACCGCGTATGTGAAGTACGACGTTCTCTTTCACTAGATTCAGAGGGCACAGAGCCGGAAACTCAACCAGGGAACGTGCTTTCAAAAGTAGCTTTCTTTGAGACATTTCAACGCACTTTTGAGATGCAATCGCCCTCGAATTCACAGTCTTCTTTTAGACGAAGCCTGATTCAAGACAAACTGGAAGAGTTAGATTCCACTTCAGAGCCGGAGTTATCTCGCGAGAAAGAAGAAGGAGAAGAAAGACAAGAACACCCACAGCAGGAGCATGATGAACCTGAGTGCCAGTTAGAGTTTGATGACTTATTTCCCGCTCACATGGAAGGGGACGAGGGAGAAATACGCGAGGACATGTTCGAAGATGAAGCTGGAGAAGACGAGGAAAGTCTAGTTAGTGTATCGGACGCAGAGGACATTGTAGATTTTGCTTATTATGACGACAGACCAGAAGACGTACAGGATTATGAATTAGAGGACACTTACTGTCAGACCAATGAATTTATAGAGGAAGAGTCTTGTACAATGGAGATTTTCGAGTTTTCAGATGAAGACGCTTCTCACCAATATTCTGATATCATAGATACCGAGGACGAACCGATATTGTTAACACGAAGAGTTGTGACGCCACTGAACTCGGGTGCTGCTGCCGAATTTCTTGAGAGCCAATCTTTTGAAGTGAGAGAGGCCGAACCACAAGATTCAATAGATGACTCCCCACATGACTACCCTGACGAATTGCATGACACAAGTGAAGCGACAGTTGAAGTTCCACAAACTTTGTTCACGAGGACGTTAGATCCCGAACACTGCTACGCCACAACGAAAGGAGAAGAAATTGATATTCGATTGAGAGAACTGATTTCTAAGATAATGCTGATACCTGTTGACGACCGTCCAGGTGGGAGTGATGAACTCTCTGATTTTGGTGAGACGATGGAAGGACAACTTTTGCAAAATATTTTCAGCAGGACGGAAGATGGAGGTCTTGGAGAGAAAAGAACACCGATTGAAGAGACATGCGAGGCTTCTCAGAAACGAATTGTGGAGTCGGAGAAAGATTTCGTTGAGTTGTTGGCAAGATTACAAAGAGAGGAAGTTAAATGTGATAAGGTGGAAAGTGACGCGGAAGAAGGGATATTAAAACCAAGCAAGGAGATACAGAGACCCGAGTCTGCCGAAATTATCTGTGCGACTTTAAGAGATCATAAAAGTGAACTTCACGATAAAATGGAACGAGTAAGCAGTGATCTCGGGCTAGAACCGGCAAAATACTTGGAAGAAGAAAGGCTGGACGGGAGAGCAGTCCCAGAAAATGTAATCCTAGCGTACGAGTCTCAATTGTCTTTGGCTGTCGATGACGTTGAACCCGTCACTGAAAATGTTGAAGCAGTAGAACGAGAACATAAAAATGAAAGTGCTTCTGATCCTGAGAGGTTATTGGAAAGGATGCAAAGTCCAACACAGCAGGAGGAATTTGCACAGGGTGAAATAATCATTAGTGACGTAAGTGAGTCGTCGAGGTCGGTAGAATCGTACGAAGTCGCGATTCGTGATCATCATCAGGAACGTGACAGACTCCTCGACGAAATCGGTTTAGTACCTATCTCACCTGACATTAACCTTGCTGGTGAAGAAATGCTGGAGCCGTTGCCTTACGAGCACACACCCATCTTGAAATTCAGGGAGCTGCCAGAAGTTAAGGAGGATATCACTGCCGAAGTTCGTGGAGACGTTAGATGCGAACTAAACGTTAAAAGTGAAGAAAATGAAAATGAATATGTATCATTGACGGCTGAAACATTTCAGGATAGCAATGAGACTATTGAGAAGCAAATTCCATGCGAAGCTGTTTTTCGTGATCATGACCAGGAACGCGCACTAAATATCGAAGAAAGAGAGTTTCAACTTGAACTTCGGCCTGAAGTTGAAGATCCGAACGAACCAGTAGAACCTGTTCTCTACTGTACCGCTCCTAAATCTATTCCAGAGAGCCAATTACCAGAGATTTCGGAAAACATTGCTGCCGAAGTTCGTCCAGAAGTGCGATCCGAAATAAACATTGAGGAGTTATTTCTTCCCTATGAAGAGGTAGCCACTCTACAAGGAGGCAAGCTGGAAAACGCCCAACACGTCGATGAAATGAAAGAAACGATGACTGATAAGCAGTCACATGAGTCATTTTACGTGGATGACACGATGACTGACTTTTCTTCTTCGTTCCCTCAGCACGTATCTAATGAGAGTAAAAACTGTAAACCAGCTGAAGAGCTGAAGGTGGCCGAAGCAAAACTTGATAACGTTGTTGTGTCAAAAGTAGAACCTGAGGAAGCTGATATAGACAGGCGAGCTTCGTTGTTTGAAGAGAAAAACAGTTTTGTTGATTCAATAACACTTAAAGAATTTTCCGAGCGTTTACATGTGGCAGGTGAAACTCTAAATGTTGATCCTACAACACTCACAGAGGGCGTAGAAATTGACGAACAAACTGTCGATGAGAAACAAGGCGTGCAGTTCACGGAGGAGGACTCTACTGTAGATTATGTTATGACCGACATCCCTTCGTCATCAGGGCACATCGCTGGCGAATGTACTCAAAATGAAAGTGTTGAAAAAATAAACGAGGAGGAGTATGGCGAGTTTAAAAAACCAGCCTCTTTGTTCATAGAGGAAGATTCAATGGTCAATGCATTGTTACCAGACACTATGTCCTCACCAAAACAGGTATCCGGGGAAAGCAAAAATGTGGAAAGCTTTGAGGAAATTCTCGAAGAATTCGAACCCAGTGAAGAGAGCAAACGTACATCGATTTTTCTCGGAGACGCCGTCACTTTGGACGAAGTGAGAACTGACATTGAATCGTCGCCAAAACACCTTGCAATGGAGAGTAGAGATGTTGAGCCCTACCAGGAAATCATCGAAGTAACGGATGAAGAAAACAAGCAAGCATCACGTATTGTAGAGGAAGTTCCAAATGTAGAAACAGTGAGGACTGACAGACCCTCCTCGCCAAGACACCTTATAATGGAAAGCAAAGAATTGGAGACCTTTGAAAAAACTGACGACGAAAACACCTTTGAAAGCAAACGGGCATCGCTTTTCATGGAGGAAACTACTATTGTTAAAGAAGCAACGAGACATGCTTCTTCCTTTCCAAAACACATCGCAGGAGAAATAAACAACGAAGAGTCCTTTGAAGAAGTTGATGAGATAGCCACTAAGGAAAGCAATCGAATATCTCTAATCGTGGAAGAAACGATGACTGTAGGTGAAATTACGACCAATACAAAATCTCCCCCTACACACCTTGCTGGTGAACGCACGCAAAACGAAAGCATCGATTTAATACTCGAGGAACAGTGTTTTGAAGGGAAAAAACGAGCTTCTTTATTTTTTGAGGAAGATTCAAGTGTGAAGGAAGTAGGAGCCAGCGCTATCTCTTCGCCAAACCAAGTAGCCGGAGAAGGCAAAAATGTGGAAAACTTCAACGAAATTAACGAAGAGCCCAACGAAGAGAGAAAACGAGCATCGCTGTTTTACGAAGAGGCCATAAATGAAGATGAGATTTTAACCTGTACCTCATTTTCGCCGAAACAAACAGCAGAAGATATCAACAATGAAGAGATCTTTGACGAAATTGAGCAAGACGACACCCAAGAAAGCAAGCGAGCGTCTCTGTTCATCGAAGAAGGTGTAACTGTAGATGAAATGATTACCAATACGTCATCCTCTCGAACACACGGCCTTGCTGGAGAAAGTGTGAATACCGAAACCTTCGAAGAAGTTGAAATGATATCGGATGAAGAAAAAAACCAGACATCGGTTTTCTTGGAGGAGGACGTCTTTGCGGATGAAATGACACCTGATAGAACATCATTTGCTATACACACCGCTAGAGAAGATGTTTGCATTCCATTAGTCAAGAAAACGCATGAAAAAGAAGATGAACAAGACCTGGAGCATGCTGATGTGCGGGAAGATGACATTGAAGTGAAGTTTGGCCATACTGAGCTTACGTGCCTGGAACAAAACAGTCATATAGCTGGAGAGTTTTTAGACAGCGGGATGGTTGAGGCAACAGACGACGACGAACCTCCTGAATCTGTTTACGTCGAAGAGTTTGAGGAATTTGAGAACAGCTATGGAACAAAGTCATTTGTGGAGCCAGCAGAAATAGAAAATATTGCTGGAGAAATGGCAAATGTTGCAAACGATGCTGAGGCCTTTGAGGAGGATGCACGGATAGAAGAAAGCTTAGGGTATGACGAAAACCACGAGATAGTGATAAGCACTGATATTTTGGAAACACCTCTAAATTCACTTCACATTGCTGGAACATTATCGAATGTGGAACCGAAAGAGGAATCATGCGAGGAGGAAAAAACAGAGAAAGAGGCATTTGCTGAGAAGTTTCATGAGCTAAAGGCCCATGAGTCTACTGTTGTCTTGAAGTCACCCCAGTCTTTATTAAGTATTGCAGCTGCTGCGATAGAACATAAAATTGATTCTGCTCAGCAGGATTCAACTGAGGAAGTGACAATGGAAACGGGCCTAAAAAAACAAGATAGCAAGGAGGAGAGTGCGCATTTACAATTTACAGATGTTATTCATGAGCCGTACGAACCAAAACGTAAGGAGGAAATTGGTGAGAAGGCGTTGCTTTCGGAACAATCGCCAACTATGTTTGAAGACACCATTGGAACCACTGATGCTATGGTAATGGAGACAGAAACCAAGGTACCAATTATCCTTGTGAATATTGCTGCCGAGGTTTCAGACAACGAAGACGACAACCTTGTTTTTGTAAAGAAAGACAGTGAAGTGGAAACTGAGACATACCAATATCCAGAAGAAGTGGCCATGGAATACCATCCAGATGATAGGGAAATCGCTGTATCCCAGGAAGTGGCAGAGGTTTCCCTGTCTGAGCTTGTTTTAGAGGACGAGAACCTCGTTTTTGCAGAGAACGAACTCAACAAAGATAGTGAAGAGGAAACCGAGACATACGAATATTCAGAAGAAGCAGCCACGGGTTACGTTCCAAATGGTGAAGAAATTTCTGTATCCCACGAAGTGGCAGAGGTTTCCCTGTCTGAGCTTGTTTTAGAGGACGAGAACCTCGATTTTGCAGAGAACGAACTCAAGAAAGACAGTGAAGTGGAAACTAAGACATACGAATATCCAGAAGAAGTGGCCATGGAATACCATCCAGATGATCAAAAAATCGCTATATCCCAGGAAGTGGCAGAGGTTTCCCTGTCTGAGCTTGTTTTAGAGGACGAGAACCTCGTTTTTGCAGAGAACGATCTCAACAAAGATAGTGAAGTGGAAACCGAGACATACGAATATCCAGAAGAAGCGGCCACGGGTTACGTTCCAAATGATGAAGAAATCCCTGTATCCCACGACGTGGCAGAGGTTTCCCTGTCTCAGCTTGTTTTAGAGGACGAGAACCTCGATTTTGCAGAGAACGATCTCAAGAAAGACAGTGAAGCGGAAACCGAGACATACGAATATCCAGAAGAAGAGGCCATGGAGTACCATCCAGATGATCAAGAAATCCCTGTATCCCAGGAAGTGGCAGAGGTTTCCCTGTCTGAGCTTGTTTTAGAGGACGAGAACCTCGATTTTGCAGAGAACGATCTCAAGAAAGACAGTGAAGTGGAAACCGAGACATACGAATATCCAAAGGAAGCGGCCATGGAATACCATCCAAATGATCAAGAAATCCCTGTATCCCACGAAGTGGCAGAGGTTTCCCTGTCTGAGCTTGTTTTAGAGGACGAGAACCTCGATTTTGCAGAGAACGAACTCAAGAAAGACAGTGAAGTGGAAACTAAGACATACGAATATCCAGAAGAAGTGGCCATGGAATACCATCCAGATGATCAAAAAATCGCTATATCCCAGGAAGTGACAGAGGTTTCCCTGTCTGAGCTTGTTTTAGAGGACGAGAACCTCGATTTTGCAGAGAACGATCTCACGAAAGACAGTGAAGTGGAAACCGAGACATACGAATATCCAGAAGAAGCGACCACGGGTTACGTTCCAAATGATGAAGAAATCCCTGTACCCCACGACGTGGCAGAGGTTTCCCTGTCTCAGCTTGTTTTAGAGGACGAGAACCTCGATTTTGCAGAGAACGATCTCAAGAAAGACAGTGAAGCGGAAACCGAGACATACGAATATCCAGAAGAAGAGGCCATGGAGTACCATCAAGATGATCAAGAAATCCCTGTATCCCAGGAAGTGGCAGAGGTTTCCCTGTCTGAGCTTGTTTTAGAGGACGAGAACCTCGATTTTGCAGAGAACGATCTCAAGAAAGACAGTGAAGTGGAAACCGAGACATACGAATATCCAGAAGAAGCGGCCATGGAATACCATCCAGATGATCAAGAAATCCCTGTATCCCACGAAGTGGCAGAGGTTTCCCTGTCTGAGCTTGTTTTAGAGGACGAGAACCTCGTTTTTGCAGAGAACGAACTCAACAAAGATAGTGAAGTGAAAACCGAGACATACGAATATCCAGAAGAAGCGGCCACGGGTTACGTTCCAAATAATGAAGAAATCCCTGTATCCTACGAAGTGGCAGAGGTTTCCCTGTCTGAGCTTGTTTTAGAGGACGAGAACCTCGTTTTTGCAGAGAACGAACTCAAGGAAGACAGTGAAGTGGAAACTGAGACACACGAATATCCAGAAGAGTCGGCCATGGATTATCTTCCAGATGATCAAGTAATCTCTGAATCTCACGAAGTGTCAGAGATTTCCGTGTCTGAGCTTTTGGAGGACAAAAACCTCGCTTTTGTAGAGAACGAACTCAAGAAAGACAGTGAAGTGGAAACTGAGAAATACGAATATCCAGACGAAGCGTCCATGGAATACCTTCCAGATGATCAAATTATCTCTGAATCCCACGAAGTGGCAGAAGTGTTCGTGTCTGAGCATATTTTAGAGCAAAAAGCGAAAGTTAAACAAAGAGAAACCGTGGAAGCTTTCGAAGGGAGCGAAGAAGGCTCCATTTCAGAATTACTGTCCGAGTCTTCATCGTCACCATTGCGTGTGTCTGATGAGCTCAAAGACTTACAAGGTTACGAAACAATCAACGAGGAATACGACATTGAAACGTACCATTCGATAAATTACGGGGAGGGAGATACTGTTTCAGAGAAGTCAATCTCGAAGTGTCTACCGCCTCTGTTCATAACTGAAGAACTAGTTTTGCAAGAACAACGCGAGGACAATATTGAGGAAAAAAAGGTACAAGATCACGACAACCTCCAGGAACGTTCGCAAGGACCAGAGATTCCTTACGTGTCTGGGCAGTCATTGGAGACAGCAACAGAGTTATCAGATGTGGGGTTTACTGATTATAGCGTGAAAGAGGAACTAAATGAAAGAGAGTTCGCTGAAGAGTTTATGGACATAGAGAGTGTCATTGTCGAAACAAGTCGAAAAGACCATTTGAGTCCTCAGAAAAATGAGAAGGGAGTCGATCTTTTGGGCAAAGTGAATGCTCAGAAGCCTGAAGAACGAGGAAATGTAACCATCGAACAATCGACTATTGAGAGTGAGCCTACCGTTTCAGCCGTTTCCCGTGAGCAAAAGGAAGAGAAGATTTTCGATTACTCTTGGCAAATGGAGAACAAGACAGAAGAGCCAATTGTGGAGAAAGCTGGAAAAAGAGAGGTAACGAAAGCACAGAAAACCACCACTGATAGTGAAAATAAAGGAACTTTTACCGAGCACGGTCTTATGCTTCCCAGAGATGAAGAAAGCTTTAGTCTCAGCCAAAGTGAAAGTCTAATTGTGAGCGAACAAGGAAGGCAGATAAAAATATTACATGAGAAGGAAGAGAAAGTTGACGTTTTCTCCACTAGGACTAAGCAAAGTATCTCTCACGTTGCTGCAGAGTCCACAAGCAGGACTCTTGAATATAACTTTGAGTCTCATAGCGCATGCATATTTCGACAGGTAGCGACCAGCGATAAACTCAGTGAAAGTATTTTAGACAAGGAGACTAAAGATCAAGAATTAGAGAAATATGAAAAGGAATTTTCAGAAGAAGAAACCGAGGTTCGCCTTCTAAAAAACGAAGTCTTGGAATGCAAGGTGGCAGAACAACAATTACCCACTTCCCTCGGAAATCCTCACGCGATTGTGGAACGTGAAACCACTTTGGTGAAGACCTTAGTTACTCGGTCTCCTTCCAAAGATGACCAGGAGGAAGTGTTACTGCGAGAGGATCGTTTGACAGCAATTTTAAAGGACGACGAAGCTATGCTTGAGCAAGAATCGGCGGTTGAACATTTTGAAGAAGAAATTGATGTGATGCGTATGGATGAAGCCCTATCAGAGGAAGAATTCCGTGGTGAGGGAGCTGAAAGCATTGATCGTGAGCAATCAAGACCCTCTAGGTCAGATTCAGTAGAGGAGGATGACACATGTAACGAGAGTGAAGCCGGTGTAGAGGACAAGCGAAATCTTAACGAGGCGGAAAAAGATGATGCAGGGAATTTTCAGGGAGCAGCTGAGGATGTAGTCTACGAATCGGACGCCAACAGCTTAATGAAAACTTCTGTTCTTGACGAAGAAGTTGAAGTTAAAGTTTTTGAAGAAGGTGGTTCCCTTGTTGAAGAAAACCGCGAAATAGTTGATGAGAATGAGACGAGAACTGAAACTCCTGTGTTTGAAGAAGAGCTGGACGTCTCGGCTCTTCCTACTGAAAAAGACATCATTTATGCAGAGTGCACGGAGGAAGACAGTCCAGTGGACCGCTCAGCAGTCTTTGAAGAAGAGGTAGAGGTATCAGCGCTTCCAGATGAGCCCATTGAAGAACTCGAAGTAGAGTCTTTTGCGGAACGTGAGGAAGAAGATGTGGATCGCACAGCTGTTTATGAAGAAGAACTTGAGATCACAGCGTGTAAAACTCAGCTGGAACAGGAAATTCAGGAGCGAGAATCAGACAATCAAGTGCCTAAAGTGGAGGAAGGATGCGAAATAACGGGGTCTCAAGTCCACGAAGAACGAACCAATGAAGAGAATTTGATGGACGAACATGAAGACAGTTTGACTAATGAAAGTGAAGCAGGTGAACGTCTTCTAGAGAAGGAAGATATTGGGGAGAAATCTGATGACGAAGGAACCCTTGAAAACCTGAAAATAAGAAAGACGCGTAAACAACCTTTAGATTTGAGCCAAGTGGATTTTTATGACGAAGATGAGAGTGCTACAGCAACACGTTATTACGTAGAATTTTCATCAACGGAAAGCTTGGAACCAAGTTATGAGGAAGTTGACGAAGACGAAGCACCCTTTTCTGAGACATACGTCCGCCAAGGAGAACCACTGGAAGAAAACCTGGAAGAGTTTATACTTGTGCGCTATGGGGACGAGTTTGAATCCTCTGGTGAAGAAGACATTTCTGACCATCGGGAAATCTATGTCATTCCCGAAGAAGAAAACGATATTGAAAACCACAACATTGCAGAAACTACCACAGATGAGGCACACGCCAAGAGACCTGCTCCAGAGACTTTATATGAAGACGAATTCGAAAACATGGGCTTAGGAGAAATTCGAGAATCTCCAGAGTTTGATATCGACGATTCAGATGAGTTGGATGAAGAGGAGCAACGTCAGTTGGAAGAATACGAGAGGCTAGAATCATTTGTCATCTTGGAAGAAAAGCTGAGCCAAGTAGAGTCTGATGAAGATGGGAATGGTGATATTCCACTGGAAGAAGATGACGAAAATGTTTTTTATTCAGACGTGCACTCCAGTGGCGAAGAAACATTACATGAAGATGAACTAGGCGAGACTCTGACGACTGGTTCACTACGCCAGACAGCTGCTTTCACGGAAAAAGACGAAGCTCCACTCGGTCGGGACTGTACCCAAATGGAAGAACAGGACTGCGGTGAACAGCAGGAAACGCTCCAGGAATGTTCCCCAGAAACTAAAGAACCAGTAACAATGACAGGATTTTCTGATAGCCAGGAACCAGTGAAGGTCTCACCGGATGACCCAGGAACAACAAAAGACTCAGAGATCGAAATTGTGACGGAGGCCCCTGAAGATAACAAAGAGAATTTCGAGTTGAGGAACACAAAAGAAGAAAAGGCGGAGCATAGTCTAAGCAGTGACTCTTCTGGTGAACAATGCATGTCAGCGGAAGGTTCCGTATCTTCAACAACTTCTCTCGATCTGGAAGGTTTGTTTGTTTTGTTTTTGTAGTAGTTGTTGTTGTTGTTGTCGTTGTTGTTTTACAACAGTGTCATCGCTTCAAGTGGCTTGCTGTAAAAGTCAAACACCCTTTTCTTGCTTTGTTTGGCAGGGTTAGACAGCTTTGAGCAAGAATGTCTTCTGCAGCACAACCTTTACCGCCGGCAACACAAAGTTAAACCATTGAAATGGTCTGAGGAGCTGGCTGAGGGCGCAAAAAAATGGGCAGAACATTTGGCCTCGATGAAATCCCTGGAAAGTTTTGAAGGCAAAGAAGTTGGAGAAAATATAACGAGCATGCAGGGAAAAGAGCTAAATGGTTGTGAAACGGCCGATTTATGGTATAAGGAAGCAATGGATTACAACTTTGAAGACCCAGCTTTTAACGCCAAATGTGGTCGCTTTACCCAAGTTGTTTGGGCTTCTTCTCGCGAGTTCGGAGTGGCAAAGTGCATTGCTGAGGATGGAACTGAATATATTGTCGCTCGGTATAAGCCAGCAGGAAATATCTTGGGCGAATTTAAGGACAACGTAAAGCCTCCCAGAGATACATTAAAAAGAAGACGGTCGAGTGTTAGGAGGCGCTCCAAGTCGGGAGCGCATTTGACTCCTGCGGAAAAAGGTTAGTGCACTTAAGCTGAAGAAAAAGAGCTTGATTTGGTGTTTAAGAATACGTAGTAAATGCCGGAGAAATACCTACATTGTACCTCCTTTTATTCGTATAACTACGATAAATCATTGACTCCTCCTAAAAAGGAATTTTCACTTTTTACAGTAAAACAGTATGCTGGAGATAATAATAACTTAAAAATAAAAATAAGAAGGCGTGTGGTTTGGATCGACGGCTTGGCTCAAAATCTTGTTTCCTATTAAGCCCCATTTACACTAGCAAGTTTTCCTTGACAAGTTTTCCTTGGCAGTGTAAATTGGAAAATATGAGAAGTTTTTCCTTGACAAGTGTCCTTGTTCAAAAACTAGTATGCTAGTATTTGAACAAGGACACTTGGCAAGGAAAAACTTGTCAAGGACGATATTTTCTAGTGTAAATTACTTGTCAAGTGCACTTGTCAAGGAAAACTTGTCGTATTTTCCATTTACACTACCAAGGAAAACTTGTCAAGGAAAAACTTGTCAAGGAAAACTTGCAAGTGTGTACAGTCGGCAAGGTTTCCTTGACAAGTGGGCTTGTCAAGGAAAACTTGCTAGTGTAAATGAGGCTTTAATTGTGCATAGTTTTTATTTTCATCCTAATCAGAAAAGTTTAAGACTGAATGCGTCGTTTCGCACAACTACTACCGAACCTTCCACGATGCTCCGCCACTTCGTTGGTCACCACTGCTAGCCGCCGAGGCACAGAATTACGCTGAGCGGTTGGCTAAAACTGACTCCCTGACGCATAGTGGACAAAAGGATCGTGGAGAGAACCTGGCATTCACCTGGGATATTCCCCTGTCTGCTCGCGAGGCAATAGACATGTGGTACGATGAAGTACAAGACTATGACTTTGAAAACCCTGGATTCACTTATGATACGGGACATTTTACGCAGTTAATATGGGTCGGGACTGAAGAGTTTGGTATGGGAATGACTGTAGCTCCTGATGGCAAAAATATTGTCGTGGGAAGGTACTTCCCCCCGGGAAACGTCGTTGGACAGTTCAAAGAAAATGTCCGACCAAGAGAAATAGAGGCAATTCCATAGGGTAAAACAAAGGGAGGAAAGGTACTGATTACTAAATCAACAACGGGATAGGTCAGGAAAGTGACGATGAAAGGAAATTAGAACTGATTTAACACTTTGAATAAGATAATGCGGGTCTTCGGGGGACTGTGTGAGGAACTAGAAATACGACCTTGTTCATTTGTATGAAAATTTTCAGCTTGGAAAATTGGTTCTGAGATCGAACCCGTTTTTATCTTGGTAAAAGCTATTTCATAATCTGGGTGAAAACGGGTTTGACTTAAGACTCATGCAAGCATGATTCTTCTGAGTATCGTGCGTCAATTTTTCGTGAGATTAGTTCCACGGTTCTTGCTTTCGCGAATAAGATAATTTTTTTCGTGTCAAGTCAATATTTGACAAACTACTCCAGTTTGGATCTATTATCGTGATAAATGAAATTGAGTGAAAACTTGAAACATGGACAAGATAACATTAAGGAGACGGAGAGGAAGTCGCCCAGTCTAGCCCTTGGGATACGTAAATTTCAGTCAAGTTATTTTTAGATGTCACGAATACGGAAGTCTGATTCCCGAGACGTCCAGAAAGTCAAAATAATTCAAAATGGCGTTTGGAGTGTAAGTACGGTTTGTTTTAACGAAAACGGGTTTCAGAAGCAAGGAAATGGGTATATCTTTCCCCAAACCCGGAGCGGGAGAGATTCCACAATTTCTTTGAATCTAATAGCTTATTGGATGAAGAATAGCCCACTCTCATAAATGGTGACCGATTTGATATTCTATTGTGTTTATGTTAATTGGATCTACTGGCCTCATTTTGGTTAACATATTCTTTTGAATTTTGCGCATTGCAGCGAGGCTAGAAAGGCTTATCAGCATTTTAAAAAACGGCTTATCAGCATTTTAAAAAACAAAAGAATATTTTATCGGGCCGCCATTATGAAAAAGGTCTATACTACTCCGAAACCACCATGAATATCCAACAGGTGCCGTTACACAATTCCGGATAGTTTTGTATGACGTCATGCTGAACAGTCGCGGCCAGCACCCCTGCACTCCCTCTTTCTCGCTCATTTTGAGTTTCTCTTGACATGGATAAATGCCATTTCTCGAGGCCAGAATTTTAGTAAAAAATGTTTTGTTTGTTTTGGAAGTGG
>NC_090884.1:50989989-51004989 GCF_036669925.1 Montipora capricornis
ACTACATTCATACCGATTAGTTGAACGATGGAAAGATCATTGCAGTTAGATGAGTTCAAGTTAAGCAAGCCTGAAGAATGATCGTGCGGTTGAGTTACGGTGTTATTCCTATAAAAAAAAAATTGTCAGCAATAGCTTTGCGTGAACGTTACGACTGCAACAAGAGGGAACTCGGATCAGTGACTTATTTTGGAGGCATTATATTATTGACTGATAAACCTATTCATCGCAAATTCATGTAGCAAAATGGGTATATGTTATTAGTATGTTCTTAAATATTTTCCTATTGTTTTTATTTGCCTTTTTCAAGAGAGAAATTTGGTCATATGTGACTCCAAAGTTTTGAGAATAAGCACTCTAGAAAACCAACAATAAATGTTTTGTGAATGTCAGAAAATAAATGTAATGAAAAAATTAAAAAAACAAATTCACTCAGGCACATTTCTTACCTAACTGACCCCATATTCTTTCCCAAAATTTTGATCCCTGATCCCACAAATGATAAGAACTCTGATCCCTGAACCCGCAAAAATTTGATGCCTGATCCCTGATTCCATAAAAAATACTGCTGATCCCGACCCCACGCGTTGTGATTCCAAATCTCAGGGCTGTGATCCCTGATCCCATATTCCATCCTCGTTACGACCCTGGGACTTAAGTCAGACTTGTTCGATTCTAATTTCTTCCTCCCAATATGTTGTCATTTCAGTTCAGGTGTATAACTATCATTGACCAATAGACAAGTTTTTACAATTCCATTTTAGCCTTGACAAACAAAAATCATGCTGAAATAACCCCTTTTACCATAGTACACAAAAGCTCCCCATTAAATTTCGTTCCCTTCTATGCACAAATATAAGTGTTTTGTCAGTGAGTTAGCTCAGGTGTTGCAAACACGCCTGTACTTTTGACGAAAAGGTTGGTGAATCACTTGTGCACACCGTTTGTCTTTCAGTTTGGCCAACAGAATGGGATTTCGCTGGCTCCCTCTCGTGTGCGCCTTGACTAGTTTTGTCCAAGCCTCTTCGTCGTATGCTGATGAGAAACCTGAAGAAATTCTCTTGGGTGATTTTGCAAGTAAGCCGTAAAAGTTCCTTTTCAAATGAAAAGAAGCGCCCCGAGTAGCAGGAACAAAGTGATAGGGCAGATTGACAAGTACATCGTCGTTTTTCAACGTATAATAAGTTCTAATGACTTGAAAACCTTCAAAACCCGCAGACCGTTCAAGTAGGTGGTTAAACCTATTGTTTCCTTCGCGTTGTTTTTTACTGCGTCAATCATCACACTTTAGAAGAGCTCAAGATGACTTTCAACGATCCTTGTACCATATTTGTTGAGCTATAGCTATAATATTCAAATGTGACGAGAAAGGATTGAATCTGATGAAACTTTAAAACCTCTGTCAAAGGCATTTGCACTAAAACGGGAAATTCCCACAAACCACCCCAAGATCCATGAATCGCCTTTTCGCGTGGGGTATCCTTTCAATTTTTTAAAAAACCAGTTCGTTACCGACATCACAACTTCCCATACGAAGCCTTGTCAAAATTAGAGTGGAGCTAAAACTCTCGCCCGTTAACTCCCGAGTAAATACAACTTATTCACAGTCCCTTAGTGCACCCTAAATATGACAATTTTTTTTTTTGGAATCGTTTCAGGCAGAGATGAGGTTAAGATTCGAGAAAAGAGGCAAAGTAAGATTACTGAATAAGAGTATTATATTTTCTTGCCTCATGAAATTTATCATTAATACGTGTTATTATAGTTTGAATTCATTAGGATCCTATGAATTGAAATCTTACATCCCTTAGATTCCTCTTTCCTACATACACTTTCTAAAATAATAAGCACGTTTATTGGCATTAGAGCAATCGCTTAACCTTATGAGTTCCTCGTTGCTGATTTCAACTTATGTATTTTATGGATATACAAGGTACGAATGAATCAATAATTATAATGTATATTGGCTTTAGAGGTATTCATTACTACGATTTTGAAACGTATCATTTGTGATTGGCCGCTTTCCGTACGGTCAAACATCTCACAGCTAAATATACAACAGCGACGACTTATGGCTCATTCGTACCAGCTAAAAGTCAATTAACCATTTCTCAACGAAAGACAGTAAAACTGCGAAATGCAGAAATCACATTTTTAAAAATAAAGCGGATATCGACGCACTGAACTGGTATATTTAGTTTTTTCCTAAATGAAAACGACAAATGCAAGAACAACAGAACCTTCAATTTCTTTTGACGATCAATGCGTGCAAGGGTCTGCAACTGAAGGTGTTCTTAGTTCTGTAACAGCGCAAATTAAAACGCGAGAGTTTTTTTTCCATTTTCGTACATTCCTTGAGTTCCGCCTGGTAAATCGGCTCCTGTCTTGACGTCTTAGCGATGTGGCCTGTAGCGCAGATGCCTACAAGAAACGAATCCACTGAACACCTTACTGCGCTTGCATAAGTCAAGTAAAATTTGGGTCGAAAACTGGTTGTCTGCTACTGTACCACTGCAATAAAATCCCATACCATACGCACAATTCGTATTCGTAGTCGTCCTAGTTCTCCGATCTAAAGGGCTTTTATGTCTGTCATAAGGGGGCCTTAGTTCTGATTTTATACATGACCGGATTTTGGGTGAAGACGTGGCGTAAGATAATCGCATGTGAGAGTCGTAAGCAAATACCATATACCGTCTGATTTTTTTTTTCAAACAAAACCAGATTCGTGGTTCGTCTGCTCAACTTCCTTACTTGTTATAAATTGACTTTTTACAAAGGTGGCTGCCAAGACATAAGTGTTCACTGCGAAGCGTGGCCCTCAAGTTATTGTAAAGAATATGAGCTTTTCATGAAGAAAAATTGCGCAAGCAAATGCGGCTACTGCAGTAAGTACTCAGTGATTTAAAGCCAGAAAAAACAGGCTTGAACTGGACTTGAACCTATAATAATATTATTGTGCAACTGCACTTCGCAATATGTTATCTGATACGCATCGACTTACTTGTGTGAGACTCTGCCTCTCTTTTTAATTAGGGAGTAAAAGGCCCAGTTCAGACGTCGTGCTTCTGCCGTGCCGAACTTAATTGCAATTTGGTTCGACTGTAGCACGGTAGGGAAACAACTCTGATTCAGACGCCGTGCCAAAGTCGAACCAAATTCAGGCTTTACTGATGTCTCGTAACAATTCTTCTCCTAACTCCCCGTGGGAACTCAATCTCGTCAAATACATTAACATAATTTATGAATTTTGTTTGGCGCGACACAAGCACGACGTTTGAATCAATGCCGTGCCAAAGTCGTGTAGCACGGCAGAGCTTGTCGAACTTAATTGCTTGCCGAACTTAATTCAAAAGTTTGATTCAGACGCCGTGCTTCTGGCGTGCTTTTGTCGAACTTAATTCCTGAATTTAGTTCGACGCGGCAGAGGCACGACGTCTGAACTGGGCCTAAGAAACAAAGACGGCTACGGCGACGACAACACTAAAAAGCAGTAATATTAGCTCGGTTTACACTACAGAAAATTTTTGGCACGGCTCAGGTGAAATTGGCACAGGTTCCAAAAAAAAAAGGTTCGGCTCGGATAAAATTTGCTGTGTAAACAACCTGTCCGTACCAAATTTCATCCGTGCCGAACCAAAATTTTTACCCGTGCTGGGACCTTCGGCGAGGTAGTCCGAGCACGGGTGAAAATGGTACGGGTGCTGAGAAAAGCGGCACGGTTCGGATTGAACAAGTAGTGTAAACACTTTAACGCGCCAAGGTTGAGCCTTAATTCATATAGGCTAGCGGTTTTTTTGCATACATTTCAAGATGGCGGCTCATTCCCCATCAAAATCAACTGCGCATGTCTCCAACAGAAGTTACGTGGGCCCAAAAATTTTGGTACGGTATTTTTGGTACGGTAAACATGGTTTAGTGTAAACAAAGTTTGCTGAGCTCTTTTTTGGCACCCGTGCCAAAAATTGTCTGTAGTGTAAACCGGGCTATTATTGGTTAAAAGAGGAAAAAAAGATCTTGCTGCACGTGTGGCACGCATTTTTGTACATTTCTCTCCCGTATTCGTCAAAACAACAACGTAAAAATGACCAATTTTCAGGTTTTGACGAAAACGTGGATAAACAGAAGTGAATCTTTCTTTCTCTGGTTATAGCCTGCTTCGCCCATATTGTACAAAATAAACAAGATGGAAACATAGTGAAGCACCTAGGACAGCTCAAACTGATAGTTTGAAGGGAGTTTTAGCAAAGACGACGGGTACGGCTACGGCAACGCCACAAAGCAAGAATATTATTGGTTGAAAAAGGAAAAATGCTCGTGCTGCACGTGCAACACGAATATCCATGCATTTCTTTGCCGTACTCCACAAAACAACAACGTGAAATCACCAAATTTTAGGTTTTGACTACAACGTGAGCATATAACATTGAAAAAGTCATTTTCAGTTTTGACTTTAAAACCGTTCGTACCCATCAAGTTACAGGATAGTTCACCTGTATTGTACAATGTGAACAAGACGGATTAATCGCGAAATACTTGCGATAGTGCTAAGTTATATTTTGGACTGACGTTTTCGTTGCTGTAGCCGTCGTCTTTGCTAAAACTCCCTAGTAGGGAGCTTACGAAACGAGGACGACGACGGCTACGAGGACTTCATTTAAAAATACAAGTTCGCGTTATTCATATCACTACAAAACTATTTCATGTCGTTTCGCCTTAAAAATGTGTAGTAACTGCCGAGGAATTAAACTGATATGAGTGGGTTGGAAGCGTAGAGAGAGAACTGAAAATTCATCTTCATGTACTAACGACCTCCACAGAACGTTGAATTTGGTCATTTCACGTCGTCATTTACGAGATGACGGCAAAGAAATGTACCAAAATGTAAAACGCACGTGCAGAGCGTCCAGAGCCATTGTTTTTGCTCACTAAACCTATTGTTTTGTAGCGTTGTCGTTGCCGTCGGCGTCATCGTTTCGTAAGCTCCCTAATGAATGGGTACGGAGGGTTGAGCACAGGAGGGAATTCCGGGAGAAAAGGAAAAGAGAGAAGTCCTTTTGAAACAGGGGAAAGTGTCAGTCCCGGGAGAGCATGTCTATTGTGAACTGACACCTGTGTGTGCGTGCGGTTGGGGGATAGAAATTAGGGAGCTTAAGCAACGACAACGGCGAAGGCAACGAGAACGTCACAAATTTGCATATTTGGTAGGCAAAAACAATAGCTTTGCACGCCCTGCACGTGTGTTTTTCACTTTTGTCCATTTCTTTGCCCTCGTCAGCAAAACTACAACGTGAAACAGCCAAATTTGAGGTTTTATGGACAACGTCATTACTTGAGGATAAATTTTCATTTTCTGCCATAAATTGAGCGCCGTTCCTACTAGCGTCATTTTTGAGGAACTACCACACCCCCGTCATATTAAAAAAGTTGAAATAGTAACGAAGCGATTACAACAACGCGAATTTATATTTTGAGATGACGTTCTCGTTGCCGTCGCCGTTGTCGTTGCTTAAGCTCCCTATTTAACCTGGAAATTTACAACGGTATAGTGAGGCACATCCTGTTCTCCCCACGTACCGACCCCCACCCCACAAGATTTCAATAAGTTTGAATAATTTAACCAACTTGGCATGAGCATTGGGGTGACAAAAAATATCATCTGGGTAGAATTCTTTCTTCTGGAGGATGACACAGTTTTAATAACAAAAGGAATGTTAACAGATGTCAACCCTGTAAAACATTAACAACATTTATCATTTTCTTTTTTAAGGTGGACCAACGGGTAAGCAAGTAAAATTTTGTCTTACGTGTAATCTTCCGAAAAGCAAAACCTGTAAATTAAATGTAGTGTAAATCTCATTTGGGACAGCAGGACACGCCGACAGACTAGATGGATTATGAGGTAAGAAGCGAACAGTACCTTTTTATTGCAACCTTTCGGCATATCAGGCGAGTTTGGTTGCGCCATGGTTTGTATTTACTCTTGGTATGTATTTGCAAGGCCGCGGCATCGGTAAAAAGGTTTCTACGATGAAATAATATATGAAATGGATCATATATGAACTGCGGATAATGATGTATGAATATATCCGCAGTTCAGATATGATCCATTTCTTATATAATTTCATCGTTGATTCATTCCTCACGGGAACATTGGAACCCACAAATGACCAGCTCCCAACGACAGTGGCTTCATAGCTCAGTTGGTTAGAGTGTCGCACCGGTATCGCGAGGTCACGGGTTCAAACCCCGTTGAAGTCCTGAATTTTTCAGGCTTCTTTACGCATTTGCGAAAATTGCGTTCATAACTGCGAAGATCATAGCTTCACTTAAAATTGAAAAAGGTTTCTATCGTCATATTTACGGACCTAAATAACCTGATTTCCACAATGCCTGTCCTTTTGATCGTCTTTCCATGGGAAAGTATGCATGTAGCTTGCATACAAACGTGAAATTACAACACAGCAAACTTTTAAAGCGAAGTATAAGATCAAAGAGAAATTTGTAAAATAGCATTGTGGTGCCATTCCAAAAGCAATACAGCTAACTTCCGATCTGCTACTTCTAACTTTGAATCACTTACAATTATTGTTTAGTGTGTAAAGACAAGAAGAGATATTGTCCCAGATGGAAGACGAGTGGGTACTGTGACTCATCACATAAATACTACAACTACATGAAAGCAAATTGTGCAAAGACCTGTGGTATTTGTGGAGCCAGCGGCGATGGAATTTGCAGTGGTACCTATAGAAAATATTTCTTCCTTTCTAGTAACAAAGACGTCATTGCCCAACATCTGGTTTTGGTATTATTGTATCCTGAAATAAAAAAAGTGCAAACCCAGAGTTTTACTGGGTCTTTAATCATGCACTTTCACTCTGAACAGCAGCGGATTTACGGGTATTTTGATATCTCTGGCAAGTCAGCGGTTTCTCTGTTGAACAAGCTTGTGTACAGCCGATGTATTTTCCTCTTTAAATATGTAAAACGTTAGAGAGGCCTCTTCACATGCGATACCATAAAAGACCCGGACTTGAAACCTTCACGTCAAATTTCCTTACATCGGTTCATGTATATTCCACTAAAACACTCGGCTCTGCAACAAACGCCACCCTTCCCGGCTTTGGGCAATAAACGCTCACCCCTAAAGAACATTGATTCATTGCCGCATTACCTTTAAGCATAACTAAAGCATGCTCATCAAGAAGCCAAGTGTCATACCACTGCAACTGACTGACTCGTCCACTTTTACTGCGGTTTCTCAAATCCCTACCTAAGTGGTTTCAGTACTAAATTAAGGAGATTTCCTATGAAAGTTTAGCTCTGTATGGTTTGAATGTTAGTCATCCGTATGTAGTTAAGCTATTCTTACGACGTGTTGCTGAAACCAATACTTTCAAAGAGTTCAATTTCGAATTAGCAGAGTGGAACACGTAACTCCTTTATAAATAGCTGGTAAGAAGGTGTTGGTTGAGCTAACAACCAATACTACTGTTTGTCTGTTTGTCAATAGCCCATGAGGCGAAGCCAAGCAAGGGCGAAGCCAGTTCTGACAAAAGGAAAGCACCTTTAGTCTCCCACGCAAAAAAAACGGCTGAGTGGGAGACTAGAATTGAGTATGATTGCTCGTTTCGTGATGGTTTGACACCACGAATTTTTCACTCTTGATAATTCGGTTGGGTAAATCGAAACTTCGAAATGCATTAACCAGCAACTGACCATCCGATCGTTATTATTGCTGTTATTTGTTCTACAGTAAATGGTACAAGCGATAAGGTAAGATCCTGTGAATTTAATCAAGACACCTGCGATTGGCACAATGTGCCCTTTGACGATGAAACGGACTTCAAGGTGCGAAGAGGTGGGAATGGAGCTGAACCAGACAGCGGTGCAGGGGAAACTGGTAAGGAGTGGCCATCTTGCCTGTTTAGGGATGAGGAGCCCTGTAAAACGTTAGGACATTGGAAATGCCTTTATTGCTATCTTTTTGAATTTCTCTTATCCTGGTCTCCCTGTGACTATTCCCTTCATGGTGTCAACCATGTGTTTCTTTAAAGCACCGATTTTTTTTGGCTACATTGTATTTTTCGTACCATTGTTTCTCCTAAATGTGAAACGAATGGAAAAAAAATCCCTACAAGAATAATAATGATTCAAATTTAGCTTGACTCTTAAAATCATTTCTGTCGTATCATCTTAAAGGAATACTTCCTTTATTCCCTTTTCTGCCCATGCTCCTCTTTGTCTACTACATGACATACATGCACGAAACGTCTCTCGGTCACTACGTCACGCCGTACACGACATTATGTAACGAGCGCAAATGGAAGACTTTAACAAAATCATCATAGTTGGATACTTGGAAATTTCGCGTCTCACTGCAAATTTTTCAGCTTGGCAACACTTCAGACTGTCATACGGTATTTGAGCTCATAAGTCCAATCTAGCGAGTCAATCAGATCGCTAGAAAACCAATATCCGAGATTGAAAATTGACCAATGACTTACATCCTGTTTCTTTTTTTCAACCACCAGGAGGTTTTCTTGTAACCGAAAAATCATCGGGACGAGCAAAGCTTTTGATACCTTTTGAGTTGGTATTGGCAGATCACGAAAGTGACTATGGCAGAATGTGCATCAGGTTCAACTATTTCATGAAAGGGTAAGATTATTCATTATTTTTGCTTTGCACTCACTTGAAAAGACGGTCCAGGAGCCCATGAGTAGGAGCCTCCATATGCACCATATCCTTGAGTCAACCTTTGCCCGTATCTTTCTATTTTTAGAACGCCACGAGTTGTTCGGCACTGCACGCACTGTTTAAAATGGCCAATCAGAATAAAGTCATTGTCTAATGAAGACAAAAATAGCAAAAACAATGTACGCAAATTGTCCGAATTGATGTAAATTGATGTAAATGTGAGTCTCCTGCTGAAGGGTTGGTTCTAAAAATAGAAAGATACGGGCAAAGGTTGACTCATAGGGATTGTATGGGGGAGGCAAGCTCCTACTCATGGGCTCCTGGACGGCCATGTTAGTGTACAAAACAAAACTAGCAAAATGTCGCTCGCGTTTTGCATAATAATAAAGTCAAAAGACTTTTTCCCTGTTGTTCAGTACACAGCCATGACGTCAAGTACAAGTCAAGGATTGTTTAACAGGAAAAATAACCAGACAGAGAGGAATTGTTTCTTACGTTTGTTTAACTGAAAGACGACGGAAACTGTTTTTATGACGTCACACGAACAGGAGCTTAAGCACGTGGCGTTTTTGAGAGTCAGAAGGCAACCGGAAGGAAGCTGATTTTCTTTTTAACTTGCCTTGACACTACCACGTTTATATTTCTAAGTATCATTTCACTATCAGAAGCGATTGGTTTAAAAATCTGTGAGAGACTTTTCCTGGCACGCGAAATGTTCACTTCCGGTTTCCGTCGGTAGTTCAAAAACGTCACGTGGTTGAGCTCCTAATTATGCAATGGTGCTGCAGCAAGAATACAATAGGGAGCTTTAGCAACGAAGACAGCGACGGCATCAAGAAAGTCACAAATTTGCATATTGAGTGGACAAAAACAATTCCATTTCTTTACCACCGTCGGCAAAACAACGACGTGAAATGACCAAATTTGAGGTTTTATGGAGAACGTAAGCATTTTGAGGTTAAAGTTTCATTTTCTCCACCTAGATGAAGCGCCTTCATACTTGCCTCATTTTTGAGGAACTGCCACACTTTTGTCGCATAAAAAAATCTTGCAATAGTCGGGAAGTGATTGCAAAAACGCGAACATATATTTTGAGATGACGTTCCCGTCGTGGTCGCTCAAGCCACCTATTTTAACAACGTGCGCTCACTGTCCATGCGGACGTCTTATGCTTCCGTTTCAATTGTAATTGTATTTTATCCAGAAGTAATTCAACTGAAAACCACATAAGCCAAGGGGCCAGGCCGGGAGTTTTCCTCTCGTGTCCAATGTACAGGGAAGATATCTGTTTACAAACATTGCTTTTGTTATTCAAATGTGCCATCCACAGGAACAAAAGACCCTTTGTTTCGACAGCCAATGACGCTCTGGTTGGCACATTAATGACAATAGTTAACGTCAACGATATCTTCCCTATAAGACAAGTTCAAGAATTTGGAGGTGCCCGTTCTCGGCAGAGGGTTTTGGTCGACCACAGAAATAAAAAAAAACTAGTTTACTCGCAGATTAAGGACGAGAGAAGCGAGACAAAAATGGGAAAGCCTCTGTGAGCAGAGGCACTGACAATCTGTGTAAGTGACAATTGAGATGATAAGAAAGCATTCCAGAGTTCAGCATCAACACAATTATTTCATAAGCGTGAGAGTATGAGGTAAGATGGTGAGCCCCGGTGTCACGTGATAGTTGAAATTTATCACGCACGTTTTAAATCTGTTGTTACCATGCCCGCGCGGTCCGCATTCACACCAACTGAGCAATAAGATGCCGTCTTTGAAATATCCGCGCAGTATGACACGGAATTAATAATTCATTTCAAATAATTTCCATCGGAATCAGGCCAAATATGGAAGATTCGCTCTTTTACCTCATATTGTCTGGTTCATAAGATAATGAGCCACCACACTGTTTGCAATCAGTAGGGAACGGAGTTCCTGGACAGTGGTGACCTAAGGTGTTAGTATCCCAGTCTCAATTGCTACTGTATTTCACCTTGCATTGCCGTTCAGAACTTGTCCAAATACCTGACCTTTTTATTCACCTGGTATATTCGCCCTGTGTAAAGGAATCAAGGGGGCATTCGGATTCCAGATGGCAGCCCGCGGATTCCGGATCCCGGATAGTGGATCCCGGATTCCGAGTCGGGGATTCCGCATTCCAAACTCACGGTTTCTGCCGAAATGGATCCCGAATTCCATCGAAATTTGAGGATTCTGGATTCCATATAATGCACTCCGGAGTCCAAAGCCTCGCATTTGTTGGATTCCAGATTCCTTCACATCGGGCGAGTTTATGGTTAGCCAAGTCGTTTTTCTTGCTTCGTGTCATAGGGGCACATTGACTCTGTACGAAATAGAGAACAAGAAAGGTTCACCTAGGAGAGCGATAAAAACTCTGAGTGGTAACCAAGGGTCCCAGTGGAAGTGCGAGAAAGTATCAGTGACAGTCAGTGTACAAAAGCAGGTGAGGCTATAAAACAGTTGTTTCCTAGCTGACCAGTCCCATTACAGCGGATGGCGGAGCAAGAGGATAACACTCGTGGTCTCTAATGTGGCTAAAACGATCGACCTTTCCGTATTTGGTCACGTGATCATGTGTTCTAAATTCATTTCAAAATTTCGGTTACGGTACCATCTTTTGCACTGAATTTGCACAAATCTCTTTAATTTTGTTTTGGGAACAAACTTTACACGATGTACCAGCCAGGCCAGGGTGATTGCTCAAGAAAGGGTTAAATTCGCCCATCCAAAAGTACAGTTCTGTAGTTACTGGTGACATGGTTGTGAGGGGTACTCTTTGCTGCCCAAGCCTCGTATTAATTACCATTGTGACCTTTCAATCAAGCAGGAAACTGTTTTTTTTACAATCGAACGGTTTGCTGCCCTAGAAAGTAGTTTTTTGAAGATTTTAATGTGATGTTTTTGCGTTTTCTCACACTCTTCCAGTTTTTGCCTTTGTCAGCTTGGGAAGCTGCGTAACGATAGTATTGCTTCTTTCTTAGCTATTATTTGAGGCCAGTCTATCTGGAAGTCCGATTGGACTTGATGATATAAGTTTTACAGACACCTGCTGACTCAATCTAAAGGTAAGTAAGTAACCTGTCTGAAAAATCTTCTGTGGAATTAACTTTGGCGGGATTTTGGGTTGGATGGTGTTTTAATCGAGAGAGAAACCGTTTTCGATTTATTTGATCGAGAAGTGGTTTCAGTAGAACTCAGAGCAGGTTGAATCTTTCAATAGAGATGGGAACCGTTGCAAGCCGGTTGATAGGCTATTCAGGTTACTGTTTGACCTGACCTGGCCTTCTAATCGCCCTTTCTCACAGTCGAAGACTGAATTACTAAGGGCGCAGCTCAACGAGGTCGGACCGAAGGAGCTGTGCTGCCGGCTAGACACTCGGCCCCTGAACACGACCCAATGTATGGGTTTGTTCGCTCAGTTCGACTATCCTCCCATGGAAGTTGTATTTCACCTCCTCCCCACAAACGCCTGCTTACCCGAGAGCAACATTCTTTTCCCGCAGTTTAGCCAATCAAATTTTACCTACTGAATTCTGGAAGGTGACTTCACCTAGTTCTCAGGGTCCCTCGAGAGGAAGAGAGAGGACCCTGGAAAAGAGGTTAGAAAGTTTGGAGCAAACAACGTAACAGGTATAACGGACTTCTTTATAAGCACTAAATTAATTGGCCATCGTTAGACAATGACTTGATCGTGATTGGCCAGGACGTGAAGGACGGGGGGACGTGAAGAACGACTTCCCTAAGAACGACCGCGTGGGAGGTTGCTCAGTAACCTGTCTGATGAATAACAGCGTGGCTGAAAGTAACTTTGTCATGATACACTCAGACTGGTTTTTCCATGTTTACAGTTCTGTTCTAATTCTAACTAGCGAAATGTATCAATAAAGCAGTGATTTTTGTTTTGTGGATCATCTTCTTCCCCACTTTAATTCAAAGGCTAGATCACGGAGCATGCCACTTTGAACAAAAAGCTCATTTCGGCATCGCCCACCTCTAATTGTTTAACTCAAAAGTCTGGACGTCCATTATCGACTGAAAACACAACAAAGCTATTTTTAAGAAGTATGGATGAAAATGAATTTTAAATGCCGTCTATTTTGTCGACTCACTTGATGACAACGATTTCTTTGCTGAGTCGTTCTTTCTACTGACATGAGACTGAATGTGTTTGCCAGCCTAGAATGATTTTCTGTCGTGTTCCTAATGTTAAAAACTTAGTTTTTAAAAACAATATTATTCATGTTGTTTATATTGCAAATAGATGTCAAAAAGTTAATCACCACTTCGCGTGCATTCGAGCTAGCAGTCGCTAAAACCGACCTTCCACTTAACCTATTATTTGTCTTTTCAGCATTCAAAGAGGGGACTTTAAGAATGGAATATGCTGCACTATGGTTGGGTGAATAAAAATTTGTTAACGTGACCAAGTTGCCTATGTTTCTTAAAGAGTACTTAATTTATAGCCGAGTATCACGTCATTTTCGAGTTGGCAAAACTGCCCCTGTTTGAAAGCAAGTCCGTGGGCGAAATTCAGTGACTGATGCCAATATTCTCACTACGTCATAAGCCTGTGTCGTGAGGGACTGGTGCTAGAGAACGTTACATCAATCAGTTGTGTCGCGTTGTTTGTTTCGGCAGTTCGCCTTTTGCGAGTTTAACAATTTACATGAAACTGATGAAACAGGATGTTACGGCTCGGAGGGAACTTTATTTTCACACTTAATCATTTTCCGAATGCTATTTCCCACTACATTTCAGAAGATAACTTATGCCTTTCTACCCTATCGATATCTGTTATCCCACCTCTTCCTTCGTTGTGGGTGTAAATAGCTTTGCGTCTCGCGAAAGGACCTGCCTCAAGTTGGCCATGTGGCTTCTGAACTGTTTGGGTGTATTAAAAAAATTCCCATAGGTTCCAGAAACCCCTACCAGTTGCAAAAGTTTATGTGGACAGTTTTTTTATGCAAGGGCTAGCTGAACAAAGTAAAAGAGCCGGATCTTGGGTGATATAACCGGCAAATAATATTTAGGCTAAAAACAAAATAATTATGCAAGGCTGGTTGTACTGCTGTGAGGATATATATTTATTTATAAAACTTTAAGGTAAAAGCTGTTAAAATGATGAGTCCAAACGTTTTCGATCAATTTGATCATCATCAGATGATGATCAAATTGATCGAAATTAACGTTTACACTCATAATTTTAACAGCTTTTACCTTTAAGTCTTATATTCTACTTTTATTGGCGAAATGTACATATGTTTATTTGTTTGACCAATATTTCGTCAGGCACGGCCTGACTTCTTCAGGGACTTAAGTGATTTATTAACTCTTTTGTTCGAAAGTAGCATTTTCAGTGAAGATAAGTGACGAATCTTCTTGGATAATGCGAGAAAATTAGGGTCAGTGAGAAACCAGGCCGGGTCCAATAGTAATTAAATTTTCTTTTAGGTTTTGTTTAGTTGAATAGAAATGGAAACTTGCTTTGTCTACCAGGACGTCCGCATTACATTGGGCGCCCTATAACACAACATACGGTGTCGTCCCATCTAACACCAGTGATCTTATAACGTCATGACGTATGACGTAGAGGGTTAGCACCTTCTGCGGTGCAAAGACTTTGGGCTAATGCTCCAAAAGTCAGCTCTCACAGTGTTACAGTGTTATTTACCTTTATCAAGTTGAAAACCAAACTCTATGTTTCGTCAACTTAGTTACACTAGAATAAAGCAAAATCGCAAAAACAAGTGTGTTTGACTGCGTCCACATTCATATTCAATTGAGAATTAAGAGAAGAAGAAAGCATCTCATTCTTCAAAATATACAAAGCAGTTCCGCCCGCAAATCGTCAACGCCAGCGGGTTGCGTAAGTTACAGCAGTCGGTTAAACATTAACTAAATTAATGAATGTTGCAAGATAGCAATTTGTATATTAGTACGTACCGGGTGTCAAAAATACGCAGGAAAGAAATAGATAAATAAATAAAATGAAGAAACTAGGTGAACAACTGAAATGAAGTACAGTGGTAGCGAGTTAAACTGAACAATTCGCTAATGGTCTAATCAAGACAGATGCATCAACATAATCCTCCTCAGTCTAAAATATAGAAAATAGCAGCTGTTTCATTTGTTTCTTAAAAGCACGTCTGGGAAGTCATCCATCCGGCCAGAATTCAGTTGTGGTCACAAAGGAAAGAAACTTCCACAACAGTCTCTAGATCGTTCTCCAAGAATTTTCCAGACAAAAGAGAAAGGTTACGTAACAAAATTGGTGCTTTACAAT
>NC_090884.1:51014989-51024989 GCF_036669925.1 Montipora capricornis
CCGGCAACCTCCCCCATGGAAATCAGACTCCCGATCGGATAACATCCAGGGTGACTCAGTTGGTTTTAATATTGGATATCCTCGGAAAATGATTTTGCGGGCGGGCAGAGCTATCTACGTTTTTTGGAAACCAAGAAGGCTGACCTAGTGTGTTTGCAATAATCATTACAAGTTGGATAATGACAATTTCTGATGCTGAATGATGGTTGACCACAGTGACATGATGGAAAGCATGAGTCAAATTATTCTTTCGAGAACATTAATTAATTTCCGGAAACAGTTGTACGTAGCAAGCAATAATACTTAACACTGCTTTCGTTCGTAAACAACAATCAGAACAATATTTCGTGCTGTATTGTATTTGCCGATTGCGACTGTACATTCCCTAAAGGGTGAAAATTAGCACCTGTAAAATCCTTATAAAATACAGGTCTATAAAACACGAGTGTGTTGACGTCGATAAAACTCATTGAGTATTTTGCGTTGAAAAAATCTTGGAACGTTTTCATAACTTACTGGGACTGATTTTCCAACTGTGGTTTCGCCCGTTGCCAAACGACTACTTTATCGCCCTTACATCTTCAAACGTGTCAAGTTGTAATTCCTCAAGGAAAAGAACCAGCTAAACGATTCTCATTCAATCTGATAGACCATTACTGCTAATCCGTGAAAAAGAAAAGCGGTACGTTTCGTGATCGTGTCTTCATTTTTCATGTTTATATTTCTCTGTGACGTTTTTTTCTTTCCGCCGTGCTTTTTCCTTTATGCCGATTCTCAGTTTTATTTCAATCGACCTTTGAGCTTTTTATCGTCTTAGTTGTCATTAATATGATTCTTGAGGTTTAATCAACGCTTCTTCATTAAGACGATTATTCATTCATCACGTAACCTTTAAGGTTTTGATCCACACAAGCCAAGTATTGACTAATTAAAGTCCTCAATGGCATGGTCTTTTACTTTAACGAGGCTACGCCTCGGGCAAGACGACTCAAATGAAAGATAGGAAACCTAGCACTTAACATCTAGCCCTTGGTTGAGTTGTGGTAGACTATGGGAGCGGTATTTTTCAGCCTGGTGCTTTCATAGAGTTTGGCTCTGTTGTGTAACTGAAAGTGGTATGGTTTTTTTTAAAGGCCTCCTTTTTCAGATGTTCTGCACCTTGATATTTACGTAGCAACTTACCTCGTTCCCAGGGTCTCCATTGTGGGAACGAGGTTGTCTCTGATTATGCAGGCTCTCTCCCCAGTCCCTCGAAGAACCTGTGAAGATTTATTTTAACCAAAACTGTGTAGGACAAGTTTCTTTGCTTCAATTCGCATCGACCGGCCAGCTCAACTATTTCAAGTGTCTTAATTGTGGAACTGGACACCGGGCGGAAATAACGGAGGTCAAAGTTACCACCCGGCGACCACACGGCTTGTGTTAATGCAAGCCACAAGTGAATTAGATAAGAGTGTTGATCTATCACTTTGCGGTTTTGCCCCAGCAAAGTCACAAAGGGATTTATTTTTGGATACACGTTGCGCGCGAAACCAACAGAGGGCCGCCAATTTTAACCATTCAAGAGAAGCCATATCACGCGTGACTGCCTCTGCCATGTTTTTTCAAGACATGACACTGATTTTTGCGGGAAAGGGAATTCTAAAAATAGACTTATTTGACTGTGCTGGGGAGCCCACCCTTGCCATAATAACACTCTTATTCAATTCACTCTTGTGCAAGCTAAGAGTGAGCAGGGGTTTCATTCTAGACTTCCTGTCTGAGTGGGTCCGTTGGCTTCTCAGGGGTTGGGGTTGGGAAAGGGGGAAAGTTGAAGCGCTGTTCAGAGTACAGACAAGAAGTGAAAAAGGTTCGATGTGCGTTTAAGAATCCGCACTAGTCAAGGAATTGCCTTCAGGGAGATCATGTAACTGTCCGTAATAGTAATAGCACTGAGCGGAGTACAATTCAGGGAGTAATCGTGCCGTGTGCGCGTGATTTCAGCGCGCTCGGCCGATTTGAAATTACGAGCACGATTACCCCTGAATTGTGCGTCACGAAGTCCTATTACTAATTAATCGTAACTATAACAAAATGCGAACATAAAAAGTCTTTGAAAACCTCTTTTGTGTGAAAACGTTAATCTTATACCCAATCTGTTTTGCAAACAGTAGCAAAAAGGACCCCATGCAAGAGCACGTGATTGACGCGCGAATGGCGTAGGTGTCCAATTTGGAGTTGTTCAAATTGGATACCTGTAATTGGACACCCACGTGATCGCGCGCTAATTACGCGACAAATAGGCGCGCACAGAACCAATCAGATTCGAGAATCTTGTAATAGTTACGATTATTTCTGAAATACACACGTGATTTTAAAGAGCAGGTTAAGAAAATGGACCGGTACCTCACTGCGGGTACTTCATGATTCTCAATCAGCTGCACAGTAAAACAATGAAGAATAATAAATGCTACTTTCCGAATAACCATGTTTGGGCCAAAATGTCAATCTCATTTCACCCTGGTTGTTATCCTGATTAATTTGACTCTCCGTGATGTTTTATTTGTTATTTTGGCAGAAGACGTGCTATTCCTGCGGAAATAGCGCTTGTATTCCAGTATAATAGGCTTACACAATTGGCTTTCCGAATAACAGTAAATCCAATAATACTGAAATACAAGCGCTATATCTCTCCAAGAATAGCACGTTCTCGAAGGTTTAAGATAGTCTCTGCCAAAATAATATACATCACCGAGAGCCTGCCAAATTAATCAGGGTAACAACCAACGTGAAATGAGATTGACATTTTTGCCTAAACACGGTTATTCGGAATTCTAGTAAAGTGACCAACTGGGCGAAAATACCATGATCCTTATTTATAAGATTCCACGTTCATATTAGGTTATACTACTCTTTTTCATAAACTAAGATCGGGAGGTCTTTATATCGTCTGCACAAGGCTATGGCTCATCACTCTTAATTTTGATGGGTTGTTAATACAGATAAAGTGAGGGGGGCTAAGATTGTTGTAATCTTATATTTTACAGGTGTGTCTGTCTGCCCGACGCGTAAAATACAAGCCACAGAAGGCGAAGTTACATCTCCAAATCACCCATTTAGCTATCCGTCAGATGTTGACTGCACCCTGACCATAGATGGAAGACAAAATGTGGTGTTTAAGATCAAGTTTGACGCTTTCTCCGTTGAAGAGGACGAGGAGAGTAAGTTTGTGGAAATAATTAAAAAATGATGAAAGTAGAAATAGCTACAATCCTGGACAAAGTTGTTGACACACGACACTTTTTATTTCCTACTCCACATCTAAACAAATTGTTCCCATGAAGTAAATCTTGTTGTAAATCCCCCTCTTCCTCCAAAAATTGTTGAGGGCGACTGTAGCTCGGTTATTGCCGCTTCTTCATAAACAACATTATTGAGGGACAACTCCGTCGGTTATTGCCGCTTCTCCATAAACAACATCATTGAAGGATACCTTCGTCGGTTATTGTCGCTTCTTCATCACCACATTGTCTTGGCTGGGAAGAAAGAGAGGGTTAGTGTCCTAAGGGATGAAACTTGTAAAAAGGTCGGTCTAAACCATTTTTGTCAAGGATTGTAGAAATGCCGCAATAAATGCCGGTAATGTTGTTTCGACGATGAATTGCCGGGTAGATTCTTTGAAACAACTTTCTCCGAAAACTGACACCCTTGTCTCTCAACAATTTATTACTTGAACGTTTGATGAAATAGTTAGCAAATTGACTAGGACCCTAGGGATTGCCTGGTCAAGGCCTCTTTTTTGCTCGTGGCCTAATTCTTCGTGTCCCGTGATGTGAGCCACGTCATCGATGAATTAGCCCAGAATGGATTAAAGAAACGATGTACAGGCCATACAAGGCAAAAAGAAAGCCTGGATTCGAAACCCGGGTGTTATAGCATGCGCACTGGTGAGCTAAGGCTAACCCCAAATTTTTAATGGAATTTACTCAGAACCAACAAATTCGATTACCTTCTTCTCGTTCGTGACACTTTGAACCAAGGAAACACCCAGATGTTTTGGAGATTTTCAATTTAAAAAAAACGTTTCCTAATACTTCTAATCCTTATTTCCCATTTCCAAGTTGTTGTCCCTTTAGATTTTTATTATTCTCTACTTGCACAAATCCCACAATACACCTCTTTTACCCCCTAATCATTGTTTTCAATTTCTTCTGGGACATGAAGATGTCCTATGAGAAATCGAAAACAATGCCTATGCATTATGCACTAGGTGTGCAAGAGGTGTGTTATGGGATTTGTGAAACAAGTTAAGTTCATATGTGTGACTTCATTGACGTTACATATGCATATTGCGCGCTGTCGTTGGATAATTCTGGGAATAGGGCATGGCCGATTATGGCATGGCTTCATGTATGAAGCGTGAAGCAAAATCTAGTTTAATCTGTCCGCAAGATACTTGCTAATACGCCGGACAACAACAGCCATAAGCAAAAATAAAACAATGAATTAAAAAGCTGGATGCTTTAACAGGCAACATCTCTTTTTAATCTTTGTTAGAGCTCGTCTTATCCATTCCATGAGGAACCAACAGCACCCTTCCATTTGCGAGCATCTTTCAATACCACAAAAACTTGAAAACGTGTTGTACAAATGCCTACGCATTGATTGCTGTTTTGTTTTCAGATCCCAGTCAATGCACCTTTGATGCTTTAACAATTATCGATGGTCCCAAAACCTCTCGTTTTTGTGGCGGTAGAATTCCGTCCGAATACATTTCAACACGGAATGAGATTTCTTTACGATTTGAGTCGGACAACAGTTTCCAGATGACTGGATTCAAAGTATCTTTCAGTACCGTAGATGGGCCCAAAGGTACGCAATGTGTATGTTATATAAAATTGTTAGATTCTCTCTTTGCGGAATATTTGGATTCCCCGCCCCCGCCCCCCCCCCCCCCCACCCAATCTTAGTTGACTTATTACAGTGGTATCAGTCACACGTGCCCCTCAACGACATTTTTTCATATTTCTAAAGTAAAATTTACGCGGAGGAACCCGTAGCCGAAGTCCCATTAAATTTAGTGCAAGATTTCCTCTTATCTCAATCATTGTAAAAAAAACCCAATTGCAATCCATTTTGATTTTAACCCATCCCTGCCTCCTTTCGTATTTGCTGTTTTATTAAAACCTTTCTTCAATGTTTAAGTTAAGTTTTAAGTTCCTTGTCACTGCTGGCTAGATTTCGTGACATAGTCTCTTTAGACAAACGAGAAGAACAAAAGTGTTTCGGAAAGAGGATTTAACTGAAATGCTTTTTGCTTTTCATATTTTTAGCTCCCAATGGTACCAGTATTTGTCCGTCAAGGGAAATAGACATGGATCAGATGGACAAAATGGAAGGGGCCTTATATTCGCCGCACTTTCCAAACTCTTACCCGCATAACCAGTCCTGTACATTCACATTAAATGTTCGCGACAATTTCAAAACTGTCGTCTGGTTTGAGTCGTTTTTTTTACAATGTAAGTTATATCTGTACGAATGTCGTAAATACAGATTCTGCTTTCGTAGTGAAGGAGACTAGTTAGTTGTTGAACCCGGTGAATGAAGGGCCGATCTTTCTTGAATCTCCTGTGACTCACGGCTAATCCGAGAAGGTTCGACTCCTCCAAAGAAGCACTCGGATTTTTATCGAGGATCCCCATATCACCATCGGAAAAATAAAGTTCTTTAGAGTCTGCTTCATTGTATCCTTAGTGAGATTCTCTAAAAACTTCGCAATGGAAGTGCTCAAGTGAGTGCTCAAATCCGAGTTTAAGATTGTAAGAATAGAACGGTGTTTGGGCGTTTGTCTCCCTGGAAAATCACATTGACGATTTTGAACCAAAGTGTAAAATAATCAAAACAGAAACTTGGAAAGGACCGCTGGAGCAGAATTTTCTTGTTTTCTCCTTATGTGAATTTTGAGAGTAATTCCATACTAGTAACTCTGTGCCAATCGATTTATCACCAGCAATTTCCGCGGAATTCTTAGTACAAAAGTACAAAAGTAACCGCCTCCGCGGTATTTACCTGTGTAAGTTACCCAGCACTTTGAATCACTACGTTTTTTCTGAAGCAATGGTTGCCGTTCTCTGGGGGAACAAAGAAAACAATCACTGTATACCATTTCATGGGTCATTTCAATGATAGTTAATAGAGGCAAACATCAAAGGAGCAAACAAAGATGCCAAGATTTAGGTTGGAAAGTCCACGACCGTGCACAATCTTTTGCTTTGCGCTCATACACTATGCATGAATTACGTAACGAACAAGTTTCTATTGGTTAGTTCCTCAGTACGGAGTAAACAACTATTGTGTTTTGTGCAAGGTCAAGGCCAAAAAAGAGAAAAAAACCTACAACAAAGAAATTAGTCAGGTTTCATAACCATTCACCTCTATTAACTATGTTTCAACTTCACTGCCAAATCTTGAATAAGAAAAGTAATGGATTAAATCGTGCGTGCAGATGTTACCACAGGGAAAAGCTTCTCTCGCTTTGGGATTTTACATCAAAATACTACTACTAAGTTTGTGTTTGGAGAAAGAAATATTGGAGATAAAAATGTCTCTTTTTTTTTTCTTTTCTTCCCAGTCCACCAGCAATGTCAACACGATAAACTGGTTTTAAGCGACGAGCTAGGTGGCAATACTCAATGTGGTGGAGGCGAGGATCGAGTACCGCCTCCGCTGGAACTGAATGGAAAGAAGCTGCAATTTGCTTTCACCACAGATGGGGACACCTCGGCTGGTGGATTCTACCTGAAGTATAACATCACAAAGATTCAACAAGGTAAGGAACAAGAATAAAAAACTCCGTGTCTCAACGAGGAATATCCTGTGAAACGAGAGGGCAGGTTTTGTTTGATTATGGAAGAAGAAATCTTAGACCCGCCATCGTCCATTTACAGAAAACCCGCCAAATCACAATGCAAAGGAAACTAACTGGTGCTTAATTTTGTGCTCACACCACTTAAAATGAGGCGGGAAATTTTCAATCCAAGCACTTTGCGTACTAATTACATGTAAAGGTGCAGTGTCACGCAATTTCAGTCAATCATTCAATCAAAACAACAAAATAATATCTTTGCATCAATCAAGACCAGAAAATAATGGCGTAGTTTTTTTGCCGATAACAACTGAAGTGCACTGAAGCTATTCCTTGTTATTTCCATCCATGGATGGAGAGGATAGAAAGGGATTGAATTTTTGAGCAAGTTTGGGGATGGTGCCCGCAGAAAGTCGCCAAAAATTAAATACGAACAGCTCTTTGTGCGATAAATATATTTCGTATCTTGTCAGTGGGTTGTCAGGAATGTTGTACGTGTGAGCTTAAAGTACTAATTTGGATTTTTACCCACTTTTAACCTAAAAACAGCAAATTTAGCATGACAGTACTCCCTTTAATGAACAACCATTGCAATCACCAAATGACTTTCGAAAATCTACTTATTTAATTATTCTATTAGTTTATTTGTCTCAGTCTTTCACCCCTGAACTGTCCCTTATTGACGATTAAAACCGTCGAAATTGGCAGGGATCAGGGAGATCAGCCCATAGTTAATAGAGGGGAATGGTTATGAAACCCGACAAATTTCTTTGTTGTACGTTTTTGTTCTCTTTTTTGGCCTTGACCGTGCACAAAACATAATAGTTGTTCAGTTACTCCGTACTGAGGAACTAACCAACAGAAACGTGTTGGTTACGTAATTCAAGCATAGTGTATGAGCGCAAAAGAAAAGATTGTCCACGGTAGTGGACTTTCCAACCTAAATCTTGGCATCTTTGTTTACTCCTTTGATGTTTGCGGAGGTTCAAAACCATTCCCCCCTATTAACTATGATCAGCCCTATTTTTTGCTAGCATTGTGTGATTTCTTTAACGTCACAGAGTCTATGAACAAGGGCTGTGAGACGGGCCTTCGGTTTATAGTCTTTTATCCGAGAAAAATTTAAAGTATCACCATTTGCAGGTTTAATTACAAAGGCACCACTTTCTCCTCAGTAATTGTAAGACACTGAGTGTTGATTCGGCTAGGATTCGAATCCACGAACTCAGTCCTGCGCGGAAACACGATGCTTTACCAATTCAGTGAACCTGTCGGCAGAAAACCTCTGTAAAAGAGAGTGCTGGATTGCTCTGTGTTCAGATAATGATTTGGTCAAACAAATCGCGTTTATTTTTCAACCGTCAAAGATAATCTGCAGGTAGCGATTGGCTCATTTGACTGTCAAATTGACTTTGATTGATCAAAGGAATCGCTATTGCGCAAGAGGAAACCGCACCGTTAAGGAAACATAAGGCAATAACACTACTAATAATGTGACGATAACGATAGCGATAACGATAACGCACACGATAATGATAATGATAACAACAGAAATAGACTGTTTATCAATGTCTCGAGCTCATCTGGCTGAACACAAGTGGCTCAATAATTAGGGATTAGGGAGACTGTATTAAATCAAGTGTTGGTTTTGAACACCCGGAGAAAACCTCTCGGAGCATAGCAAAGAACTAACAACTAAATCCAAGTATGACGTTGAGTCTGGGAATGAAACCGGGGCCACATTGGAGGAAGTCAAGTGCTCTCTCATCACTTCCCCATCCAGCTCAGGGGCGTATCCAGGATTTTTGTTAGAAGGGGGTACACCCCTAAGAAATGACTTTACTGACGGGGTTTTTTTTTGCAGAATACTACTTATTTTAGAAAGCCGCAGGACATCTCACGGGCTGTGGGGGGGGGGGGGGAGGTGCGCAACCCCTGTACCCCTCCCCTAGTTCCGTCACTGCAGCTCCTCAGTGATAACAAAAGGAGTTTCTCTTACCGTGGGGAAAAAATGCTTCTTTAAGTCTAAAACTGAGAAAGTCTCCTCGTCTGATGTTAGTCTATCGTCGCTTTTATTTATCGTAGGTCGCTGTGTGTGTACCCCAGGTTTGTCATACATAACTATAAACAACTACAAACCAAGAAATAATCGTAGTCACGATGATGTGCGATTCGAATTTAAAAGTACTCAGAGCAGTGGAATGATCATGTACTTGAAGGGCCTTTACCGAGACTTCCTGTATGTGGCTTACAAGAACAACAATGTATTCATGGTCCACATCGATCTTGGCACAGGTAAGAAAAATGGTATTTTTTCAAAACACTCCAATTGATACATGCATACCATTACAGATACTACTTACTTGCAACTCATGTCGATATGAAACGACGATTTTTTTGTTTCAGAGAGTGGTGTGTGCATAGTTTAACAAAAAAAAAATGAGGGCGCTTTTATTCGATCAAAAACTCCGAACAAATCGGGTATACCTCGCGAAGTCATCGTGAAGTTCCGGAATTCCGGAACAACCAGCAAGTACAGTCCAATTGGTTCATTCTCCCTCGGAAACAATCTTGTTTCACTTACTTAAACATTTTGAGGCGGTGCTCTTTGATATGATTAGTTTGGAGCGACCGACCGGAAAATGCTCTTCCATTCGTCGCATGAAATTATCGCATTTTAAAACTAAACTAGCTACTGGTTGAATGGAAAGCGCCTGAGTACATCAAAATTCCTCCGCAAAGGACGAAACGTTGTTTTCCTAAACAGTTCTTCCAGCGCTAAAACGAGGTAAATCACTTACGAAAGAGAGACGCGATCCTCGCCTTATCTGGACAATTTAAACAATTGTCATTAAGACATCTGAAAATTCCAGGTAGCTCCAAAGGGATTGGAACCCATAACCTCTGCGATGCCCGGTGCAATGCTCTACCAACTGAGCTATAAAGCCACGCAGTTGGGAGCACTGGTCAGTTTATTGGGCTCATGTGTTCCCGTGGAAGGACAGAAATGTATGATATTTCAAGTGTGGGCTATAGACGAAAGAGAGACATCATCGGATCATGTCTCTCTTTCGTCCGTTAACATAATTTACCAACAATATCATATGTACAGCTATGGTAAAATGAAAGAAATGTATGTATGATAAAATATATCTT
>NC_090884.1:51034989-51058730 GCF_036669925.1 Montipora capricornis
AACCCAAATTTCCTTAGAGCACAGCCTTGTACACTGTGAGCATTTTTGAGACATCAATGCCAGGCCAGCCATGTATGCAAATACTGCAACACCAAGGGCTCCCTGCACAATTCTATAGCGAAGATATCATTAACGTCACCTGTTATCATTAATGTGCCAACCAGAGCCTCATTGGCTGCCAAAACAAAGGGTCTTTTGTTTGCAAACAGATGTTTGAAACAATGTTTGCAAACAGATATCTTCCCTATGCAACTACTGTGTGGGTTCTTTAATGACCCATGCAGTTTATGAAAAAGGGTTTTGAGAAGGACCTTCTTATCCAAAAAGACTTGAAAGTCTTAACTTTACTAATTCTGACCCAACTAGTCCACAGTTATACGTAAAAGGCATAATTATACTTAGCAACTCGTTTGGTCTCCTCAGCAGCAAACTTACTTTCAAAAGTTTTTCCCACTGAAATGTATCCAAATCAAGGCTCCATATATCATCAAAGATGGATACACCATCATAACCACCGCAAATGAAGACAGAGGACTTGAACAAAACACAGCCATGACATCTCCTACGCTTCGGAAAACCGTGATATTTAGAAGGGTAACATACATGCTCATTCCATCCTTTGCTTTTAAAATCAAACGACTGGATCTTATCAAGCTGAAAAAAATTGTTCGGGTCCCTGCTGCTCATTCCACCGCCGATGACGTAAAACCTGTCTCCATCACAAACCGATTCGTGTCGATAACGAGGAATGGGCGGGTTATCACTCCTCAAACAGTCCCATTTACGCTCTTGTAAGCTGTAACGATAAAGATATGAATTAAACTCTAATCCTGTTGTTCCACCGAAGACGTATAGCTCTTTATCGCACGACAAAACCATGCTCTGTCCGTAGCCTGCGATTGGAGATACATCCTCCCTTCCGTCTTCCGCGTGCTCGGAAAACCTCTCCGAAAAGTCGAACCATTGTAAGGTTTTCAAAGAACAAATGTGAAGTTTATTGCTATTGCACATGCCGAACGGAACTCCAGAACCACCAAAGACTATGAGATTTCCTTTGTCTAGGATGACGCAACTGGATGCAACTTCGGTAGGAAATGGTCCGGTAGTTGGCATCAAGATCCAGGTTCTTGTAGAGATATTGAACCGCCACAGCTCCTGAAACAGTTCATGGTGGTGGTGCGGTGAATAACCCCCAAACACGTAGACATTTCCCTCATCAGAGCAACATCTGTGGCCGCTCCTGGGCTTTGGGATCTCCGATAACAGCGAAGGAGTTACAATCTCCACACCAGAAGCCATTTTTGTGTCTGCGTGGTGAAAAGCATTCTGGGGGATCCATTCTGTAAGTGAACATTTCATCCACCCTCCCCCGGAGGTACAAATTTGGGTGCTAAAAAAACAATTGGGGAAAATTGAGAAATTTAGAATAATTAACGATACATCAAGGTTATCTTGAGTTAAATTGCATGTAGTGAAGAAAAAAAAAGACAGCAAATACCTTTGATTTCCAACTTTGCCAGGAAAAAATCAAAAAGCGGTGAATGTTGTCCCACCCGCCCCTGTAAAAGTTTGTTGTCTAACGATGCAAACATGGCGGCAGATTTGAGTCCGAAAGAGAGGGAAACTTTAGAGGCGTTATTGCAGGTAAGTGTGAGGCGGATTAGTTTGGTTAAAGTTTCACTACCTTACGTCATATAATTTGATTTAACAGGTACCTTCACAGCCGTGACTTGCTTTTCCAAAACCGTGTTGTTTATTGAAGGAACAGAAAAGACAACGTTGACTGCATGGCAACAGCCTGCAACAATAAAAGTTGGCGCTTGTAGCAGCAGTATAAATTAAATGCTTTATACAATTTGTTTTGGCACCTTTACCATGGTCTCCGATTTCATTGCATGGGCACAAAACAAAAATGGCTGAATTAATAAAGATTACGACTTGGCACGTTTGTTGCTTTCATACGACTTCATATTACGTATCAACGAACAACTTGCTTATTATTTGCAGAGCCTTCATAGAGATATCAACTGCCTGGCAGATGACAACAGAGGCACGAGAAAGAGAGCCTTGGAAAAGATCAGAAAGGAAGTTTTTTCCAAAAAGCCTCATTTTTCAGCTACTGTGCTTCAAGTTACCTTTGAAGAAATCCTTAAACCAGCTCTGAAACTGTTTGCTGATCCAACTGAAAAATGCAGAGAACTTTCAGTGCAATTGGTTTCTGAGTAGGTCTCATCTTCCTTTGATTTTGTGAGAAAGTCGTTATTGATCTTATCTGAGCAGGCAGAAGTCCATCTATTTGCAAATGTCATTTCAGAGCAAGGCAGTACACCTGTATTTTTGCCTTGATTTAATAGTTTTAAACAACCAAGAAAAAAACTTTGTAGAAAGACTTTTTCAAGTCTTCAGTAAGACTTGCAGTCTTTGAAAAGACCACAAGGTTTATCAGGCTAGAGATGATTCAATAATTAACGCCCACGTCGCCAGTGGAGGGTAGGTGCCCAGGAAGCCTGGGGGCTGCAACTGCAGTCACATCCCCAAGGCGCTAGAACACCCGACTGGCCTGCCCAACCCGCAACCAAGCCACGAGCCCCCCGCGCCAGGCCCCCCTAAGGCACCCGTCACACTTGAGCCAGATAGCTCAGTGGAATAATAATAATAATAATAATAATAATAATAATAATAATAATAACACACAAAAAAAAAAAGACCAAAAAAAAAAAAAAAAAAAAAAGAAAGGGGGGGAGAGGGAGGGAACGCCGAGAACCACTAAACTCCTAAACCGACTCACAACGCCACGCCAAAAAACACGCAGCAACCACATTGGACAACGCATGCACTACGCAGGAATACCGCTGAACTATGTCAGCCCCAGGGCTCCCCCAACCTAAAGAGTGCTGCAAACGCTACAAAAACGCATAACAACGCTAATAAACGCCTGCAAAACGCTACTGACCGGACTAGCTCCCGGTCGTGAACCATGTAACTAAAACAAACACTACAGAACGCACCAAAACGCTGAACAACACTACCAGAAGACCAAGACACTAACAACCGCCTGCAAAACACTACTGACCAGACTAGCTCCTAGTCGTTAACTATGTTAAATTTTATTTAACTATATTAATTTGTAACCTTCTGTACTTAAGGTAATCAAAATTAATCAGTGTCAACTGGAGTGCGGTATTTAAATAACTGAGCAGAAATGGATTTGCAAGGTACATCAAGCCATTGACTCCTGGGAGTGAGACTTAGGGACGGTGCCTTCTATTGTTATTGCGCATACGTTCTGTGCATCTCGAGATACTCTGATTTCCTATCGGTGATGCTTACTAATACAGGGATATTTTTGCGTGGTTTAAAGTTATGCAGAGTAAATAGATCTTAGTAAGTACTATTGGTTTCCAAAAAGAAAATTGGGGGTAACCGTGCATTTTTCAGAGACAGTTAAGCTTCAATTTGAGAAAGAATGCCATACATGGCTTTGTATTTTAAAGCTTTTTACAAATATTTTTCATGAATTATCTTTGAAAAATGCCTGGTTACCCCCAATTTTCTTTTTCGATTTCGATAACACTTGTTAAGATCTACATTTCCCGCATAATCGTAAATCGGGGCAAAAATATCTTTGAATTAGTAGGCAACGTCCTTAACAGGTTTTGCTCTGTCTAACGCCCGACAATCTTACTCATCAACTGGAGGCGTCCTAGGGTGTTTGAGGTGTCAGTGGGTTAAATTTTATGAACCTGTAGGTCCCATCCCTTATTCTGTTGGATACAATTTGTGGTGTGCTTGACTATTAATGTGGGAGTGATGAATTAGGTCCAGTGTAGTTGAGATGGAGGTTTTTCTATCCCTCTAGATTTTCAAAGCAAGTTACAGACCTGTCGCAGTTTCTTCCTTATTTAATACCAACTGTGGTGCAGAGACTGGGACAGCCGGAGTTGGTGGAACCTTGTGAGGAATTAAGACTGTATACAGTTGAACTGCTGTCCTCTGTTACAGAGATATGTGGTGGAAAGATTGGTGTTTATATAGATGACATGATTAAAATACTTCAAAGAACTCTAGTTGATCCATTTCATGATGTCCGAAAGGTGAGGACAAAAAATTACTCACAGTTTAAGTTGAAGAATGTCACTTGCCCATATGTTACGCAGAAAATCCTGAAGCCAATTTTTTTTTAAATGAAAAGAACACTTCATTTAATGAGGCATGTGTACTTTGTGTACATCTTGGTTAACTCTTCCATGTACATGTAATCTACATGTACTGTATGTCACTCATAAGGGATGTATTAAGCTACATGTACATGTACTAGCTGGTTATTGGTAATGCAGGAAAACTGTAGACCTCAAAGAAAAGTTATTGGAAAAGTCCAGAGGACCAGAACAAATACAGACCACCAGCTATAACAACAAGTAGGATGTGAAATGTTAGTGTCCATGTTGGTGAGAGGGGAGTTGTCTCGCTCATTACAATGTAGTTTGCCTTCCTGCTTCCCTCAAACGTGTAACACAGGGTACCGTATTCCCAAGTTACTCATTGGCGAATCATACATGTAGGTTTGTGTTTATAATGTGAAATATACTTGTCTGAACAGCCAAACAGCAAAATCTCTGCTGATGTCATTGTTTACTTATTCTAGTACATGAATTTTGTTTTATTAACATACAAGTTTGTTCACAAAAGGCATCATGCTTGATTTGCAAATTCAGATCAAGGCTTAAAACATGGGTAACTTTAATAGTGCTTTATTAACATAGTTTTGAAATCCAAAGAAAAAGAAGAATTGATTTTTTGGTCATAGTAGCACTTTAAACTTAATATACTAAATTTTGAGTAGGCTTAGCATATTATGTATTATACTGTATTTGCAAGACTGGATTATGAACAAGACTAGTCATGTATTTTGTTGCGTTATTAGGAAAGTTGTCAGTGCACAAACATTTTAGCTGCAGCTTGTCCAGAACAGTTCTACTTCCAAGCCAATTCTCTGGTTACTCCTCTTTTAAGATCACTCTCTCATCAACACTCTAAAGTTAGAGTTTCTTGTGTACAGGTAGGCAGATATATTTCTTGCTTTCAATCTACAACTGAGTTGATAAGACTGAGCCAATTGAAACCATCCTACAATTGATTTTAACAAGGTTCAACCAGACCGTAGAAAAATGCATCTTAACCAAAATAGTTGTGGTTGTGCTCCAAAAAGAAACCTACATTTGTCTGTGTCAAAAGTTTTCTTTTTATGTGTCCACATCTTTTAAAGAGTCAGCAAAACTAGAGGTAATTTTAGCCAACAACTGAGCTTCAATTGATATTGCTGTATTCTGCTTTGCACTACAAAAACGTTTTTTGCAACAAAATAACAGAAAAGGCAGGGTTTTTGTTTGAGGTTGGAGGCTGGTCATTTCATTCAGTTGTTTACTATTAATTTTCTTTTTTATGGAGTTGGTTATCTCTGGATTGGGCTGAAGAAACACAAGTCAATCACGTGCAATAAATCCTTCAAACTAACAAGAAGTCACATCATGATCGCCGTATTTAGTTAACTATAAAATGGAAGGATTGATTTGTTTGCATTTCTTTTGCACAATAAGTTTAGTTTTCTCTTTTTTTTTCTCCAAACTAAAGAATTTAAACAGCTTTTCTGAGAGATTTACATGTATAGAGGACCCAGGCCTCCTTGAGGTACTCCCAGAAAAATTGGTTGGGGATGTGTGGCCTGCTTCCTGAATCCCTTACCCATTTCAGACCAAAATCTTTGATTTTCCCTACCCTATTTCAGACGTGGCCAAAAATTTGATACCCTATTTTACACCTATTTCAGCTGTTTCACGGTTGGCGTAGCAATTTAAGAATGCCTTTTGTTGATGGTCTTATCACCTAATGATGAAGAAGTGGCTTCTTCTGAGAAACATACCCAATTCAAGACTTAAGTGCACAAACCATACCCTATTTCAGACCAAAATGGTCACAATCGATACCCAATTTCCAAAACAGCTAAAAAACCATTACCGGTATCCCTTTGGGGCTGCATACACCTATATAGCCCATATAAGGGAGTATCCCGCCCCCCCTTCCCCGGGCTCATTCCCAATAATTATTTCTTTCTGTCACCCCACATCTTTACAGCTACATTGTACTCCCTTGCACCCACACTGACCCGCGACTGCATATTTGTTGCTCTGTTATTCTAACCCTCTCTCCCATGGATCCAAAGGGAACTTGCTTCTCTGACTTTCAACTCATGATGGCAATGACTACAGTATACTGTCCCTAAAAGTTGTTTCAATAATTGGTATCTATTTTTTGATTTCTAGACATTAGGAATTGTCATTAGTTATGGGGATGGAAAGAATGTGGATGATGTTGTATCACATCTTGCACAGAGGACTTTTGACAGTGCTCCAACTGTGCGGGCTGCTGTTATTAATGTTGTTGGAGACTGGCTTCTAAATCTTCGAGACAGGTAAAGCTGCACAAAAGGGATCTTCTGTGAGCCTGTTCCAGTAATACATTGTACCATGATACATGTGAACATTTGTAATGACACTTCATAATGAGTACGAATGTGTCTCGACTTTACTGTAAGGAATGCAAGCTGCTGTTAATACATATTAAAATTTAATTAGTCAGTCAAAGAGAGGATTTGTCAGTTATTTTTCTCCATCCATCAATCAACTGATGGATCCAAAAGACAGAAACTTGATTACACTGCAAAGTGAAGTCTCAATGAAGTTCAAAATTCAATTAACAGATCTTATTGGACAAGTATTTTATGGACTTTACGGTAACATGTTATATTTTTACCAGGCTTTCATGTTATTTGAAATAAGAAATGTTACTTTTCTCATCTCTTTCCTGTTCTTTCCTCACGCGCAGGTATTCATATTTTCATAAGCTATTGCCGTTGTTGATGACAGGTTTGTCCGATGAACTACCTGATATTCAGAAGCAGTCAAGACAACTCATGAGCAAGGTACCTGTACATGTAAGCAGCATCAATAGCCTCTGTTGTATGCAAATGAGGATGATGATAATTATTATTGGCAACCAACTTTCTTTAAGTGTCAGTTACTGTATTAATTTAATTCAACACCAAAATACTGATTTGGTACTACAAAATTAATCAGTTGACTATTCAACCATGTGTCTTGAAAGCTTGTATAACTATAATTTATAACCACTTACAAGTGCTCTACTATAAGTAAAAAGACTGTATTTAAACCGAATTAAAGCATTTTCAAATGAAATGTTGGTTGTTGACGGGGGAAAAATTAATACATGTATGAATACCTCAAGTTAGAAAAATCTGACAGGGCAAGGCAGAGAAGCAGCAAACTTATAGACAAACATTGTTCATTTAAGGTTATTGCTAACCTTTTGGGGTGCCTTCCGTGAAATCTTTCGCAAGCGCGTTATTTTGGAACACTATTTCAAAGTAATTGGTACTCTTTCAAAGTAATTGGTACTATTTTATGTTAATTCATTATCAGTTTGGGTATTTAAAAACTCCAGCAAACTACATGTATATATCACCAAAAAGGTACTAAAAATTAATGAAGAATCTGAGTGAGTAATTATATGAACATTTTAGTTTATTATGGCTTTCTTTAGTGCTCGTGAAGCTTCAAACTCAAAACCATACAAAAGTAAAAGTAAAAAAGTTCACTTTGCTGAATTACCTGCCTTCGCATTATCATGCACAACCAAACAAACTGTACTACATGACTGTATATCAATCAGCACTTTATAGGCTACCAAAGGGTGCCGGACTTTTAGGATCTTCCCATTGGTTTCCGAGAAAATAAACTTTGAAGTTGACCAATAGAAAAATTTCCGTTTCGCCACATGCAGAGACACGTCAAAGTAAAAAATTTATATTTCGAATTTTTGAAAAGCCTGACACACTTTCGTGCACCAATATCCGACGATCATTTTGCCCAATTTTCGTAAAAAGCCGACAAATCTATTCCTGGAAAAATTAACCCTAAGTTTTTGGGCTCAAAAGATTTTACACGTTTTCACAGCTTGTCAATGCGGGTGTGAATGCAGTCATGCCGCTATGATACCACCGACCAATGAAAATCGTGATATTAAGGCATTCAGTGCTGCATCATTAGTCATAGATTATTTATACCTGATTGCAGACCCTTGCCGCTAGCAGTGAGCTGCGTTTTCTCGAAAGGTATCTTTTTTTTTTAGACCCTGGCTTTTTTTATACTTTTTACCCAGGGAGAACTTTCTCATTTCGACTTCTCTCCTCGTTTCAAGTGTTTCATGCCCTAGTAAGGATGATATTGCCTCGTATATTCCTTTAACACAACCACATTGACTACAAATAAATGGCGAACTCAACATGCGACAAAGTTAAGATACCCGAATGTATTCCTGCGTCAAACTGTACAGGTGTTAACGAGTATTGACATCTCATAACACCTTGGGGGATTAACATTTTAGTCACTTAAAACACAAAATTTGCAAATAACTCCGCAAGAAAAAATCATTAATTTTTTCAAATAATTTCTTTTTTACAAGAAAACAAAATTAATGTAATGAGCTATCTTATGGCAGCTTTTTAACATTTTGCAAAAGTCGAGACCGAAAAGGTTAGCAGTAACCTTAACCCTGTTACCAGAATCAATTTACTCAACATTTACTTTGAATGGAAAACAAGGTACAATGTAATTTCTGTTGAGAGAAGTATGCAATTGAGAAGGTTTATTGTCATCCCTACCCTACACTGGTGGCTCCGTGGGTTGATCATTGGGCTGTCACACGGGAGGTCGCGGGTTTGAACCCAGCCAGATCAACACTCAGGATTTTAAAAGGGAATTTGCCGAGTGCTGGAACATGTACCGGTAGTCGTAGAATGTACATGTAGAATGTGGAATCCCTTTTGTCTGGTGCTCAGAAACTTGAATGCTTTTGTGCTCAAAGAATGGTGTTGAGCTCTGATTCCAAAAAGAGATCCAACCTCAAAAAAGATTTTGAAGTTTTTTTAATGTCTCCACTTCCTCATTGTTGGTTTGACTGTAAATAATTAGTAAGACCAAAATATGAATTAACTTCAAACACAGTCTGATGCCTAGTCTGGGGAAAAAAACCTGGAAGACACGGTGGAAAGCAAGTGCTCTCAACGTGATACTAACCAACAAAGTCAATTTACACAATCATAACACCAAGTTTATAAATCCATAAATCCAATCCTGGCCTAAGAAAGCACTAAGTTTTTGGATTATTATGCCAGGCATGCCTTTCCTTTCCTTTTTGCCTTGAAATGTGCAACTTATAATCAGTTTTTCTTTCAGGTCGGTAATCAGTATGCAGTGGAGAATGAAGATGATCTAAAGGACAAAATAGATTTTGAAGAAAAACCTGGTTATCGCCTTGTAATGGGTATTTGTCAAATAAGAATATTGTTATTATAATTATTATAATACTCTATGAATCTTGGGCATAGCTTCTGAGCAGAGATGTTATAGCATAAATTTTATTTAAAACTAGAGTAAGTGCCTTCTATTTTTCTAGATGTGGATCGTCCCAGTCTTGGATGCAGGGTGTTAGTTCAAAGAAATTTGTCAAAAATTTTACCAGCTGCTCTTCGAGATATGACAGATTGGACAGTAGATACAAGAATTAAGGTTTGGAGCAATTTTTGACTTCAAAGGCTTTTCAATGCAAAGTCATTAATTTAGCGGGGTACTCTTTTCATTTGACAGGCCTCCTCTCTAGTTTACTTTCTTCTGTTTTATGCGGAGGACTACACAACTCAGCATATGGAGATTTTATTGCAAGGACTGTACAAGGCGAGCCAGGATGACAATGAGGAAGTAGTTAAACAGGTAATGACACTCTAATGGGAATCCATTTGTTTCCCAGCAGTTTGGTTCGTGCTTAACCCTTTCACCCCCGTGGGGTTCCCCATTGATGAGTAAAATCGTCTGGTGTTAGACGGAGTAAAATCTATAAGTGGCACTCTTGGGAGTGTAAGGGTTAATAAGTCAATTTGCAAACACTAAGATTGCTTTTCACTTACATAGTTGGTTTTCTAAAACAAGACTTGAAAATGATTTAGACAGGTAAACATGGCTTGCTTGATCCAACACCGAACTGAATTCTTCTGTTCTCTCAGTGGCAAATGTCAGTTGTGCTGAACAGCGTTCCAGTCACAAATTAAAATACATGTACAGTCATGTAGTTGTTCAAGTATGGGAAGTTTACCAGTAGTTGCATTCAGTTCAGTAAAACACCTTTTACAATAGTTATTGTGGTTAGTGTCTTTTTAGTCTCTACATTTCCAATCATTTGAAGCGACTGCTTCTTCATACAAAAAGTCATGTATTACTGGTTAGCACAATAATTTTTATGATCATGAGAGAACTACTGTATGCGTCATGTCATGTATGTAATAGCCACTTGGAAAAGCTATCAGATGGTGACTTGTAAACTGGAAATCTGCCAAACTAAAAGCCGTAGGGTTGGCCTCTTGAGGCCTCATGTTGCCACAACTTTTTTGCAGATTATTAATAAAATTGTGGCTAAGATTTTACATTTTGTCTTAATCACTTACTGTCCTGAGTAATCCTTTGATACCCAAACCGGCCTTAACTGGCCAGACGATTTTACTCATAGATGGGGAACCCTGGGGAGTCAATGGGTTAAATTAACCAAAATAGTCTAAACATTTACCTTTTTTATATTTTCTGTAGGTTGTATTAATTTCTGAGATTGCTGGTAGTTTTGTAGATCCAGCTGTGTTCTGTAAGTTAGCTCTTCCTCATCTCAAGTCTTCAGCCAGTAGTTCTTCATCTGGCTGCAGCAGTTGCTTGATGATCCTGACAGGTTTACTCAGGGGCTGCAATCCACAACTCGTTAAACCTAATCTAAAGGTTGGTACATTAATTTGCTCAGAGGCTTTGAACCTGAGACACAACTTGCTTAGAAAAATTTTAATGTGGGGTGCTCTGTCAAAGGGGGCTGGAGTCCACTTAAAAAGCGAACACCCAAATTCTGAATTACTTTACTTGTAAGGCTGATTTTATTGGTCATCCAAGCATAATACACAAACTCAGGAGCATTTTCATCATTACCATGTAGTTCCTTTTGATATGAAAAAAGACACTAACAAGTTTACTGCAGGTCTGTGCATGTTGCTTGTGCTTATGTGCACTTTGCTAGTGAAACCAGCCTAGAGCTGTACATGTATGTTCTCAAGAGCAGGTTATATGATTGCAGGTGACAACAAGAACATTTACTTCATACAAAATGAAATTTTAGCAGTAGCAAATCACTTCATGGCCATCCCAACCATTTGAATTTGACAATAGTGTGCCCAATATATTGAATCTTGCATGACAAGCATGAAGGTTAGGAGTGATGGAAAAAGATTTCTGCTGACAACTTTATGGTGTTCCTCTTTTGGTTAATGTCATCACTGCTCAGACCTTTCTTAAAACACTCTTCTTACCAATCCAGTTGCTGGAAAGGTTATGTATGTTTTACTTTACCAATATCGTTATTGAACAAGGTGAAATAACAATCAAGTGGCATTGTCCTTGTCAATGCATTTAAGATGCCTCATTGTTCACTTGATTATTAACAATTAGTACATTCCTTTGCTTTTCTATCAGGCTATATGTGATACAATTGCATCATCAGATGTCTGCTGCACACAGCAGATGTCTTGCCAACAGAATCTGTTAGCCACAGTTTCAGCCATTATTGACAAGGCTGGTGATGATAGTAGGATGCACAGTTTTACATTGTTCTATGTTTTGATACATGTGATGGCGCTTCAGTTGCAAGGAAGCCTACAGAAAGAAGTAGGTGACAATCACTGGATTTGCCCAATTCCCTACTCCAAAAGCCTTGGGGAAAAGTGGTACGAAGGGTTGACAGAAAGTACAATGTTTGTTCATCTGTACCTGGGATAAAATCAGATAGCATCCACCAAAACCTCCTTTCCCTTTCTGGTGAAATTACTGGTATGTAAATTAAACTGATTTCCTACTTAGAAATAAAGTAAAAGATGAGAACAAAAAAGGTTCAGAAGAATAAAAAGATTTGAATCCATACTTTTGCTATACGCTGCCGCCGATATCAGCGTTGGACACTAAATTTTGAGAGTACGGTACTCGCCATTCGGGTGAGTGACCCTCAAAATGCACTCGCCCGGATCAGTTTTCACTTGCCCAAAAGTTTACCCCCCCCCCCCCCCCCCAATCTCACCAACTAATTTTGTCATCCTTCATTTTTACTCTTTATTACCATTAAAATTTTACTTCAACACTGAAAGGCTAGTAAAGTTAATTGGAAGTCTGTTTTAGTTTCAACACGCATTGATCAGAGTGCCTGGAAAGTACAAGAAAACAATTCGCTTCCAATGTCATCAAGAGCGTTTTCACTCACGTGACCAGCAGCCATATTGTATTACTGAAACAAAAGAAAGTATTTGCATAAAATAGATTTCAATTCCTGGAGGCCACTATTCCTTTGTTTTGGAACACCAACATGGCTGCCATGACATCATGTGAATGAAAATGCTCTTTTTGACCCTTGGCAGTAAGACTTATAGATGATTTTACTCTGTCTAACACGAGATCATCCAACAGATTTTACTTGTCAATTAGAATAAAAGTGAAGAAACTGTGTGCTTTCAGCTGATGACAACTGCAAAGTTTATAGTAGTTACGACATACAAAAGAAATACAAAATATTTCTTGTTTTGAGGACTGTTATATGAAAGACATTGTATGAAGTGAAAGAAGCATTCTTAAGAACTGATTTTGTTCCACACTTCACTGATCTTTCATACATAATATTGTTTATTATTATCCTCAATGGATGTATTAATTTTACAAAATCACAAAATGCCCAGTGCCCAGCTGGCTTTATAGCTGAATAAAATATATAGAGTAGTCAATATTGGTAGACCACTGCAGCGGCATTGTAGAGTTTATGGGTTCAATCCCATTATAAAGCCAGATTTTTTCAGACTTTCATTTCATCACTGCCCTCTCAATATTTCAGTCTTGTTTGTAGGCATATTACTTTGTTTAGTGAATTTTCTTTCATTTTTAAAATTTTTTTTCAGGTGAATGTCGTTTTATTGAAACTTACAACTTCCCAGGGTTTGGATAGCGTTTCACAGCTCTATGAAAATCATATTCAAGAGTTCCTTGACAAGTTGAAGGCTAGTGCAGATCAAGACAATGTTAGAACTGTCTGTTTGTACACTGTATGACTTTAAGTGGAGGCCTTGTATAGTATTTTGAGAAAATGGGGAAAGATTGATGACTAAATTCCAAGAGCCACATGTTTTCTTCTTTAAGTTAATATTAATTTTAATAAGTAAAATGATCATTCATTTGGCAAACCTACATGTATCACCACAAAAACCTTTTTTATAATAATTATAGCCATCATTCAGTCTTCTGTTTTTGTGCTGTTGAATACTGTTACATACATGCAAGAGTTGAACACCACATTCATTCTGCTAGCAATGGAAAAATGTTGCGAAAAATGGACAAATGAAGGGACTGTCATATCCTCGCAACCTTACATGTACCATAAGCCCCAATGGAGTTTAGAAGTCACTGTGACAAAATTAATAGTGAAATGGAAATTAGAAGGAAGCAAGGAAATGGGTGAACAGTTCCTAAAAAGTTCTACCTGCCACAATGCTACAAGTTCACCCTTCAAATCACAAGAGGGACAAATTCCCTAGGGATTGTGGACAATGCATGTTAAGAGATTCACTGACAACAAATGAATGTTGGCTTTAAATTAATGCAATTAGGTTAACATTGAATTGCAGTCAAATTGTCATCAGAAATCCTTCTTTAGTGCATGAATGTCGTTGTTTTATGAAGAAATTAAAACACTTGAGTTTATTATATATTTAGCTATTAATTTTTTTACTCATCCCTCATGCACCTCTTGTCCTGAATATACTACATGTATATACTTGTGCACTCATTAAGTACAGTATGGCTATAATTTCACACTTATAGGTACTTACTGGGTTGAAGATGTTCTACTCATTTTTCCTGTGTTTTCATTGGTCAAACATTATTTTTACCTCTGAAAAATGCAGAGACTGACATTTATGCATTTGGTTTTTTTGCAGGAAAACCACAGTTCGTGGTCTCAGTACTCTCCAGAGTGCCGTCTGTTTGATGTTTTGTTGACAGAATCAGGACAGATCATAAGTTGTCACCTTACAGTTTCCATGGCAATTTTTACAGAATGTTTAGACAGCACGAAAAAGTCAGCAGAGCTCCGACTCAAGTAAGCAGCCTTGCATGATTGGTTGGTTTCTTGCTTACTTGACATAAAATAATTTGTAACTGAAGATGATGTGCACAGTTTTGGCTATGTAGCTTGCAATCCAGGTAGCAATAATTTATTCACCCTTTATTCTTCAGGATGTTTTCACTGCTGTCCCGTCTTCTGATGAGTGCTTCACAATCGGTTGAATCACAAAATGCCTTCAGTTCATATTCAGTGCACATTGTACAGAAGCTTATCATACCCAACTGTGTGTGGCAGGCAGGAAGGTAACTTGAACAGAGATTTTCACTGTTTGCAAAGAGCAGTGGATACATTCCCACGGGTATTTTGGCTACATAGGTTTGTGCTCCATGGCAGTTGAGACTACAAAATAATGCACATTTTCAGAAACTCATTTTCATAGTTGTACCCTTTAATACTCTAAAGTAAAAAATAATAATAACTATGCGATATTAATCTGGCTCAGGAAGCAGTGCTGTTTAATTAAATAGACCACTAGCTCAGCCTCCTAACAGATGGGATTGTTAACTGAAATAATAATTATTATGTTTTGAATTGTCACTAGCTTCAGAAATGAGCATTTGAAATGTGGGTTATAGACAAAAGGTTGACGTGATGCTTGCATGCTGTCTAACGTCAGATGATTTTACTTGTCCACTGCGGGCGTCATGTGGCGTTTGAGGTGCGAGTGGGTTAGGCAGAAGAAAACCATGTCCCTTCAATTAAACTGAGATGAAAAATGATGCTTTCCAACTTCATGCTATTACTGTACAGTACCTTGAAAACATTGTTTCACTTTTTACCTATTTGAGTCATAATAATATTTTACCAGTCTCACATTTTTTTTTGTGGGTTTAGAACAGCTGCTGCTGTCCGCTCTGCAGCAATCTCCTGTCTCTGGGCATTACTGCAGTCAAATTTGCTGTCTTATCACAATGCTGGACAAGTTATGAAAGACCTTTTGACTCAGGTAGTGACAAGGTTTATGTATTTTAATACTCAGTCTGTTTAAATGCCTTTATTTACATGTACAGCAGATGTAGATCTCATTGAAGAGCGTTGCTCTTATTCTGTTGTCAGCTTGCAAGCAGTCTTGATGATCACAATCAAACAACAAGACTTGTATCCTGCAAAGCCCTCCAAAAATTACTTATATCCTGCAAAAGCAGCTTTAACGGTAAATGGCATTACTTGTCTTTCTTTTTGTCATTATAAAAGGTAAAAGGTAAAGTCTCTTTACGAGCCTGAAGGCCCATTAAGGCCGGCGCTTAACTCCGGTTTCCGTAGCATGAAGCGACTAGGAGTATTTCTACTCCCCCCTGGATGGGATGCTAGTCCATCGCAGGGTTACCCCAAGCATTACGCCGGTACCCATTTATACACCTGGGTGGAGAGAGCCACCATGAGAGTTAAGTGTCTTGCCCAAGAACGCAACAAAATGTCCCCGGCCAGGCCCCGAACCACTCGATCCGGAGTAGAGCGCACTAACCATGAGGCCACCGCGCCTCCCACATCCCTTGCAAATTAATTATTTTGTCCTAAGGCTTGGCCAAGGCAACAATGTTGTATTCATTTGTGTACAATTCAAGATAGAGTCTTTAATTACTAGGGAGAAGGCTTGGAGCAGGGCTGGAGCAGCAGGGCTGGCGCAGGGGTGAGAGCGCTCGCCTTCCACCAATGTGGCCTGGGATCGATTCCCGGATTCTGCGCCATGTGTGAGTTGAGTTTGTTGGCTCTCTACTCTGCTCCGAGATTTTTTTTCACAGGCACTCTGGTTTTTCCCTCTCCTCAAAAACCAACATTAATTTTGATTTGTTCTGATTTCAGTTGATTTGAATTCAGTAGTTAGTAGAGCACTCATACTTGGCTAAATAACCTTGAGACTTAACCCTTTCACTCCTGTAAGGGACACTGAGAGTTATAGATTTTACTCTGTCTAACGCCAGACGATTTTACTCGTCAATGGGGAACCCCACAAGAGTGAAAGGGTTAAATGAAGTGATTATTATTATTATTATTATTATTATTGGCTCTTGAATTTTTTGTTACCTATTAAGCAGACCAGTTTGGCATATTGGTAAGTGGCTGCACAAGGTTGGCTTCCCCTGAAAGGGTTTTTTGCAAGATCTTTGATTTCCTTTCTCCTCTCGACTGAAAACCACCAGATCCCCAATTGGTGCCCCCTATCTTAAAGGTGCTGTTCAGTAATATGTGGCACACAATGTTTGTGTTGCAATGTCCATTGTGAACTAAGGCAAATTTGCCTTGTTAATATTATTGTTGAAAGCAGACTTCTGAATGAAGTTAGGCAATCGTCACAAAGTCTCATAACTGCAGTTGGGCAACATTGCAAGAGAAGTTGCATGATGCATTGCGCAGTGTACCTGCCCACCAACTCCAATTTTTTTGTTTAGTTGTTTCTCTTACATGTATATTATGTAGCTTGAAAGGGAATTATTAATAATTAACAGTTGTTGGTACATAGTTTACATGTATCTAAATATAGACCATTCAATAATTAAAACTATCATGTTCTGGCTCTGCAGTTCTAAACATTACGATTTGAATGATTATTTCCTCAAAGGGAAGAGGTAATGTTTATTTGTCCATGGATGAATATTTAAAAGATGTTATAATTAGGCTTTTTGCGGTATTTTCTAGCTGATATGCTTCACCAAATTTACCCCGAGTTACTGAAAAGGATGGATGACAGCAGTGATGAAATAAGGATTGTTGTAACCAATACATTTCTTGCATATTTTAGGTGGGTACTCTGAGTGTCACATGCAATGATTTGCTGTTCAGTACCTGTTCAGTTTTTAGCCCACAACAGCAATATGGCCGTCTCCACTTTAGTACAGTGTTGCTCTTGGTTTTGTGCTTTTCAAAGCAACAATATCTACTTTACATGTATGTCTCGTTTCTAAGGATGATTCAAAGGCATACATGTATGTCACAACAAACTCCAAATTTTCCTTTAAAATGTACTCTACACTACCCCTGTTTCCAGCATCTCTAATGAGTTTGCTGCATTCACACCAGAAGTTTAGTTGGGATATTTTGCAGAATGTTGAATTGGTTGCTTCCTCAGCAAATATTCCATTAGGTTGAAGAACAGATTTTAAATACATATAGCTAGCTTTCAGTTATTGTGGCACATTTCTATGTCTTTACTAACACTTTGTTGAGACAAGTGAAGAATACATTGTTGTCTTTTCAACTGAGAGTGAACTTCATTTTTCCAAGGTCGTCTTTTTGTTGCATGATCAGTGCTGCATCTGCCAAAAAGTGTAATGTATTTTACTTCTTTCAGGGCCTTTCCGTCAGATTACAACAGTGATCTGTACAAGTTACATCTGGAAGCGATGTTCAAGGGCCTTTTAGTTCATCTTGATGATCCCACTGCTTCAATACAGGTAAATCCAGACATGGAGAATTTTGCGTTTTGTTTCCTACTATTGCGGGTCTTTGATACTCCACCTCAATTTTCTTGCATCGTGGTAGGCTGCTATTGTTACATGTTAATGCACATGGATGTCAGTGATTCACCCAAAACTAAGAAACTTGATAATTTAACCAAAATTAATAAAATTAATGGGCAAAATTATGAACTGCATGTTAAATTGAACTTGCAGTGCAAACTGGTTCTGCTTATTTTTAAAGGTCTTTGAAGAAGGACTGCAGATTTTGCTGTCAAACGTTATAAAGTAAAGAGAATTGAGCAACAGCTTGATGATGACCATTTCTCTTCTTGTGTCAATTGAGGGGGGGGGGGGTGGGGGGGGGTGGGGGTGGTAAAGTATTACACTGTTTCAGCAAATCAATTCATGAACAAAATAAAAGCAAAGCTACTGTTTCGTCACCAAGAAGTATAACACTGTGTGCTGCAGGACTTAAATAAAATAATGTTTACAACTTCGGATGGAAAATTAATGTATTTCTTGTTTCTCAGTCACATGTTTAAAAAGTTAATGTCGCACATAATTGAAGATTGATGCAGTATTGGTGGGAGGAAAATGGCTAGGGATAAAGTGCCACCTGCTACTGGGGCTAGGTTATTGTCAGCGTGTGCACGGAACACAGCTGCCCTGAACAGCATGTACCTACATGAATGCCAAGCTCCTAGAAGGTTGTGCCAGCAAGGGGAAGTGGATGTGCCACTGTTTCTCAGCCAAGCTAGGGAAAGCCGGGCATCGCTTCTTCTTGGGACTGAAGGGTTGGTGTCCTCAACACTTATCCCCAAACCACTTTTAATGACTATAATGATACGAAGAGGATAATCCCATTACTGTAGATCATATGGGAGGGTGGGAGGGAGAAAAGACTCACCTAGTGGTCCAGAATAAACTGAGGATTTCTCAGACAAAAATTTAATGTGCACATAATAATTATTATAGCAAGCCATAGCATACTTGATTGGATGGTGACTTGGCTGCATGTCAACAAAATTCTAAGTGGTTCATTCAATAAAAGGAGGGGAGAAAAGTATGCATGTTGATCGGATGGGCAAACACAAAAAACTATCAGTTGATGCAATCAGTAAGGTACAAAGTTCAATCGAGCTTGACATGAACTACAGTTTATGCTAACGCAGAAACAGCCAAAAGAATTGGCCAAAGTTTCCAAGATTGAGCACATTGTTGCAAAAAATGGCGAGTAATAAGATCAGCATATTTAATTTGCCTTGGGTGACAAGTGCCTAATTGAACATCTCCATTGTATTGCATTAAAAATAATGTATTTGGCATTCATGAACAGACCATTTTTTTCCTTTTCACAGGAAGCAGTACTAAATGTATTAAAGGAAGCAGCACTTGTGCAGCCAACTCTCATGAAGGAACAAGTTGAATCTGTTAGGCACAAGCACAGAGTTGCCAGGTAAAGTAAACTTCAAACTGTAAAGTTCAAAATGTAAAAGGTAATTAATGTAAAGTTCAAAAACAAATTTTTTATTGCACAAAAGTGATCAGCAGGCCAAGATGAAACTCTCTGCAACGTTCAAAAAATTTCTGTGGAGCGTATTCAGAGCTACCTTAAATTTTCAAATATTTAAGGTGGCTCTGAATCTGCTCCACAGATTTTTTTTTAACTTTGCAAAAAGTTTCATTCTGGCATGCTGATTACATTTCAGAAATAAGAAATGGGCGTCACTGAGTTCGTTTTTGAGATACAAGGATCTAAAGCCAAAATATAGGGTGTTTTTGCAGGGCTTTCCTGTCGCCACGGTAACTTTTTTACATCACAAAAATGACCAAATCTTATTCAGCAATTGGTGTTTGACATGGTACTGTTAAGTGATAAGGTGTTGTAGTGTCAATCCTTCTAATAAGTACATTAATTTTCTTTCAAGTGTTGAAACTGGTTTGAGCCACCTTAATTAATTGCCATTATTTAGTCTTAACTTGGTCGATATTACTGTTCTCTAAATGTTGCTTTAAAAGTTAATTCACCCATGGTCTGGTTACTGCATTTGAATGCAGATGCTCCATTTTCTTGTAACCAATTCCTTATCCTTGGTCTACTTTCCTTGTCGCTGTTCATGTTTCTCAATGTTGTTACATTGTGACACGTTTGAAATCAATTAATTTTGTATCTTTCTACACATGGCCTTTTAAGATTGGTTACTCACGTTTTGAATGCTATTTCTCCATATATTAGGTACTGTGAGGAACTTTTAAAAGAATGTCAAAGCCTAATAAACAAGTGAGATTGTTCAGCTTCACAAATGTGAGAATGCTGGACTTCAAACGCAGTTGACAGTATGATGCGGAAAGACAAATTAGGCAAGCTTGAGCAAATTGTAAACTGCTTGCTAGCTAAAGTACTGCAAAGATAGTGTTTACCAAATGGTTTGAAATAAAAGTCAAATCTACAAATTTATGCACGGTGTTGAAACTTTGAATTTTGGTGCGATGGTAAGACTGTACTACACTGTACACTCATTTTCTGCAACATGGTTTTGGGGGGGGGGGGGGGGGTACTCCCTTATATGGCTTTAACGGGAATGTGCTGTATGATAGGGTATTGTTTTCAGGATAAGCTTAGATGCTTACATGTATTTTATAGAACTTGAAGCCTGATCACAAGCTGCCAGTTATCAGTTATTGGTGGGCTTCCTTGATTTTGATAATTACCGCTAATACTGCATTAAAATACTGTAGGAAACTAGTGTATCATTTCATTCTTGTCTTAAACATGGTCAGTGTCAGGGTCAGGGTTTGAGTGCCCCACTGCACCTCCCTTCCCAAGCATCTGTTGAGTACCCCACCGCCACCGCAACAATTGGTTACTCAGATTAGAGATCTTTACAAGTTTCCTGGAAAAAGCTCATTTGCAGCTGTACAATTGTAAAAAAGCGATATAATATCCCTTGTTCATAGAAGAGATTGTGATGAAGAACCTGATTGATTCTTTTTTACTTTGTTAGTTTGTTCTGCTCTTAGGTGGTGAAAATTGGTTTAAGGTGTTTACCTGAGAAATTTTATCTTTGTCCTAAAAGAATCACACATTGCAAATACATGTAACTCAGAGACAAAACAATAACTATTAACAAACGTTTATACACATAATGCTCAGTTTGTTTTACATATTAAAATAATACCACAGGAAAAGGAAAATAAATTATGCCCAGTGACTTTGCTCTTGTGATCTGTTTCACTACCAAGCCTGCAGTATTCTCATGTGATCTTGGGAGAGGCAACTTTTTGACTTGAGTGATTTGAAATGACAAAAAGAATTAGCCAGCTTCTGTGAGAAGGTATACGAGCCCTTCTTTTAACTATATGCATCTCTTCTTGTCTTGCAAAGTTCAGCCACTTTTATCTGCGATAGGATTGGCATGTATTGTTACATTTTTATCTGCACATCAGTAAGAGGTCTATAGGATTTCTCATTTACTGGTAGCTTCTCTAAATCATCAAGTGTTTCCAAGCCATCAATAACCCTACAGAAAACAGAAAGAGATGTGTTGAAAAGGAAAAGATTTTTAGTTTTTAGTTTTAGAGATTTTTTATTGTATCCGCGACAACAAACATACTTTCCAAAGACAGTGTACTTCATATCGAGATGTGGTTGTTTGCCATAACAGATGAAAAACTGTGATCCATTTGTGTCTTGCCCACTATTTGCCATAGACACTGTTCCTCTGGCATTGTGCTATCAATATTAAAAAAGAGAAAAAAAAGAAGTTACTCTTTACATAAATTTGCAAGGTCCCTCACAGCAACAAGCACCCTGACTAAAAGACGAATTCAAACTTACCCTGAGAGAAGGACTTAGCTCATCAGGAAACCTCTTGCCCCAAATGCTTTTTCCACCTTTGCCAGTTCCTGCAGGAAGCAACAGAGTTGAAAGCATTACATGTACGTACAATAAGTACATTTTTCTTACAGAGGGTAATGTTACAAGTGGACACACTTTCTTCCAGTACTAAGCAAAACTATTAATTAAAAACATGGACCAGCAAAGATGCGAACATCTTACCCGTACTTTATGCAATTCACATAACCTTCTGCATACTTCATTTGTTTCAATGGTATGAATAAAATTAATGAACAAAGTATGCATCATAACAGACCTGTAGGGTCACCTGTTTGAACCATAAAGCCCTTTATATTTCTGAAGAAAAAATGAAAAATAATATTAATGCTCACAGAAATTATGGCAATGGTGGAGTAGTTTGCCAACAGATCACTTATTTTAATTATTTATTTATGAGGAGTTCTAGATCATATACATCTCGTAGAAATATGACCTTGTTTGTGCAGTGTTCACAATGTTGATTTGCCGAGAACGTATGTGGCTGTACTGTGATGATTGTTTCCCTCAAAACTTTTCTTCAAAGAGATTGTAAATGAGGCACAAAGTAAAGAATTTTGGGGGGCTCCTAACCTTTCAGACCTTGTGAGAGAGCAAAACGTTTGTTTTTTTTGTTTGCTGAAGTTCAAGGAACAGCAGCAAACTGTTCAACGTAATGCAATACGAGTTGTTATAGAATTAATTACCTAGTTTGTTTGAGGTTTCTATGATAGTAATCACTTCAGTACATGTAAAACGGTGGGTCATTTTAGGTTGACCATTCATGTGAGTCCAAAAATAAAAATTTTTATCACAAGATCGTTGTTTGAACCCTTTGCTTTATTTGTATGCAGGGAATAGAGGAAACGGTGCCATTGCCACTGCAAACTAACATTGTGGACACAATAGAAAACAGAGAGAAAAGAACTCCTCTGTTACTGATGACCAGTTATTCTGAATTACCGGGTACTCTTTCATGACATAAAAGCAGTGTAATGTAAGGGTGATTTTATCTTAATTATGCAGTTCAAAATATATGATGGTTAATACTTGTGAACATTTATATATAGTGGTTTCTCTGGAAAGTGTGATAGAATGATGATGACTTCTGGAAAGTGTGATAGAATGATGAGACTTCTGTCACTTAACAAGGGGGTGATGTGATCCAACTTGGTAAAACCCAATGACAAAACAGATGAACATCATGACATGTAGGTGCAACAAAGTCACTTGAATAAGATAATTGAGTGCATTTACTTGAGGAAAAAGCTACAAAAATATTAATGCAGCTTCAAATATTGAAAAGAAATTATTGGCTATATCCTACCATTTCAAAAAAGTTGTGACACTCACCTGTGGAAAACACATTGTCATAGTAATTACTGGCACAAAGAGCTAAAAAGTTCTACAAGAGATGAAAAGTAAAAGGCCTAGATTAAAGTGTACATTATTTAATGTAAGTTCCTACTATAGAGCTACTTTCTCATGTGCTCAGCCAGCTACGAGGATTTGTTAACCAAAAATAAAAGAAACTTCTAGATAGATAGCATAAGAAATAGAGTATAATTACCACAAGTTCTTGCCTTAGGATTACCAACGTGATCTGCTGGGTAACATCATGTGGAACTTTCACAATCAATTAAGTTTAGAATTCTGATTAATATTTAGTGAGAATTTTAGATATACTTCGGGAGCAGAGCCTGGAGGACGAGATGAGCGTGACTCTTCCCATCCTGTGATTACCTTATGTTGGCACTTTTGGTTTCAGTCCCCTCCCCGCCAGTGTGAACCATCTCGAGTTTTGACATGTTCAAAGGCTCATCTTGTTATGGCTATCTGTTCAGCGACCTTTAATCCCTCCCTCCCCACCGCCCCCCCCCCCCCCACATGCTTCTGGTTCTTTTGTCATTTTTCCTACGAGCTTATTGTAACCTACTTGTATTATTAATCGTTCGTCGTTCGATTGCTGCTTTGTGGCCCCCCTTCAACCTGTTGCAGAAGCAGCTCCCATTAGGGAGACGGGGGTATATATTTTACTTTGGTGGACTTGTTAAAACCTGAAGGCGCAGCGAGACATTATGACCTAGCAACTATGCCCCGTCCTTGTCGCACCCACCTCGGAGCTAGGCACTGAGGCCCCTGATCCGGGG
>NC_090884.1:51058830-51063830 GCF_036669925.1 Montipora capricornis
TACATGTGCCCCATATGATGTAAAATCCTTGAAAGAAATGATAACATCATTATGTTCTCGTGAATTCATATCTTTTATATAAGTATACTTGTTTCCATCCCAGCATTTGCAAGTGTCGTTCTAACACTTGTTGGTGCCATGCATGTACTTGTAGCAATGGGCTTTTCCTCTTGCATTGAAAGAGGTTTCCAAGTATGCAGCTCACATTTCATTTTGCAGAAAAAACAAACAAAAGACCTGGTTATACTGCCATGTGGACAGCTCTTTTGTTCACTCTATACTGGGGACTGAGGCAAAGTACATACAGTAGAATTAAAGAATTTCCCAGCAGGTTATCTATCCTGGAGAAGACCCTACGTAACCTAAGCATTCAATCCCTAGCTGTTAAGAAAGGTGGGGTTTGAACCCATGACCTTTTGGTGCCGGTGCAACGCTCTAACCAACTGAGCTACGAAGCCACTGATGTTGGGAGCTGGTTAGTCCCAGATCAGTGGTTTCATAGTTCAGTTGGTTAGAGCATCGCACCAGCATCACGAGGTGACAGTTTCAAACCCTGTTGAAGTCCTGTTTTTTTCAGGCTTCTCTATGCAATTGCTAAAATTGCATTCATAACTGCGAGGATCATAGCTTCAATTTAAAGGCTTCATTGTTGGTCATCAATGTACCTTCAGGACTTGGATTTTCATCATAAATTGGTTTGAGGTAACCACTGAAGAAGAGTTCAACATTCTTTTCTATCAATCCAGAGTCAAATGGACAGAGGTGGGTGTTCTTGTCATAGATGCTGTGGATAGAAGAAACTAAATGTAAATTAAGCCGCTGTCATCTAACATGAATTTTTCTTAGTGGGGTATTAAGACAAATTTTTGGCAAGGTATTTTGCAAAATGCCAAATGCAAATAACGCAAAAAGAAGTAAGGTTTGTTAACTCAGTCACATTCGGCCTTGGTGTCATTCACTAAGCTCCTTGCTAAAAATGTACAATACCTAAAATTTGTAATTTTATGTTGCGGTGTGTCATTGTAACTGTCACACTGTTCCTCCTCTCCAGAGAAAAGGGATAAACGTGGGTCAGTTAGAGCAACAAATTCTTCAACCTGTGAAGAAAAAAATATTCAATTTTGAGCTGATGAAAATAAAGTTCATGGGCACTGTCAGAGCTGCAACTTTTGAATTAAAACAGATAAATTCCTGGAAAAGAGGATTGAGATATCCACTAATAGGCCATTTTACAGTTGTTTGCTCAGTGACCTAGCCAATGAATGGCTGCGAGGCTGCCGGTGACCTTGTATTGATACAGGCCCCACTGCTTTCGTCATGTAAATTGTGTTGTTGTATGTAATTCTAATTAGTCGACATTAACATTAAAAAAGCACAAAGGTTTGTAACAAAGCAGGGTCACCAGCAGCCTCACTTCCATTCACAGGTCAGGTAACTTAGCTACAACTGTAAAATGGCAGCAGGAACAAAACACAGGTCACAGGTCATTGTTTTACCAATACAGGAAGTATCCTAAACATTCATAAAAGCTAACCTTAGGCCTAAGGTTATCTTTTATGAATGTTTAGGATACTTTCTGTACTGGTAAAACAATGATGTGTGACCTGTGACCTGTGTTTTGTACCTGCCGGTAAAATGGTCTATTAATTAATAAGGAAAACATAAAAATGAACGAGGTACTTGGAGCATAGGTGTTATTTTTCACTGCCTGAGGAACAAAATCAATGAAGCAGAAATCCTTTCCATACAGCTGGAAGAAAGGTACATACAGTGTGAAGTGGGTCTGCACATGGAATGTTTAAAGCTGATGCAGTTTCTTTCTTGGCACTACCACTTTTGCAACCTATCACACTCTCCCCCCCCCCTTGCCCTTCCCCACCCCCCAATGTAAAAAAGAACTTGACAGGAGTTGATCTTCTTTTTGACCTCAGGAGAGGCCATAAACTACGGTACTTACTGCATCATCACTATCTCCAGGGAAGAGTCTCAAGTCAGGACTATTCAAAAGCTGTTTACATTCCTTGCACTTGGCAGGAGGCTACAATATTAAAAGGAATACGAAAATCACTTTCATGCTCTGGTGGGATACAGAGTTAAGATAAACAAACAAAGTTTGGAGTGCACAATTAAGAGAACATTAAAAATTGAAGATTCTGAATCCAGAGGGGCGTTAATAGAAATGAAGTGAGGTTTCCAATTTATCTGACCCATTTTCATCATTTTGGACAGGGTTAAGGATGGAAGACCATCTGAGAATACCCCATGGTTACACATGTACCCCTTAGGGAGTCAGATTGGAATATTGGTCAACATCTGCCTCTGATATAAACCTGACTCAAGGGTTTTTCTCCATTTACCCTGGTAATCCTCCCTCAACAAAATTGACAACTAGCTAATTGCAGATGGCTGTGGGATGTGCCCTGAGGTCATGTAATGCACTTATCTCCAGAAATGCACTGACAGTAATTAGAGACATCCAACAGGGGCACCCACGTCAATTTTCGGAAAATATCTTTTCGGAAGACGATTTGAGAAATTTTCTTGCTTGCCTGCCTGTCCTAGAATTTTTGAACATCTAAAAAATGGTATAATTGCCCATTTTAAACGGATTTTTACCCTAAAAAGGTCACCTAGAATTTTCGAGAGCCTTTTTTCTGGCTGAAATTTTCGAAAAGGTAAGTTTTGACCCCTATAATTTTCGGATCACTAGACTTTCAGCTTGGAAATCCGAACAGATGAAAAATTTTTAAGAGATAAAAATATGCCTATATCTACCGTTTGATACTAAAATATGTTTAACAAAGCTAGGTTTAAGTGGTTTAGAACTATACTCTCGTTGGGTGCCCCTGATCCAACATGAATTGTCCCTTTATGTCTAAGCCTCTTCTACGTATACCTAGCGTATTTCCAACAATAAGGTATTAGGATAAAGGTGAGCATTGATTTTTAGCTTAGGGTAATTAATGCAGCTGTTTATCGTTCCTTGAGGAGCAGCACTTGGGGAGAATTTGTGATATTAATTGAAGGGCTGGATGCATAAACCTAGTAAGTGACAATTTCGGTCGATTTTTAGTTTTACTCAAAACTAGCCCAAATTTTGCACGTTGACTGGAAGTGAACTCAATAACATTGCCCTGGTATTTTTTTTTACCAATGTGAGCTTTATTTTTGAGAAATAAGCTATGCAAAAACACTATCGGCTTCGTGTTTGAAAACAATGAAATCAGCGAAGCGACACTTACTGTTCATTGTTCAATATATACCGGTACATGACCACATAAAGTCACTATATCGCTAGCGCAATCGAATAAAATTCGAATCACCTTCATACAGAATTTACGTCTTGGTTACTTCAAAGACACAAAATTTTACGTTGAAAATAAAGCTTCTTTTATTTACATGAGCAGTAATGCTTCATTTATGCTGATTTTGATTCCCTGGTTGTGGGAATAGTGCACTTTTTGGGACAGTTCCGTGGTTAGCTTGAAGTCCTCGCCTTGGGTAAAATACACTCAGTACAGAACTGTTTTCCAAAATTCATGTTCTACCATCAAACTTTTTTTCTTCTTCAAATATGTTCTTTATTAGACTGTTCTTAGCAAACACCTGAAAAAAAAATTGGGGGTCACCGTGCTCGTTTGAGAGAAAAGGAGCATTTATTTCGCTATCGGGTTTAGTTTGAGCGAAATCTCTTACGGTTTGTATGCACACGTGCTCATGTGCGCGCGCTAATGACGCGAAAATCGTGCACAGTAGGGATGCACAATGCAATACTAAGGAATTACCTTAAGGGCCCACAGACGGATTTTTCGTGCGTTGCTAAGGAAGTGAAATGTTACTTCCGGTAACTGACGTCATCATATCATGAGCTGACAAGAAAACCCACTCACAAGCAAAAGTCACCGCACAAACTGTTGTTTCCATCGAAGGTTTTTCCTCGCCCTTCCTCGCGCTCGTTTTCAGAACAACTGCGCATGCGTACATGAACTGACTTCCGGTTTGAGAAAAAAGCTTAATTTCCGGCGGTTTTAAATTGAATTAATTTTTTTTTTACATGGCACGTTTCACCCCCAAATACAGAATATAGCTAAGCATTGATTTTTTAAAATCATCTTTTTAGAAAAAGTTATGGGTGTTTCAGTATCGTTTACGTCTTTAAAAAGAACATTTTTCAAAGTTTTCTTTTATCGGTCACATGACCATGGGCGTGGTATGATGACGTCATATTTAGGGTCATTGGCTTACAAAAGTTGGAAACTGACCAAAATAATGCCAAATTCTCTCAAATTACTTAACCATTACACCCTTAGCAACGCACCCCAAAAAATACGTCAGTGGGCCCTTAAGCTTCATTTTCGAGAAATAAGCTGTGCAAAAACACTATCGGCGAAGCGACACTCAATCTTTATTGTTTAACCGCACGATTTTAGTACTGCTTGCATCGGTAGTTCAATCGAATGATGCGAGACGCCCGGCGAACTTTTTTTTTTCGTTCGCACAGAGCTGTTTCTTTGTTTTTTCTTTTCTTGTTTATCGCGGCAATCTGATCGATCTTCGTGAAATTCAAGTTACATGGGATATGCGCGATGCGCGAAAGCGCGAAGCTCCAGCCACGAGTGGTTTGATACAAAATCCAGGGTGAATTTGTTGAGGTGGCTCGTTTGCTCGGCAGTCGTCTTAAATCTTGTCCAAGTGGCTCACCTTCATAAGAACATTACAGACTGATATTGTTATTGCTCGTTCTTTCATTGATTGCCGAACTAAATGAGCCTGCTCTTATTTTGGATTCGAATCTCGCCCTGTATTCTGTAGTTGCTCTTAGTTTTTGACCATTGTGGCTGAAAACTACGAATACTTCGAAGGGTTTGTTCGACGTTCACCTCATCTTCGGAGACCCAGGGGCAGTTAGTGGGGGCGGGAAAAAGTCTAAACGGGCGAGGAAAAAAATCGGGCGAAGAAAAGTCAAGAACGAAAATAGGAGCTCCTATTTTCGTTCTTGA
>NC_090884.1:51068830-51113830 GCF_036669925.1 Montipora capricornis
GGTTTTGGGGTGTTGGCTGCTGGTTTGGTATTGACTGCTTGTAAGGCTCTGGCTGCTGAGGTGTGGTTCTTTGCTTTTGGGGTGTTGGCTGCTGATTTGGTATAGACTGCTTGGGAGGCACTGGCTGCTGAGGTGTGGTTCTTTGCTTTTGAGGTGTTGGCTGCTGGTTTGGTGTTGACTGCTTGTAAGGTTCTGGCTGCTGAGGGGTGGTTCTTTGCTTTTGGGGTGTTGGCTGCTGATTTGGTATTGACTGCTTGGGAGGCACTGGCTGCTGAGGTGTGGTTCTCTGCTTTTGGGGTGTTGGCTGCTGGTTTGGTATTGACTGCTTGTAAGGCTCTGGCTGCTGAGGTGTGGTTCTTTGCTTTTGGGGTGTTGGCTGCTGGTTTGGTATTGACTGCTTGGGAGGCACTGGCTGCTGATGTATGGTTCTATGGTTTTGGGGTGTTGGCTGCTGGTTTGGTATTGACTGCTTGTAAGGCTCTGGCTGCTGAGGTGTGGTTCTCTGCTTTTGGGGTGTTGGCTGCTGGTTTGGTGTTGACTGCTTGTAAGGCTCTGGCTGCTGATGTGTGGTTCTTTGCTTCTGGGGTGTTGGCTGCTGATTTGGTATTGACTGCTTGGGAGGCACTGGCTGCTGAGGTGTGGTTCTTTGCTTTTGGGGGGTTGGCTGCTGGGATGGTGTTGACTGCTTGGAATGCACCGGCTGCTGAGGTATGGTTGTCTGCTTTGGGGGTGTTTGCTGTTGCGATGATGTTGCCGGTTGCTGGGATGGTGCCCGCTGAAGGGATGGCTCACAGTGTTGAGCTGCCATTGCTGGCTTTTGGTACTTAGCAGATTGGAGTGATTGTGCTGAATGCTGGGATGATGTTGCAGGCTGCTGCAATGGTGTTGCTGGATGCTGAGGTGTGGATTGGACCCTGTACATTTTAAGGTCTTTGACGTTTATTTTCCTTCGAAGTAGTTCACCATTCTTCCCCCGCAGCCTGCAGGTTCCTTTTTTGGAGTCGAGCTCTTCAACAGTATATGGGCCAATCCACTGGTCTTCCATTTTGTGTCCCTTTTTTGTTTTCTGCAGCATATTGCGGCGGAGGACAGTATCACCATTCTTAAAAATGCAAGCAAATTTTCCTTTCCTTCTTAAGTACTGTTGTTTTTGCTTTTCTTGAGCAGCTTCAATATTTTGCAGAACTTTTGGGAAAAGCACATCTCTTGTTGCTGACATCTTTCCTACATGCTCCTGCAGAACATCTCAATCCTTTACCAATTCCTCCATTTCTCCCTGATCAACAACCTTCTCTACAAACGTTTCTACCTCAAGAGGCAAACGCGGGTGCCTACCATACATGAGGAAGAATGGGCTGCATTTGGTAGTGTTAGATTTGTTGGTGTTAATTGCAAACAAAGCACCATCCGTGTATTCGTCCCATTCGTCATCCTTTTCATCCATAGTCTTTCTAAGGGTACTGAACAGAAGTGTAAACGTTAGGACACAGGGAAGATTTAAATTAACGGCAAATCAAGGAGTCAAACAAACGTGTTGCACTGGACAAAAGAAAATCAAACTCAGCGAGTAATGTGGTGTATCTATTCCTTGGCCTATTCCAAACAGTTTGGGGTTATTCTTGATCAGGGTTCTACGATTATGAATCGATACAATCCATTTTAATGGTAGCAATCGCATGAATCGGGTAATTTTTGAGACAATATTGCTTGCATTCCATACTTATGAAAGAGGCCCCCTCTAACATAATATGGGAAAAAAAAAACAAGAAAAAAAGCAATTTGTGCTCGTCCACAATAATTACCTTTACAGTTTTTATCTTTAAACGTAATGTGAATCTAATACTCACTTCCTTATTGACTGGTTTGATCTCTCATCTAGGCCGTTAGTCTCAGGATGATATGGTGATGAGATCCTCTGCTGGACTCCAAATGTCGTCATAAGGTGCTCGCACACCTGAAGAAGAGATGCAGTGCATCGACATTAACTTGTTACCTGCTGCACGGATATCGACGAGACTTCGTCTTGACAAACAACACCTCAACCTACCTGGTTCACGAATTCTCTACCCTGGTCTGATATGATGTGAGCTGGGGCTCCATGGCGACAATATGCCTTATAAAGGCCCTTAGCTACGCTTAACGCACTTTTGTCGGGCAGGGGAATGGCCTCGACATACTTGCTAAAGTAGTCTGTCATGGTCAGGAGATAGCGATTTCCCTTGGCAGAAACCATGCCGGCATCAATTAAGTCAATACCGACAAGGTACCAAACTTTTGCCACCACTTTCACGGGGTGAAGCACGTCGTAGCTGTTGCTTTCACAAGTGTTGCGTTGACACCGGTCGCAATTTTTGATCTGTAAAAGAAGTTGACACCATACAAATTCTTTTATTACAATATGTAATTTGGACAGGAAATTATGTTCTGTGAAAGAGCTAGATGGAATTTTGTGCCAGTACTACAGTAGTACTCCTTAGGTTAAAGTTGGCAATACAAGCAGCTTAAGGTCATCCGCATCCGCACTTTGTTGATAGCAAAGCATAGCAAATAAAGGTATATTAACAGTAAAACTTCAATTGAAGGATACTTTGAAGTCATCTTTTTTAAAAGCAGGTGACTGTCCAAGGTTTCTTAATTGGTGCCGTGTCATTTACCCGCTAACTTTCTTTCTCCTTTTTTTTTCGGGGGTAGGGGGGAGGGGGGTAGGTGGCTGGGAAGAGGGGAGGTCGCTTCATTAATGTGGACCTTTTTCTTCCTATTACTAACGTGGGTTCGAATTTGGTCATTTTCTGTGTAAATGTGCCGCGTGATCAACACGTTACACATTGCATCATATTTGGACCTAAGGTAACGCCTAACCGATGGAAAATTACATCAGTTTTGGAGAGACGAGGAATGTTGTTATATTCCGATGCAAAATGGTAGCATTTTTTGAGCTATACGGTAACAGCTGATACAGTAATTTTATTGCCTCAATAACATAGATATCTTGGGTTGCTTGCTCAGTGAGGATTTCCTGCCACAAATTTCCCATGTTTTTTGATTCGTATTCCCCCTCTGCCCCTTGCCCGTTCCCCTTTTCCCCCTTGCCCTTTTCTCCCCTCATACCCATAACGCTTCTAATGTTCCATTCAAAGGCTTGAGAGTTGGCAACTATAGTGTCACACAATAAAGACCTTATTATGCAAGTATCCATCACATGTACTCACCATTTCAACAGTATCCTTATAGTAATCAGGCCAGTAGTAGCGGTCTTTAATCTTTTGGATAGTGTTGTCTCGACCGGCGTGACCGGCAAAACTCGAGGAATGGCATTCGTGAAAAACTCTCAATTTTTCATCTTCTTGGATGACCATGCGCTTAAACGGTGTTCCATTGTTACCCTGGTCAATGTAGAATAGCACTTGGGTCTTTTCATCAAATTCGAATTTCTTTGCGAATCTCCTTAAAACCGACTTTTCTGCTTTGCTTGCGCCTGCTGGGTACTCCTTTGCTCTCAAATATTGAATTATGTTACCGTATCTTCTGGGATCCATCTTGTGAATGTTCACAGTCGAGACAAAATTCCCGCGAAAACGGCTATTGTATGTGATCTAAAGTGTTGCTGGGATTTCGTGACGAAAGCGAGCGGTGCGGCAGACTTAGAAGGGATAGGACAACTGAGTCGGGGATGGAAGCGGAGTAAATAGATCTCAGTTATTTATTTACTGTTGAAATTTTGTTCGATGTTTATTTTTCCGTATTCGTTATTCTTTAATGGAACGGTAAAATTCTTTTTTCCGAATTTTCAAGCGCTAAATATTCCTTATTCCTTTTTTTCTATAAGCTGTTATTCATTGTTCTTTATTCCGTCTCCATCCCCGAAACAGAGATGCCAGGAAAAATCAATTTATTCAAGTACTTAGGCTTTCCACTAAAATACATTCCTAGCGTGCATCAGTATAATTTAATGGCTCAGTATATGTGTATCCCCATGCAATTTGCTATTAACCCAAGAACTAAAAGCCAATTATCGCCAAAACATGCTGGTAGTGTTTACGCTGTGTATACAGCAAGGGATATCAGTGTAACTTCTTCAGTTCTAAAAGGTCATAGAGGGGATACACAAATCACTAATAATTTTATGGCTCAGTGATATGTGTATCCCCTTACACACAGCCGTGGAATTGGCTATTAACCGAAGAAATAAAGGCCAACTGTCGTCCAAACGTGTGCTTATATACAGCTTGGGATTTCTGTGGAGTTTTAACTCTCAGTTCGCTGAACAACTTTCCAAAAGGTCGTACAGGGGATACGGATATCACTAATAATTTTATCTGATTTTATGTCTCAGTGATTGTATCCCCATGCACGTTTGCTATTAACCCAAGAAATACTATATGAACGATATGGTGAATCAAATGGAACCCCGAAAAATCCGAGCCCCAGATCGCATTTGAACCTGTAACCCTAACCCTCCGTGTCGGGTGCTCTAAGCACTGACCTACTGAAGACTCTGTCGTGAGCAAGGGTGAAATGTGGGTATTTTAAGTAGAACTGCATAACGCCATCACATAGTCAAATTTCATCCCCATGCACACAGCCATCATATTTCACGTAACCACATGACTCGTAACTGCATCGCGCAGTCAGATGAAAGCCTCGGCTGTAACACACTTTATCCTTGCTCACCGTAGAGTCTTTAGTAGCTCAGTGGTTATAGCATCCCACTAGATTACGGAGGGTCGATCGTGGGTTCAAATGCCATCTTTTGGTCGGATTTTTTATACACAATATCTTTCATGTAGTATTTCTCCGTTACTCACCCAATAAGAGATAATTATCGTCAAAGGTTGCTGGCGGCGTTTACGCTAGTGTGTTAATATTGTGACAGCTAGGGATTTCCGTGGAGTTTCAAACATTCGTACAGGGGATACACATATCACTAATAATTTTGTCTCAGTGATATGTGTATCCCCACAGCCGTTAAATTTGCTATTATCCCAAGAAATAAAGGAAAATTATCGTCCAAACGTGCTGGTAGTGTTTACGCTGAGCTTATAGCTGTTTATATACAGCAAGGGATATCAGTGGACTTTCAAACTCTGTTATCTGAACTTCTTTCTAAAAGGTCAGTCGTAAAGGGGATACACATATCACTAAGCATTTTATGTCTCAGTGATATGTGTATCCCCATGCACACAGCCGTTAAATTTGCTATTAACCCAAGAAAGAAAATTATCGTCCAAACGTGCTGGTTGTGTTTACGCTGAGTTTATATACAGCAAGGGAAATCAGTGGACTTTCAAACTCTGTTATCTGAACTTCTTTCTAAAAGGTCAGTCGTAAAGGGGATACACATATCACTAAGCATTTTATGTCTCAGTGATATGTGTATCCCCATGCACACAGCCGTTAAATTTGCTATTAACCCAAGAAAGAAAATTATCGTCCAAACGTGCTGGTTGTGTTTACGCTGAGTTTATATACAGCAAGGGAAATCAGTGGACTTTCAAACTCTGTTATTTGAACATCTTTCTAAAAGGTCGTAAAGGAGATACACATATCACTAATTTTTATGTCTCAGGGATATGTGTATCCCCATGCACACAGCCGTTAAATTTGCTATTAACCCAAGAAATAAAACTGAGAAAAGTCGTCCAAACGTGCTGGTAGTGTTTACGCTGAGTTTATATACAGCAAGGGATATCAGTGGACTTTCAAACTCTGTAATCTGAACATCTTTCTAAAAGGTCAGTCGTAAAGGGGATACACATATCACTAAGAATTTTATGTCTCAGTGATATGTGTATCCCCATGCACACAGCCGTTAAATTTGCTATTAACCCAAGAAATAAAACTGAGAAAAGTCGTCCAAACGTGCTGGTAGTGTTTACGCTGAGTTTATATACAGCAAGGGAAATCAGTGGACTTTCAAACTCTGTTATCTGAACATCTTTCTAAAAGGTCAGTCGTAAAGGGGATACACATATCACTAAGAATTTAATGTCTCAGTGATATGTGTATCCCCATGCACACAGCCGTTAAATTTGCTATTAACCCAAGAAATAAAATAAAAGCCATCTGTAGTCCACACGCCGCTGACGTGTTTATAAAGCTAGGGATTTCTTGATTAAAAATTCTTACAAAAGCGTGCAGGGGATACGCATACTGTAAAACTAATTATTTCATGGCACAGTGATATCTGTATCACTGACCTACTAAAATCATAAGTATGGATGCAAAACACAGCAATGATCTCGAACAGTGGAGATAACGCGTTGCAGGAGGGATGACACTCTAAACAGCGCAACACGCAACAGATTTCTAGAACTGATCTCAGCCGTTGCATAACCTCGAAGAGGGTGTACCAGTTTATTTTACTCTGTCCACAGAATTTTTTTGGGATCAAGAACACAATCACAACATCAGCTGAAACGTAAGCCTTTTGAACTAGAGTGCTGGATATATTTCTCAGATCTGTTTGCAATAAAGTTGTTGCACAAGCCACCAAGGGCGCCGCTGCAAATGGTCTTTACTGAAGTAGAGGGGAGGGGGGTGGGGGATACACATATCACTGGCCACCATTTTGAAGGGGATACACATATCACTAGTGATATGTGTGCGGGGATACACATATCACGGGGATACACATATCACTGTGACACCGGCCACCATTTGCTCTGATTGGATGATTGTTTCTTGTCAGCCAATCAGAGAGGAGCAAACGGCAGCCGATAGCACAAGCCGTGCGAACAGATGTAAATTTATTTGACCGGATAATACAAACCGTCCGGATGCAAATTTTTTGGAACGGCTGATGAACAGCAATCTAAATCGATGTGCGATTTAAATTTAATAGCATATAAGCAGAAACTTTTTTTTTTCGTCTTTAGGTCAACCGAATGATGCCTGTAGCGAATATACAACATAACAGGTCGGGGATTCGACTGCCGAGCCATGAAATAGACACACTGATAATAATGTTATTGCTTGTCCTTTGATCGATTGCCGAACTAAACAGGCCTGTTCTTATTTTCGCTTCGAATCTGGCCCTCTGTTTTAGTTTTTTGCCCAGAACGCATGCGAGACAACAAATGCGAAAAACATCCTGGATTTTTCAAATTCTACAACGTTCTCATCCCCGTCTGAAAGCAACTGAAAAATATGGCTCTTCCCGAATTAAATTTAACTACTAAGTAAGGCATAAGAAAAAATTGCTCATTCGTTTCTTAATAGGTGAATAACTTGTGTGTAAATACTGAACATGACGCCTGCAGTTATTCATATTTTCGAACGTCATGACTGCGAAGGAGACTTTTAAATCTGTAGGCCGGAAGTTGAACTTGTTTGAAACATCGCACATCGGATACTTGTTATTGAATTACTTTTTTGTATTTCAAGCGCCTTGAAACTGGCTTTTGCCCTTTTAAATTCCATTCTCGTTTCTTTAAAAGACAGCTAGACCGATGTCAACGAGCTACAGTAGTTTCTTCACCTTTGCTCTGAATTGCTTTAGGTGAGTGATAAGTGAACTGCCATTTACAAGTTTAGCTTTGGGCAAGCGATCAAAATTCAGCCAATCAGTGCGCTCCAGAATAATAAATTTCATTCCTTGCCCAAAGAGGCCTACTGTACTGGACAGTTCACTATTAAAAGTAACGGCCATTGATTTCGTGGTGTGAGAGTACTAAGGCGATTCAGAGCAAAGTTAAAGAAGATGGACTACGAAGCCTTCGGATTTCGATGCAGAAATTGACGGACGCACATCAGCGGTGTTGTCTTGGTCCTTCACTCCGGCGCAATTTATTAGTTTCTTGTGTCTTGAACAATGTGCTGTCTTCAACAGAGTTATCCTACTGTGCATACAGAACGGAATATAAGATAGATGTGGACATAGATGGAGTGAAAAACAAACTTTTGCCTTTTGACCCATCGAAAATAACAGAAAATCAACGGAAGTGAAGAAAACAGGAAATGACAGAAAACGAGCAAGACCAGATGTGGATGCGGTGCAGAAGAAACGATTCAAAACAATGACAACAAGCTTCTTTTACGGTGACGCTAAAATAACAATAACTGATGAATATTTTTTGTCTTAAAAAACTAAAACAGTAGAAAGAACATGAGGAGTTTCGAAGGAGAATAGGATGATGAGAGTGATCATAGTTCATCGTTTGAGAATGACAGTGCATGGTAGTGTTGAAGTTGGGGAGAAGAGTAAGGGGACACCTCATGATGCTTCTTGAAAGCCGTTCTCCTTCTGGCATCCGGGGGGATGGGGAGGGGCTTGTTTAATTTCAATAAAACTTGTCTCTGTGCCAAACAGTTTATTTCAGTGTCTTCTGTTTATTGTTCAGTTTTTGATGTTAGGAGGGAAATTGCCAAGATTTGGGTCTTGGACTCCTTCCCATTTTGCTGAGAAATGTATTCTCATAATGTGACTACAACTTTTAAACAGTTACAAAGTTAAACCTTGGTTTACTATTTGGCACAAATTAAACCTCTCTGCTTTCCTCATGTCGTTCTAACACCAACTAGCCCATTACTTGAACGAGAAAAGCAGGAAGTTTAATCGTACAGTGCACGTATTACAACAAATAAATAAATATCTGGCTAATCCTAATCCCCCTGTCTTGCAATCAGAGATTTAATTCTTAAGGATGCAGCTCAAAGAGGTTGGACCAAAGGAGCTCTGCGGCCAGCTATAGTTGTAGGTGCTCAGCCCCTGAAAACGACATTACCTCGGAGCACAGCACCAAAGCAAGATGAAATAGACTGGGATTTGATTCTTACTGAGCGAGGAAAACCAGAGTGTTCGGAGAAAAACTCATAGAGTAAGATTGAGATCTACTGAAACTCACCCCAGATACCAACTTAAGATGTGATCCAGGGCCTGCAGAGGTGGGAGGTAAGAGCGTTTCCACAGGGCAATCCTTACTACTTACTCTAGACAGTCCATTATTCAAATGTCTTGCCAGTGAGGAATAAACATAATATTATTGATGACCTATTAGACATGTTCATAAAGCTTTGAGTATGCTATCATGCTGCATAATAATACTAATCTATTAACCTGTGCCTTTGTAACTTCACGTTTTATTGAGTCAGAAGATTCTCTTGCACTATTCCTATAGAAACAATAATGAAGCACTTTAAGAGGCTATATATTGTACAAAAAATGAAAGAACAAAGAAGTAAATAACTTTGCTGTGAAATCAGCTTTACTAGGATGTAGCAACTATCATTAAACTGTTTGACACGACTATATTCTACATGTATTTTAAAAATTAAGTACATTGGTGGCAAGGGCAATAGGGGCTTGGATTACCATAACATTAATTTAGTGCATTTGGGAAGATTACAATATTTTTAAGTATATATAGACATAACAATAAAATAATTAAAGTAGCAATAATTTTAATAGTAAAAATAATATCACTACCACTACCACTAAAAATAAAAGCAATAACCTCCTAGCTTCTAGACTAGTAACTGTCATCAAGGGTTTCAATAACTTCTGAAATAGCCGTCCATGATAGCCCATTGAAGGCGGCCGTTTGACAAGTTTATGATAGCATTTTTAGTGAAGATCAAGGCAAACTAGCCGGCGGTGTGAGGCAAAGTAGGCGGCGGTATACCGCCGGTAACCGGCTTCTATTGAAACCCCTGCATAATAATATTGATGACGGCAGAAATGAATGCTAGGCAGCACTATATTAACATGTAATTCTATATAAAGACCAATAGGAATAACAAAGGTATTGCAATGGCAAAGGTGCACTGTTACCTCTCATGTTCTGGATCCTCCCAGCTTTTTTCTTTATTACTGCAGTCACCATTTGTCATCTTCTGGCGTTTCCCATCCTAAGAGTTCAAAGATTGAAGGTAAGATCAAACATAATGAGAATAGAAACACTGATCATTGTTCACTGGTCCTGCAGGTTTACTGTTTGGTGAAGAAAAAACTGTTAATGTTGCATGCCCACATTAATTTCTATGGGCATCATTTCCTGAAAACATCACTTTACTTTTAACTTCTCCAGTAGAAAAACTCCATAAGCCAGGTCTATACCCTATTTTTCTGATATCAATGTATATTTATTAAGGGTAATTTAACCAAGGTTCTGCAAAGTGTCAAAATAACATACATACTTTGACGGAGTTGGTAGCATCATCATTTTGTGATGATGACTCTCCTTGGCCAGTTATGACACCCACAGTGCTATCTTCAGTCTTCTTTCTTTTCAGAGGGCTAAATGAATTAAAGCAATACAAATTTCAATCACATAATTCAACTCCACCAACACAATGCATGAATGAAATGCGATTACCAAAGAGTAAACTGTTCTGGCCTGTATGTATGTAGGCAATTTCAGATCATGTGCTCCAATAAGAGAGATATAACACTGTCAATCACGGGTTTTAGCTTCTAGAATTTAGAACAGCACTGTTCCTCGCTTCTGAGAAAAAGGACTGCTTATAATAATAATAATAATAATAATAATAGTTTAATACTTGTAGTGCGCAAATTCCATTTACATATGATCAAATGCGCATAACACAAATAACGCATTATCACAGTATAACGACTTTTAAGAATCTACAGTAGTTTTTCAAAGAAATGCTGCATGGAGCCAAATCAGGCAAAAAACTTGACAACTTACGATACAATATTTAAGCTTTTCATCACATAATATATATTAGTACTGTAAGGGTCTTGAACCTCACTTATCTCCTCAGCACTACGAGTTGAATGCAAAACATCACATGATGGATAGGACAAGAGTATCGGTTAGCAGGCGATATTCAAAAGGCAATGCAGCCAACAAGCTTGGGGGAGGTTGCTGCGCAGACTTACTGCACCACACAGGAGTGTCCCGTGTTTATTGAAATGCATACAAAAAGGCCCCAACCTCGACTCCAAAGGGAGGGAGGGAGGGAGAGAAAAAACAAAATCGTAAACCACACTAATATATTGAGTGCTAACTGTGCTGAACAACAGAACATAAGTGACCTCTAAATAGTTTTCATATGCTTTTATAGCTAGACAAATGTCCGCTGGCATAGCCAGTCGGAAGAGCTGGACTATGAGAGGAGTGTTACATGTGTCAAGTCTTAGCCACGAATAGAACTTTGAAAAAAGCGCTAATGCCGTGGATCATACTAGCCTGCTAGTGACAACAAAGCCGTGAAGTTTGAAGCAAGAATACAATAAATCCTTAGTGTTTGCTGACCTTGGCAACTAGACAGCACAAATGCTACACGGAAAACAGAGCCGCCACAAAAGGGTTACAGATAACATTGTCACGATCTATTAACTACATGACAGTGAAATTGCCTTTAAGTCTAAGCATTTTAAAACAGTTTGCTTTCAATAACTGTGTGACTCGCATGTTGACATATTGTACAAAATTGTACCGTAATAACTTCTTAAAATCTTTATACATATACGTGTGTGTTACAAAAGTGTCAATAAGGAATAGTGCTTAAAGGATGCTTAAAACAACTCAACAGGTTCACAGTTTTTTGCTATGTGTCATGGTGTACCACAATGAAGAATACTAATGAAGCAAACAAAGAATAACCACATACTTTTTAGCAAACATTTCTTTAATACTAGGCTGCTTTTTGCTCTCCTTTGGTGAAATAGCTTTATTCTGTTAAAATGTGAAAAAAGAGTTAATTCAATCAAGCAATCAGCCTCTCTATTGAAGGCCTGCAAGCACAACCAATGTCATATTTTTTTCAATCTTTTATCATTTCCTTAAGTTGCAGCCAATTTCAAGTGATAAAAGAAATTAATGGTGCATGAATTGGGGAAGAAATAAATTATTGTTGCATGTTACACACCAGAGCTTACAGAATCAGGATGCAAGCAGCTGGTGAAATAATGTTTTACCTTGATTTGTTGTATTCCATTCACTCTGTGTGTATAACTTGACAAAAATTCTTTGCTTTGATCCAGAAAAATAACGAAACTTATCGGAGAGATTTGCTTACATATATAGGTACACAGCTCTTCAGTCAGTGAGCTTGTTCTCCACACACATACATGTACATGAAGAAAAACAGCAATCAAATATATATTAACTCACCTTATTTCCCCTTGGAGGAGACTCTTTGTTTGTGTGCAAAGGTGATGTTCGAAAATCTAAAGCAAAATATACTTTACTTAATATTAAACTAATGCAGTTTTGATGCTGGCCCAAAGATTTTAAGGGACAATCAATAAGAATTTTGGCAGCTATCAAAGACTCAAATGCCACATACAGTATCTAGACACCTTAGCTCTTTTCTTGAACAGTACATTTTTCAGAGGTAAACAATTAAGGAGCTACGACTGTACCTTGTAAGCATACTTTAATAGGCTGCAAACATGGACTTTTTTCATTGCACTCTGAAGATGATGGCTCAACTGCTCCATCAGAAATATTACAATCACTTGAGTTGTTGTGTGATGTTCCAGGACCTGACTCTGCTGACACACTTTGCCTTTCAAATGAACTGTTGGTTTCAACCATTTCATTATGCACAATGGAGCTGTCTCTAACATTTATGTCCACAGCTGTTTCCATTGGCTCTTCAGCCACTGTCAGATCGTCGCTATCCTTATTACCAGTAACAACTGGAGATGATGGTTTTGCATCACAGCCATTGCTTGATCTGTGCCCAATCTCTGAGAGAACTTCCTTAAGAAGACTAATGAACTGCTCCTGCAAAAAATGTTTTGGATCATGTATCTTATCGGGTACCCCAATCAACATATCGACCAACTATCAACTGAGAGTCCGCCACCAGTCTACCGATAGAGACCATCGATCGTCAATCATTGTAAATCCGATACATTAGAGACATTTCACCTTCATGTTATGGACGCCTGATTGACTTCCTGCCATTAGTCAACCGATATATTGGCCAGAACTCGATCAACATATAGACTGATATATCGGTCAATACGTCAATCTTTAATTGATAGACCCTCAACTGATACATGTACATGTACGTTGGTGGGTTGTAGAATAAGAGCCGACCGCTGGTGTACCGAGGGGCGTTACTAAACACAGGAATGTAACGGAACGGAACGGAATATACTAGAATAAACCAGAATATGCCGGAACAAGGCAAAATGACACCGGAATGAACAAGAATGGTACCGGAATATACCGAAATGAGCCGGAATGACTCCGGAATGACACACAAATAAAGCGGAATATACCGGAATATGCCGGAACAAGGCGAAATGACTCTGGAATAAACACCAGAATAAGACTGAATAAACAAGAATGGTACCAAAATATATTTGTATAACGGAACGAGGCGGAATGACAACAGAATAAGGCAGAATAAACCAGAAGGACACCAGAATCAAGATGATTAGCGTGGACCGGAATGACAAGGAACAAAAAGTAATCTTTTATCATTCTAGACTGTGAATGAATAAGTGTTGCAGAATAGAGAGACTGACAGAAAAAAGAAACAGTTTACAGTAAAGGAGAAGTAACAAGGCTTTGAACGAAGATTGATCGATCGATCTTTTTTCTGTGCTTCTGACTTCTTTCTTCAAATAAGGAAACACTGCGTTCAGGTCTGATGGCATTATTGCTAACATCAGGAAGAGAAAAAGAGTCTTCCGGCCGTTTGAACGAATCTATTTCCAAATATCTCCATCACGTGTGGGTCATGGGAAGAAAGCAAGCAGCAACAGTAATTAGTTTGTGGTTCACTGAACTTGATTGTGATTGGTCAATACACAATTGGCCTGTCAGAATGAAATAAAAATGTTCACGGGTTTTCTGACTCACACAGAGATCCATAGACAAAAACAATTAGAATAACATTCTATTTCTCTTGCTACTGTATTTGTTCACGAAAAAAAATGTTACTTCCACAACAAATAATTATTCATTTTCTCGTGATCGAAGTGTTCCAAATGTTACAAAAGGCAAAAACACATGCAATTCCCTTAGGGAATTATGGGTCACAACAAAAGCTGACTGAAACAATGGAAAATCGGTCGTTGCTAACTAAAACACAAAATGTTGGCATTTTCAGGTTCATTCCGGTATATTCCACTTTATTTGGGTGTCATTCCTCCTCATTCCAGTGTCATTCTGGTGTCATTCCGGCTTGTTTCGGTATATTCCAGTACCATTCTTGTTCATTTTGTTTCATTCCGGTGTTATTCCACCTCATTCCCGCGTATTCCGGTTTATTCCGGTATATTCCATTCCATTCCGTTCCGTTCCGTTCCTGTGTTTAGTAACGCCCGTGTACCGAGACCATCAACCATCAATCAATCCACCCACACATAACCAACATTTCACCATCATATTTCAGATGCTTGATCCACTTACCGATAGATATCTGTAATCTATAAGTTGATGTTCGTTGATTAGTCTTTATTATATGGCTTGTGTTTGTAGCCGATATAACGCGCGCTCTGATTGGCTAATTGTGACTGAATTGTAGGGCATTATTCTCCCGTAAAGCCCACGGGCCGATTACGGGCTTGCAAAAACAAAGCAAAAGGTAATTAAAAAACCATATAATAAACTACTTACTAACCGAGCTAGCTCGACCTGTACTGGGGAATATTGGCTCTCAGTCGTTTTTGTACAGACCTCGCTGCGCTCGGTCCGTACTGCCACGACCTCGGGCCAATATTCCCCAGTACAGCCCTCGTGCTCGGTTAGTAAGAAGTTATTATTGGCTGACTCTTGCTTGATCGACTGATACAGGACCGATATTTGGCCGATCTGTCACCAGCACTTGACCGATAAGCAGCTAGCGACACGATCATGATCAATGCATTGGCCATCATCAGTGGAAGCTCAACCTATATATGAAATGGCTTGCGGTTGCTAGTCGATCGACATGTCGGCTCTCCATGATACCATCGTTTCTTACTGCTAGTTGGGTCGCAAATAAACAAAATACTATTGTAGTCGTTGCAATTCGTAAAAGGACAAGATTAGAATGACTACATTATGTCATATTTCGAGTGATTTTTCAAAGCTTACCTCTGTGAATTTGTCTGCTTTAAAATCATCTTCTATTTCTTGAATTCTGGAAATCAAAGTGGGAAGGATCATTATCTTAATTATTGTAACTGAAATCAAAAATTCTGAAATAACGTTTATCATAATTTTCTTTCTGAAATACAGTTATCTCGAAAGTGATCATCTTATGTACAAGAAGAATACAAGTACTTCTTGAGCTTACCTTTCTTGGAGGGAATTTGCCAGAAGCGACTTCATCAATTTACACTTTTTCCGTAGATAGCCCTGTGCATAAAATATCTCGTTGTGAGCGAAGCAAATAATTATATTGACATCAACAACGGTATATAAACTTATCTTTGCAGAAGACGTTTACGAATAACAGAAATCAAAAGATTCAGATTGATAGGATACAAAGAACGCATATGAGCACTGATTATATCAAGCCCACGCACCATGGCATCACTCGGCAATGCACCTTATACCGCTTAGTTCATGCAAAGATCGAATGATTTAGTAATCGTCAATTACCTTTTCAGTGATATCACCGTCCTTATATTCTTCCTCAAGCTCTGATAACCTGCAAGAACTCAGAGAATAAGTATCTTACTTCAATACATTGACGGATCGAAGGATTGTGAAAAACTAGCTACAGACGCAGATCAAGATAGCCATTTGCTCGACCTATATACAGGATTATCTAAAAAAAAATCATTGCTCGTTCAGGCGATTGCACTCAAATCGAAAAATCTCACCTTTCTGAGATACCTGAAGGAAATTCCTCTTTCAAATGTACCATTTTCTTAGTAAGTAGAGAAGGTACACGGAATACAAAACACTACTTGATTCGAGGGTTTACTTAAATATGGTTACCCTGTGTTCTCAATTTCGCGCCAAAATTTATCCACACCAGGGTGTAATTCCTAACCTGGGAGGTCACCTGGGAGGTCACCTGGGAGATCTCGTGCCGAGAGTCTTCTTCTCTTGGATTGAGACAACTGCAACCACCTTCTTCTGCCTTCCTTTTCGGGAAAGGGACGGGGAGGATAATTTTTGTGGTTTTTCCTGAAAGCGATGTTTTCTTTTGGGTCTTTTCATCGAACTAAAGTAACACCCAGCAGACACCCCAAGTTCTAAGATACTGAACCTACTATCCTTCCCCACTCTCCTCCCCCAGGAATGGCGCTCTGCCCAGATTGCTTGCTTCTCGATACAAACCGAACCAAGATGGCGGGAAGATTGAGGTTAATTTGAAAATGAATTGAAGAATTTATTTGAATCCACCTTTTCCTGGCATGGGTTCCCAGAGCCAGACTGATTCTAGTCAATTAACGTCTCTCATTGTATCCTTTTCAAATAATCGATTTGAATCATGCATCGTGCATCAAGCTCAATTTTGTCTAAGTTTATTAGTGTCGTTTAATAAACGAGGCGATAATAAGATGGTCAGTTCGTAGCATGAGGTAAGTGTGTGCTTATTGACAATCTTACTCTTCCATGATATGCATGCCTGCACTACTCAGTGAAAACGGTCAGGTTCAGCACTAATTCACGTAAAATCTCATTCGAAACAAATATGCATATAAGTCAATTATGTGATGTACCAGCTATTGTTTACCACAAACCTGGAGTTAAGAGGATTTGGGACCATTTTCTCCTTGACTGACAATGTCTTTATTCAAGAAATCATTTGGTGAGGCAGTGGATACCAAGGAAAAGCTAGGTACGCATGGCTTATATTAGTCTAATGCAGGGAGTCTGGGTGTATACGTAGTTGTGTGAGTTAGCACCTCAATTTTCTTCTTTCTTGACACTTAAAATACTCCACTGCTTGGTGTGCAAAAAAGGAAAATTCCCAACCCGGGACTCCCTTTAATAGTGACCAAAACATTGTGTTCTAAAGAATTAATGATTTTTTATTGAAGAATGATTCCCTTGAATATTAATTTAAGAGATATTTTGTCCACTGTTGGATGAGGCTAAATCGCGTGGGTGGGTGGGTCGTGGGTAGGTGGGTCGTGGGTGGTGGGTCGTGTTTGTTTGAAGATAAAAAAAAGATATATATTAGCTCCCTCAGTGCTCGATCCAAATTTGTCTTAGCTTAGGTCTTGTATGTTTCGAGAATTTCCAGTCGTTGATAAAAAAAGGGTTAGGGACCCATGACCCACGACCCACCCACCCACGCCAATTAGACACTCTCCCACTGTTCAAGGTGAAAATTCTGCTTTAATTAATTAATGAGCAAATGCTTATTTTCAAGCCGTGTGCAAACCTAAATACTGCTTGGCTGTATCGGTAAGAGTACGAAAGCCTCTGGCATTAAAACGTTGTGTCATTCCACAAAGGAAATGGCTTTATTTGATATGACTGAAAAAAAGCATTAATCCTCTACATTCTATGCCATCACATGTACATTCTCTCGTAAACATTAAGTCTTATTTGAAAAATTTGAGACCTCAAATAGGGGACCATTTACTGACAATAAAAAAATTTCCAATAATCAAAAAATTGAAGTTAAATAGAAAGGTTTTTTTGAAGAAAAAGTGGAAGGGATCCTTTGTTTAGTACTTGATCATGTTATTACTTTTTGATGTTTCTAACCTTATCAATACTATTTTAATGCTTTTTCGTTAGGGTATCTAGCAAGCCTCACAACTCAAGTTCTTCCAGTTTTATCCCTAGTTGAAGTGGAAACCAAGTTATTTTCAAGAGTCCTGCCCAAGGTGCATTATAATAATAATTATTTTTATTACCATATGCTGATTTAGATCATTTCACAAGCAGTTTTTCCTCCTAATTTGAGACTTGCATACTTGAGTTAGATACTTAGATAACCACTAAGCCACCCTGACTCCCACTTATGTTAACCCATTCACCCCTAAACCGGCCATACATCCCCCAGGAGTCAATGGGTTAATAAAATGTATAATTTTTATCTGGGATTATATGCAGGTGTATGACGCTGTCTCAGATGCTATTTCAAAAATTGGACACATTCTTCAGTCAGTGTCTCCTAATACTAAGAGAACCGACAGTTTACATGCAGTTCAGTCACTTCTTCAGGTTTGTGACAATTTTACAGAGCAGTCTCAATAAACTAGCAATAATCGAGTTTCAATTCCTGTTTTGTCATCGATGAGGCATTTGAAAGTAGTCACATATTTTGTACCCTCTTCTAGAATTTGTTAATCAGTAATGAAGGTATATCACACTATAAGTATCTTTACTGTTATCTTGTTGCTAATAATTTTATTAGAAACAGTTTTGGAATACGTGCTATAATGCAATATCAGTTTTGTGGGATATCAGTAGACTTTCTTGCTAGAATTTAGTCCAAGCTGTACACTATCACATGACTGATGAGATTGAGGTTGTGTGTACCAGGCAAGTCCAAGACGGCGTCCAAACACTGAAATCGTGTGGCATGAGGATCAATACCCAAGGGACATCATGTGGGACTGACATGATTAGGATGCATTCTTCTTTGTCAAACACAATTATTAAGAGAATATTCATAATTATTGCTAATGAAGCCTTGGACACTGACAGGTGACACAACCTTTCTTAACAATAATAAGTGACTTGAAAGTGGGACAAAACTTAACAAGTTAGAAACAATAAGTTATATTTTAGTAATAAAAACAGGGACATTAACAACATCCTTCTTGACCTGAGAGTAAACCATAGATTTTACTTTGGCTCATGCCAGATGATTGCTCGCATATTGGAAATTTCTGTTATCAGCGGCACTCAAAGTAGACAGGGACATTTATTAATTTTTTTGTGTTAGCTAATGTCAACATGATGTGCATTTCACAGCATCTTTTTGTAGCCTGGCAGCCGCACATGACTGTATGGGGTAAATGGTAGTCCAGCTCTTAGATGTCATTTCAAAGGCAGAAGTTTCATTTGCACGACTTTAAACAATTAATTTACAGCCTGCTTCTCCAAGTGCTCCTAAAAACAATATTTATAAGATTTTTGGAAAGTAAGAGATTGCTTGTTTAATGCAATATTTATGCATTTTGTCTGCAGTTCATCATGTCATACATGGAATGTCTGGAAAACTATGTTGCTCATATAATGCAGCTATCACTCGCAGACGATAATGAGTTGTCTATTGGTCAAGTGCGTTCATTACCATCTGCCATAATTCAGACTGTTAAGGCAACCTTTAAACATTGCAAGGTATAATGGTGCATAATTTACAGAGGTATTTTTGAAAATTAAGTTAAACTATTGAAATGCTGTACACATGTATGCATTGAGGATCAAAGCCTACTTGGTGCATCAACTATAACTCGTTTCAGTTCAGTAGGCGATTTTTGCCAGCCCCTCAAAATTTAAGTAAACAGAAATATGAGCTGTTGCTGAGAAATGGGTTGTGCATTTGCAAGGTGTTTGTTTACCAGGGTAGACCTTCACTCAAATTTACGATCCTAAATTAGTTTCGATTTATTCCCAATTGTTTTTTTAACAGGCAAAGAAAGAGAAATTATGTTAGCCTGATTTTTATTAAGTTGTCTCTATTTATTTATTTATTTATTTATTTTTGCTTGCGACCTGTTACCATGTCATGCCCCATTATTGCCAATAGCTTCTCCCAGGGATTTTAAGGAAAAAAGTAATAATATTAAATTTTGCTTATCTATGGTCTTGATGAATTAATCTTGTTTTGCCGGGGTTGGACATTGGCACTTGCCCGGGCGCACGCAATCATTGATCACGCGCCCGTTTGGTGAGTACGATTTTCGTCGTTAAGAAATTATTTATTGTGCAATAAACACTGCTTTTTACATTCCATCTTGCCATGAAAATCCCTTAACATAAATTAAATTGGCGCTTAAAGGCAACATTGGGCTTTGTAAATAGGCAAATTATATGAAATATGGCTTCCTGGTCAGTGATACTGCTGGTCACTATCGAGCCATTGGTGACCAGGTAAAGATGGCGCCTTAAGACCGCTCCTGAGAAGAACAGACACGTTTACTCGCAAACTGCAGGGATCTCACGAAGATTCATCAGTAAAAAAATCAATTTAAAATATGAAGTAAGTGGCTCCATTGTGTTTTCTTGGGATTTAAGGTCTTTAAATATAATTTTTCATTGAAGCAATAATCCTAAGTCTGCCACGTGCTGGACAACGCAGCAAGCGAATTGTTTTCTCTTACTTTCCCAGCACTCTGATCAATGCGTGTTGAAACTAAAACAGACTTCCCATTTACTTTAATAGCTTTTCAGTGTTGAAGTACATTTCAATGGTATTAAATAGTAAAAATAAAAGATGACAAAATTGGTTGGAGAAAATGGGGGGGGGGTAAACTTTTAGGCGAGTGATGACTGGTCCAGGCGACTGCATTTTTGAGGGTCACTCGAATGAGGGTCACCCGAATGGTGAGTGCTCTCAAAATTAAGTGTCCAACCCTGTTTGCTCTTTTATTTACCAGTAACTAGTGTTTTTTTTTTCTTTTTTTTCAGGACAGTGAGCACATTTACGGGGATTTGTTCCAACTTGTGTCGCAGGACCTGGCTATGTTATTTAAAAGGACTTACCAGCTTCAGAAGGTCAGGATTGTGTTGGCATTATTCTGAGAATTTTAACAGTTAGCCTAAGGATGAAAGAAGTCTTAAGGTCAATGTACAACCTTTTAAGGTCACTGGGTGTCCCTAATAGTACCTGTGAACATTAACAAAAATAGGGTACAATGGAGAATAAAGCATACACCTTGTTTTAAGTGTGAAAATTTTATTATGCATTGACTCTTGGAATTATTAATGTACCGGTCAGTTGTTGTGAGGTGTCAACATTGTACTTTCTTACAATCACAGTGTGGAAGCTAACATTGCCTTTCAGGGATTGTGCTTCATGGCAGTCTTTAATAGCGAAGTGTCCAAAATACTGTCATCGTGTTATTAATAATTTTTAGGGCAAGATTTGAGTGAAAGGCTTTGCATTCTTTGAGTAAATATTTCTCTTTCAGGCACTGATGGAATTACTTGATAAAGTCCAGTTAAATTATGATACAACTGACCAGGATATTCAAGACATCACAGATGGTTAGTGATTTGTTAGACCAGAATCAGATCTAAGCAACCAACGAGCAAAACCGTACAAATTTTTCACTGTGTTAACTCTACCAAACTTCAGAGGAGCCGGTGCCTTGCCTCTGGACAGGTTAATTTAAATTTTGTCAGGATACAAATTAGGTTTGCCATATTTTTTTTGAAAATTGGAAGTTTGTGACAATTTTACCCAAAAACAAAAGGCAACCACATGTATGGCAACTTAACCATCGGTCACTTTGACATCACAGTGTACATGTAGTACATTGTTATACCATAAGACTATGTGTACCGTAGTTATTCGGTTACAATGCGCACTCGGTTATAAGACGCACCCCAAACTTAGCAATTTAATCAAGCTAAGTTCTCAAACTGAAAATTACGCGAAAATACTCGGTTATAAAATGCACCAAAAAATTGAGAGTTATCAAAAGGATGTGATGAATTTGAGAACAATTATCCTTACACAATTGGCATGCGAACTCTTTTTGTTAATGTAAACAAAGTGAAAAAGGCACGCATTTAAGCTCCCCTTTCAAGTAAGCCCCCTTTTTAGAGGAAGAAAGTTATTAAGTCCCCCCTCTCTTTGATTTTAAGCCCCCTCCCTCCTCTACCCTCCCTCATTATTCTTCAAAACCAATTAATAAATGATTGACTGTATCAATAAATAATCACAACAATAACACTTTGTGTGGACTGATCTGGTGTAGTTTCATTTATCCATGTGCTGGAAGTTCAGATTTGTTTTTGATCTTTGGCTGCATTACCTCTGACCTCATGTGCTTTAGCTTTTCCACTTTGGAGAATTGATACCATCATCTGATTGTTTAAAAAAGCAGTATAGCGCCCCTGAACTACAGTTGTACAAGTCCGTCCTCGAGAAACCTCGCTCCTGTCAGTGAAAAATCTTAGCTACAACCTTCTAATCTGTTTCTTTCTTTTTCTACTGGTAATAAATCTTTGTTAATCCCCCCTTAACCATGCTTGAAATATATAAGCCCTCTGGGGGCTAAATACAGGATTTACGATAACCATACGATTCTAAACTAATAAAGGCCAATAAGAGTTAGTACCTGTTTAATGTATGGTATCTTTTATGTTCCAACTACTGGAGGCTATTATTTAAAGGTAACTTCCATGCATTTGTAACAGAGACTTTGGTCTGTCAATTTTTCTTTTCTCAAAAAGTGTGTCACCAGCTTTTGGATGTATGCATTCTCATTGGAGATCTGGATACAAGTATATTGGTGAACACATGGAAAGTGTTAAAAAAGTAAGTGTTGTTTTAACATGTTAAAAAAACCGCCAGCCATGATCACTTGCAACCAACCTGTCGGTTGACACATGGATTCTTAAACCTTTTTTCACCTTGTCTTCCTAGGTGGTGATAAGATATAAATAAATATTAACCCATTGACTCCTAGGATTGAGACTTTTGCTCATCGATGGGGGTGGTCCGGAGCGGTTCAGGAGTCAATGGGTTAATGATTTTCATAATGGTATAACCACATGCATGCTAAACCATGTTTTAAACCTTGTGTTTATCTCTTCGACACTCCAAACTCTTGGCTCCTGTAGAGGTTGATTGTCTGTCTGAACACCAAGACGGAAAATCCCCATACTCGATTTAAAGGTTTGGATAGAAGAAAGCAACCCTGAACAGAATGTCTCTGGTAGCCGCGTCATCTTACATGAGTTCTACTCGAAAGATGTGTCAACTAAATCGGTCATTAACGCTAGATCAGCCATGCCGTGGGCAACAAAAAGAACAGTGCTTACTCAGGAGCTCCTACGCGTATTGCTCAACTGCAGTGAGCTTTTGCCTCGAAAAGTTGTTAACAACCATGCCAATGACCTAATGCGTAAGATGCAGTACTCTGGGTATAGTAAGAAATTTAGACATGAAGTACTATTATCAGCGGTTAAGGCGTACAACAAGATTAACGATAACGATAAGAGAGGGATAAGACCCATGTACAGACCCAGAGAGTGGAAGAGAGAAGAGCGGGAGGAAGAGAAAAAGAGAAAGCAAAGAGAGTGGTATACAAAAGGAGGCTATGACTCTGTCATATTCATCCCTGTCACACCCAACTCTGAACTAAAGAACAAGATGCAGAGCGAAGTGAAAAGACAAGGTTTCAAGATTAAGATAGTCGAACAAGCAGGCACATCACTATTAAAGACTGCTACAAAGATCCGACCCCCTAAGACATACGTCGTGTGACAGAGAAGATTGTTTGGTGTGCACGGGAGGGGATGGGAAGAATGCCTGTGACACGAATAATGTCATATACGAGATAGAGTGTGAAAAATGTGGAGATATATATGTAGGAGAAACCGCCAGAAATGCATATACTCGTGGAAAAGAACATCTAAAACTCCTGGAGGGGAGAAAAGAAGGATCGGTGCTGTGGAGACACTGCAGAGAGAAACACGAAGAAGAAAGACAAGTATTTAATATGAGAGTTACGGGATCATACAGAAATGACTCGATGACAAGGCAGATCGCAGAAGCCGTGAGAATGAAAAATGTTCCACCTGAACGACTAATGTATAATAAAACGGAATGGAATTACTTTAAAATCCCAAGGGTCGTAGTAGACAAAGACTGACCCCACCTTTTTAGCTGTTGGGTTTTAGAATAATCTTTTAACAAAGGCATTGAAGAGGCTCGACATTGAGCGAAATTAATCTGCCAAAACTTTTTTAATATTTCTTCTTTTTACCGAAGTTTTAAAGAACATTTTAAAAGAAATTTTAGAAGATCTTCACAGGAGCCAAGAGTTTAGAGTGTCGAAGAGATAAACACAAGGTTTAAAACATGGTTTCGTTGACAAAATCCTTCCTGACATCAGCGCATAAAATTAGTAGAAAGCACATGCATGCTAACAATCTTGTTATTGGCCTCTCAATCAATTTCAAATTGTTGCTTCTCTATTTACACTGTAATTGTTTTGGTTTCGCATTTATTAATTTCCGAACTCTTTGTTTAAGTTACCTCAGACAAGTGATTTAATTTCTCTTGCTCTTAACATTTGTGATAGTGGTAGTGCTGCATAATCAACAACATGATCAAGAATACATTGTTCAAACATTGGGAAGAGCACATGTAGATGAGCGTCTGGGTACTATCACCAGAAACACTTAAGTGTTGTTATTCTAGATGGTTTTCACTCACGTGACTTGGCGGCCATATTGGTGTACAAAACGATACAAAATGTATGCATGGAATATGCATAAAAATAGAGTTTGGTTCCCATAGGAGAGAACGTGTATTGTTCTTGTACACCAACATGGCCACTGTGACATCACGTGAAAATGATCTATTTGCGACTTCCAAACTTGATTTTAAGAATATTATTCTCTTGACAGGTTGGTAACCAAACATAAAGATTACATCAAGGACCACTTGGAGGTAAGGTCCTGGGATAATTTTGACTTCATTGGATGTAATGCTCTTACCCGTTGATTTAGCCTTAATCTTGGTATTTGCATGTCTGATAAATGTGTTGCAAAAATGTTAAAATATATATATAGGTTGATAACAGGTGTGGTCATTGTAAGCAAGGGTCATATCTTCCTTACTATAGGTGGAGAGGTTGATTTGTCATCTATGTTCATCCATTGAGTCAAAGCTTTGTCTTTGTGTTCAATTGACATCCTGTGGAATGAATGGAAGTGATGATGCTCACAAGGTTAGTGCCAGTGAACACATACTTTACTGTCAACACAGTCATTGCTGTCAAAATCTTTGGAGACGCAAAAGGTATTTCAAATTTAACTCTAATTCAACGCTGGGAATTGGGGCAGGTCTCTTCTCTCTTTCTCACACAAGTTACACAAAGCCTGAGAAAGAAGCAGAAATTATGTGTAAGACTAGAGCGCAAACACATATATATAAACTAAAATAGTTACCAGCCAGTACTTGGACTATACATTTATGTCCACATTGTGTTCAGAATTGAAAAAGGCAGAAATCACAGACCTGCATGAACAGCATTTGAACATTTTTAACAGTAGTATATTATATTTTTTATCTTACCTATTCAGTTTATGATAACTCAGAATCTCGGTTAAAATGATTAACATTTAAAAAAAAAGAGATCATAGACCGAATGCATAAATGACGGCCAAAAAAATTTTCTTTTCTTTATGTGCTAATTAGACTCACTAGCCTCGCTCTCAAGCAACATTTTGTTTGTATTTTGTCCATGCAAACGAGGCTAGTGAGGCTAATTAGCACATTAACAAAAGAATATTTTTTTGGCCGCCATTTATGCATTCGGTCTATGCATGAATGAGTAACAAACTAAGCATCACTCTATCCTGTAAAAATTAAATAGCTTTATATACTATTAACAACAATGTTCAAGAATTCCTTCTGATGAAAATTTAGGGATCTCTTTCCACTGGTGATGAGGCAGCTCTTGCAAAGATGCTTAAAGTCATGCGCTTTCTTGTGGGACACCTGGTACATCTTATCAAGGTAAAGTGAAGTTTGACGATGATGATAAGAGTCCAATTTACAGATTACCTAAGGTTAATAAAATGAAATCGAAAAATTACTGTATCTGCAATGAAAAGCACTCAGTCTGGCAAAATCTTTGAGAAGAAATGGTCTTTGGTTTTGAAATAACAAAGATGTTTTGACAACTATTTTGAAACTATTTTGTAAAAAAGGTGCCAGTAATTGTATCTGTTATGAGCCTAGGAAGGCCCATCAGGCTGGCACTTATCTCCAGTTTCCATAGCATGAAGTGACTAGGAGTACTTCTACTCCCCCCTGGATGGGATGCTAGTCCATTCTAGGGTTACCCCCAGCATTTTTGCCGGTACCCATTTATACACCTGGGCCCGGTTGTCCGAAAGCCGATTAATTTAATCCAGGATTAGCGTACACCTTTGTTTCATGTTATCAACTTTTTGGTGAAAGTTTCTTTTGCTTATTTTTGTATTTCAAGATTGACTTCTTCTAATGTAAAGTTTTGTCGAATATCAGCGTTGGACAGCATTTGGCAGTAAAGAAAAAAAGTCCGTGGTAGATTTTTAATCTGGGATTAGTGTTAATCGGCTTTTGAACAACTGGGCCCTGGGGTGAAGAGGGGCACCGTGAGAGTAAATTGTCTTGCCCAAGAACACAACACAATGTCCCTGGCCAGGACCTGATCGAACTACTCGATCCAGAGTCAAGCACTCTAACCATGAGGCCACCACGCCTCCCATTTGAAATGGATGCTTAGACTTAACTGCAACGCATGGAACGCAGATTGTTCAGCCCCAAAATGTCAGCTTTAAAATTTCTTTACAATGGTCAGTTTACCATATCAATGCACTTGATAAACCCTTTTCTTTATTTCACTTTCCCACCAACACAGTGCCACAGCTTCTTTACAACCTAACCCTAGCCCTCACCTTCACCCTCATTTAGGCAACAACAGCTTTGCCACTTTACCAGGTATCTTTATACCTTTCAAGGTATTTCTTGTGCACACAAGAATGTTTAACAAATTTTGTTGTGTGTGAATAGGAATATGATGGATATTATGACAAGTGCATTGAAGATATATTTCATTTTCTTCTGACCATACAAAGGTAATAATAGACTGTCCATGCCTTCTTTGTTTGAAACGATGGAGTATAATAGTGGAACTCCGCACTCCTTTGGCACATGTGCAGAGCATCGTTGATAAGAAAATATGGTAACCCATCTGTGCAAGAAAAATTTGGTTTTGGTCATCATACAACCACTACCCCCCCACCCTTCATGTATGCCAATGTGAACTGTGAAGCAACCAGCGTTTTTTGGCGGGAACATCTTTGATATTGGACATCCATGTTATGGTTAATTGACACCTGTCAAAAACAAGGTATCCACTGACCCATATCACATGACCATATCACAATCTCAAAGTTTAAAGCTTGTCAAGGTCAGCTTTTTTTTTTGGTTGATCGCTGACCAAGTACTGGTTTTTGATTGGATCACAGCTTCAAGCCAGGTTAACTTATTGTAAGAATAAATAACATGGGAGCTCTGCTTTTAGGCATGGCTAAATCTGTATATTATTATACACTAGATAAATCATTGTATCCAGTTGAACTAAGGCAATATACTGGTATTGCCAGTTTGAATTGCTGGATTGTTATTGGTCAGCTGGATTCCTTATGCTGCTTATAAGCAGACATGCCTTGGGTAGTTTGATTTTTGTTAGAAGTTTTATACCATACTGTTATGGCTTTTGGCAAGATATGTAGATTCTATCAGTACAGTTCTCTCATATTTCTCAAGCCAAAGAACAGTCTCTGTACACTTTCATGGTACTCTTTCTTTCTCTCTTTTTAGCAAATTACCTCCAAGTCCAAATTCCCAAAAGATTACTACTTCTGCAGAACAAGGATTAAAGTCTGCATTGTTAGTTGTGGTAAGTCAATTATTAATGACTGCAGGTAGAATAAATAAAGTACTGTCAGAGAATATTATTCAACTAGTAAGATCTAAATTTGCAAAGCAAAGGCTCATCCTTTATGCCCTGGTCATCATCATGAATAAATTCATCACTTTATTTATTTGCTGGGCTTAACATTAATCATCTCCCACTTACAATAATTGCTAGTGTTAAGGGTGCCACCTTTCCACTTTACTGTTCAAGCTGTTATAAGAACAAAATTTGTCATTTTATGGCACCAGAACCCAGTTTAATGGGTTTCCTGCAGACTAATAACCTGAAGGTCAAAGGCTGTACTCCTGTTATTACCAAGGTATCTGTCAGTTGTCCAGAGTCTGTTGGAGTCATATCATTGATAAATACATCTCTTCAGATGTATACTGCTAATTAGTCTTTCAGGCTTACTATAGGTACAGTGTACATGTAAATGAATATTAGTGTCTGTATATTTCATTTCACCGTCACAGGTGGAGCCACTGCTGTCTGTACTGGTAGCAAACAAGATCTTTGCCAATTTAGTAACCAAGAAAACACTAGGTAAGGCCTTAAGAGAGTGTTTCAAGCCTTGGACAATTCTTCTTGGAACTCTAAAAGAGTTTTAGCTCATTTTCATACATTTGTATGAGTCCTTGAAGTTCTTAGGACCATAAAAGAGGGAATCCCGCGACATTATGTAAAGTTTGTCTATTATATATTAAACACCAATGAAACACCAAGCAAGCTTTCACACAAAAACATGATATCTTCTCATGTGAAGGTAACATGTTATGTTCACGCGTGAAAAGATCACTGTTGCTATGGTTACATGTAAAAATGGCACCTTGCGATGCCTTTTGTGAAATGATTTAGTATTTCATTGGTGTTTATAATAAATAGAATATTACATGACTGCTTGGAGATATGAACTTCCTCTTCTCTTGGTGAAAAATGTTTCACTTGTGAGTGCAACACGAGAAGAGAAGTTTTGTATCTCTGCACAGCTATGTAATACCGGTATCCTCTATTTATTAAACAAAAACATTAATATGCAGTAATGCAAAGGAACTACAATGGGTTATTATTCCTTTACTCTTTTACATGTAGCATAACTGTATCCACTCTACTTCCACTATAAAGAGAGCAGAGATGGTGCAGTGGTGAGAACACTTGCCTCCCACCAATGTGGCCTAGACTTGGCATCACATGTGGACTGAATTTGTTGGTTCTCTACTCTGCTCCAAGAGGTTATCCTGTCGTTGAATAATGTTATATAGTTCAATTTTGTTTATTTCAGCAGTTAAGAAGGAAGACCAGTTCTCATACTGCTGTTTAGTAGCCTCCCTTGCTGGCATTGCATCAAAAACAACAGGTAAAGTACTGTAAGTTAAATTAAAAAGTAAATGTTTGAATTGAAGTGATTATCAAAAACAAGACTTTAGGGCATACATGTACCTGTACTTTTCAAGTAAGCCAAATCCCTCTGCTGTTAAAGTAGAATATGTTGTACAAATTGCACCATGGACAAATGGTAATTTACAGTAAATGCAGTTGGATACAAATTTAACAATGAGGAGCTTTTGTCCATCATTTGTGGTCAGCAGCCTTACATTTATATTTTAACAACAACAACAAAATATCAACAACAATCAGTGTTATGAATGAGAGTTCTATCCCCTTTTTCTCAAGAGACTCACGACTGGGTTGTCACAATTAAATTGCCAGCCATGGCAGCGGTTTCTCCATCAAGGAGGTGGCTGCCAATTGAGAAAGTTCTTGAAAATTTCTGGTATCCAGCCTCAACTTTGCTATGCAGTGTTGTCCAATAATGGTAATGGTGGCTACTTGTATCCTGTTAATATTTTATTACCAGTATTTTTTTTTTTTTTTGCAGAAGATGTATTTACTTATTGGGTCATGCCTTCAAATTACCCAGAGGTACTGTAAACACATAGATAAGACACAGTATTGGTCTTTTAATTTCTCCATTTCATTTAATTTGGTTGTATCATTCTATTGTCTTTGTAAGTACCAATTTCTGAAAGAGTAATGTCTGCAGGAGCACTTTGAGTTCTTGCTTAAAATTAATTATATATTTAAGTACATACCAGCATGTTTACTTCCCTTTTTGCATAGAATACCAACATCCATAGCAAGTACTGATCTGTTTTGAGGATCTTCTTCCCATAAATTTGATTGTAGTTCATTCATACAGCACAATGAAGGGTCTGAACGCAGCAGCAGTTTGTTTACCAGCCAGGCCTACCAGCCACACGCTTTAAGCAGCTTGTTTTCTGCCAATTGTTCAGTTTTTTGTGAGCAATTTGCTTTTTGATCTCAATTTTAGACAGGAAAACTACTTGCACTCCTCTGTTAGCTTGCTTTGAACTTGCTTTTGATGGTTTCACATTTTGACAGCTTTGGTTGCGATTAACCAATAAAAGGTTTTAAGCCATTCTTTCAACAACTGGGATTGGTCTGTTTGGTGTACTTTATGAAACTACAGATGTATGGCTGACGCCACTTGATAAAGTGTCCTGAAAATTTTAGCCAAATGCGTGCGGAAATTTAAGAAATTCTTTTTTATAAAAATAATAAAGAAGCTTTTCCTGTGATCTGTTCTGTTGTAAAGCACGTAGGAAGTGGATAGAGAGCATTCAAGAAGTAGGAGAAACACTCGACTACATCTTGTGTTTCCCCTACACTTCTTTCGTGCTCTGTCCGCTTCCTTGCTTTACAACAGAACAGATCACAGTCGAGGCCTCTTGGTTTGTTAATTGTTTGTCCACCAGCAATACAATATTGCACATTACACCATTGTCACCTCAATCTCAAAAGGTTGGTTGAAAACCACCTATATCTTGAACATAAAAATTGACTATTATAAATAAAGTTTTCACTCTAATAGAATCTCTTTATGACAAATTTATTTTTCAGGAGGAACATCGTCTTTCACTTGTGGAAGTTCTGTTTAAAACCTTCAAAATGTGTAGGTCCAACTGTATATTACAATAATTATTGTTTTTGTTATCTTCCTAAATCATGCAAGAATTGAGTGGGTTCCCATAGATCTTCAAATTTATAGAATGATTAAGTTATTTACTATTTGATAAACGAGGAGTGTTTTATCGGGTTTTAAACCATGAGGTGGAGCCAAGAGGTTTTTGACCTGGTAAGACACCATCTGTGAGTTTCAAAAACGTTCCTGTAGTCTGAACAAAGGTTCAAATTGTGAGAGGAGCACATCAACATACAAGAAAAACAAGCCTGCCTCATTAGTCTGCATTATAAAAAGAAGTCTAACGAGGAGTGCATCATGTGACGTTTTATCAGTGACCTGATAGGCTGTTTTCTCTCATGAATTATTAATGATTTCAATAGTATGTAAAGCAGTCTTGTACTTGAAATAATAATTCATTTAAATGATGGTACATGTAATTTATGTGATGAATATAATTCTGACTATAAAATAATTTTCTTCCAATGTGAAGGTGTGCTTGAAAATTATTTGCCTGTGTTTCTTGATGGTGTCATGTGCAATGGAAAACCCTTGAGGTATCTTGCTTGACTTTTTGCAGTTACCATTCACACATTTGTCTAAAAGTAACATCTGTTTTATTAGTTGAACCTGATTATAAGTGGATTGTGTAGTCTGATTTTTTTTTCAACAGAGAAGTTACTTTCTATGAGCATGTTTGCACCAGAATCTGTGCACTTGTGGCTGCTACTCCTGTGACCTGTTTTCCAATTGTGGTGAGTTTACTTTGGGTTCAATGTAGAAGCTAAGAACTACTTGCAGGAATTAATTTATTGCGGTACACGAAATTGCAAACATCATGAAATAGGGAAGCAACTTGAAGCTAATTTATACGGTAGATTTTACTGTTTTTTTCCTTTGCATATTTCCTTTGCGTATTCAGACATCAATTAAAGGCTTTCTAAAGCCGTTTTTGTCCATGTAGTTCAAGTTGTCTCTTTTTTCTTTGTCCTTATTTTCAAATACCAACTAATATTAACAAAAATCTAATTTCTCTGGGCAGTAATAACAGCAAAGTGGAATACAGTGTATTCAACAGTTTCAAATTGTGCAGGAACAGAAGGAAAGGGCTAGTTTGACAACAAAGGAAAATGTAATATTCAATTTTGGCATGAACTATTTGGCCCCCTCGTTATTGCCTTTTGGGATGTGAGCAGCTCAGGATGACAAGGAATGCCGAGATGTTTATGCATTTTGCTGCATGTTGCTAATAGCTGTTATTTTTGTTTAAGTTCAATTATGAAAGAGAGAAAGTATCCTCACACTTATCTGGACAATTTATGCAACTTGTATCTTATAAACACCTGAAAATTCAAGTGGTTCCAATGGGATTCGAACCCCTGACCTCTGCGATGCCTGTGTAATGCTCTACCAACTGAGCTGTGAAGCCACACAAATGGGAGCAGGTCGATCAATTTATTGGGTTCGTTTGTCCAGGAAAGGAACTTTATTTAAGTGTCTAATCTTCTAGCGCTGGAGCACTTACATACTTAATTGACCGCTCCCCATAGGGGCTTTTCAGGGCCAATGAAACAGATGAAACACAGCTGAGAAGCCAGCTGGGAAGCCAGCTGGGAAGGCCAGCTGGGAAGTTGGCCAGCTGGGAAGTTGAACCGGGAACAAATTCAGCGAGTGGTCAGAGCGGGTCTTGAACCTGTGATCCCTGGTTCTCAAGGCAAGCGCCCTAAACACTGGGCCACACTGCCTCAGCACTTATTGGGGATACTGTAGATTGAAATTAACAAATTAACGCAAATCAAATCAAGTGTTGGTTTTCGAGGAGAGGGGAAAACCGGAGTACCCGGAGAAAAAAACTTCTCGGTGCAGAGTAGAGAATCAACAAACTCAACCCACAGATGACGCCGAGTCTGGGAATCAAACCCAGGCCACATTGGTGGGATGCGGATGCTCTCACCACTGCGTCATCCCTGCACCTCCCCTTTTGACTTTAATTATGTTTAATATATCTTTAAGGAACGTTGCTTGCTGGAGAAAATACTTGAAGATGATGTCTTGTGTGCTTTACTCGCCATTGATGTGTGGTGCTTTATGGCCAGGTAATAATGAACATAAATTACTGATCAGAATAAATTTTGAGGGATATCAGCTAATTTGACAATGGTGGCTGACTCGTAGAAATCGTGGTAGTTAAAGGCTCACGTCCCAGGTTTTACCGAGCGCTAATGTTCTTTGGGGCCTGTTCTGAGCATAGTTAATTTTTGTAGTAGAGGAAACTTCCTCTGTCCTGAATTTCCCTTATGGTCATACTCTAAGAAGGCATCTCCCGCCTTGCACTAACAACGGGTAGGGGTGAAATTTAACCTCTCGAACCATCTAAGTCCAAGACGATGCGGAAAACATAGACTTCGAGCAATCCCTTCTCAGTCAATCACGCAAGCGAGCCGAGGCAGGACTAAAGCGGGAGGCTCGACTGACTTTGAAGGGACTGCTAGCAGTCTAAGGAAAACAAGAAAATAATATCAAGAAACAAATTCGAATTCGGATGCTCTTAAGGCCTGGCCAAACGCTCGCAGCATCTTGCAACGTTGTTGCATGATGTTGCGACATGTGTTGAACGGGGTGGCCAAACGCACGCAACATTTTCATCATTTTCAACGCAACATGTCAATGTTCATGTGCCCCAGGCCCTTGGCGCGCAAGAAGTGGACCTAGTGCGCATGCCTTAGCGCAACATGGTTGCGTGAACGTGGCCAAACCAGTACAACATCATGCAACATCCAAAATTTGATCCAACATCATCCAACATGTTGCAACATACCGCAACAGGGTGGCCAAACGTATGCAACATGTTGTGCCCAACAATGTTGCAAGATACAAAAATTTGGTTTTATCAACGTCTGTACGGTGGTCAATTTACATTATCAACTCCGTTGATAAAACCAAATTTTTGTGTACTACTTCCCCACCGACGCAGCACCACAGTTTCTTTAGAAACTACCCCCTTCATTCAATGTTGCAAGATGTTGCGTTGAAATGTTGCGAGCGTTTGGTCAGTCCTTTAGAGGGTGTACCACTGGAATCTTTAACTAACGAGATGTTCTTGGGCGTTACTGATTGAAACTGTTAGATCAGCTACTAGCATGGAAACCGTCCAGAAGCGAAGGAAGATTGACTCTTCCCAAATTCGCATTTTCAAAATACAATGCACACCTACCTCCACAGGGTTTTTCAAAGCCAATACGGTCATCGGGGAAAATAAAGACCGAATAGGCCTTTTGCAGCTAGTGATCACATGGTACAAAAGCCACCAAACTGGAGAGGGAATTGCACACTAGGACATCTAAAAACAAAGAAAATTTAAGTGAAGTGGCGTTGTTTTAGATATCCCAGTGCGCAATTTGCTCTCCAGTATGGCGGTTCTTGTACCATGTGATCGCCAACTGCAAATGGCTCATTGATTTACGATTTTTCTTTTCTTGCACAAAATTAATGTTTTCAAGTTCCTTTTTTCCCAAGCTTCCAGTCATTTATTGACATGTATCATTCATAGTTTGAGTCAGCACTTATGTTTTTTGATTATTTTGTGCACTATATTAACTTTACACAATATCGTGAATCGAAGTTGAGTGTTTTCTGAAAATGAAACACCTGAAAAATGCGTGTTGCTTCTCAGGCTCATGATTTCTGTTAGTAACATCCTGCAAGGATTTCTTTCCTTTCTTAGCGAGGTATCCTGATGGGTAAGAGACCAGACTCCCTTCACTCATCACAGACCACAAGGACCTTACCTTTAACATAAATTAGCATAATCACGTAGGTAATTTTTTTAAAATTCTCTGTGCTGATTGGTTGCCGTTGAGGTGATTATAACGCGATAGTAACCTAAGTGGTTTTTTTTTCAAAATGGCCGCAAGCCGTTTTGTCGAGATGACAGACGAAGAAGTTAATTGTTTTAAAGAAAACGCATATTTTTCAAATTAAAACCTATGTAATTATATTAAAGCAATTATTCACCGATATTCACCTCGCCTCTGGCGAATAATTGTTACTATGTGCTCCCGCAGAAAGTACTTTTATCGTTTAAACAAACAGATGGGGATCGGCAGAGCTGTGTGCGGGACATGTAACAGTCCTTACTCAGTTGGTAAGTTCATTTATCTTATCGCCTTCTGTGAGCCAAAAATAATAAAACAATAGAGTTTATGTTCGCTGGCATAATAAATGTGTTTTGGGCCCGACTCAGACTCATTTTAAAAAATGAGCTCTGATAAGGGTCCAAAACATATTTATGCCCAAGAACATAAACTGTATTTTTATTATTATCACTTTAAAGGGCATTGAGAAAATCAAAACTTAAAAAAAAAAAACAGTCTGAACAACCAAGCGAGTGTTCATGCACTGATCAACTCAAAACTTCAACATCCTCCCTCTTCCCGGGCAAACCCCGGGCATTTGAATTTTTGAAGACTGGATCGTTCAAATTCCCGCCCCCTCGGGCCAAAATGGTGTTCAAATGCCCTACCCTATCGTCGGATTTGTCTGTCATACCCTACTAAAGATCAGTCGTCGTCGCCTCCTGGCATCTTTAATAAAGCTTGTGTGTAAACACTGCCAACACATGTTTCGCGACCCTTTATATGATAATGCCGTTTTTACCAGACTTGAGCAACTACAAAAACACAACTATTAAAAGTGACTTGAAATTGAATTAAGTCGGACAATATCAATAAATATGTGTAAGCTGCTCTAACTCCGAAACACGGCAAATGTTGTTTCACGAGTGTGCTGTGTACTTATCAACAACAGAGCCTAGATCGTTTGTGACTGCGTGTATTTTAAATTGTTCAGTTTCGGTTGCACAGAAATGTACAGCTTTAACAATGAAATGGGGTTGTGAAAACATACCATACATACAGTATTCACTCTATAGTACGACAAACACGAATTACGCAACCAAAATTCCTTTGAAGACCTTCCTTTGAAGACAACTTTTGAACCTTGTAAGCCAATCGTTCACAAATGCTATATCTCTTAAAACTCTCGTCCAAACACTTGTTTAAAGGTGTTAGCGACTTCGGCACCCGAAAAGAAATCTGACACTTCCGGTTCAATCTTTCCCACCCCATCCAGGCAAAAGTCAAACTTCCCACCCCCTGGCACAGAAAATAGTCAAATGCCCGGGTTTTCCCTCCCCCCCCCCCCCATCCCGGGGGGGATGTCGAAGTTTCGATTTGATCGGCGCGTTACAATTTGAATGGCTTTTATTTTCCGTCAATGAAAATACACCATCAAGCGAAGCTGGCTAGAAATTACAAAATCTTGCCACTTGGGTTTTCAAAAATTGTAAGAGATGAAAGAAAGTTTAAAAGCTTATTTGTAAGTTAAATTGTACAATTACGCCATTTCATATTTTTTTATCGGTATATTCAGCGGGCTAAAATACATTTTAGCCTGCCAAATTCTCCATTTTAGCCCGCAAAAATGCGCCTCATTGCCCGACAAAGTGATAATAATCTTCAATATCCGTTACCTATTAGAGTTAACACTGAAATATGTTTGTAAGCGCTCGAGAAAACCCCTGTCTAATCGTCCTGGACAGGTAGATTTTATTCTCTGGGAAGAAACTTTCTCAGACCACTCGCCCAACGGGAAAGCACCCACTCAATCAATCGAAGCATCAAAAGATGTCTAGAGCGAGAGACAAAAGATACACAGTGAGCGAAAATGGTAGTTGAGACACTGAACTGGAAAGACCACAATCATGAAAAAATCATCTTTACGTCACATTTTCCTCTTGCACGAAAATGGGAATGGCAAAAGTAAGTCTTGGCGATAAAAAACAACATTATAAGGGGGGAGGAGAGGTGGTTAGATTCAGGAATTAAGGGGAGGGGATTTTATCTCAACCCTTTTGTCGCTTTTTGCAGTATTTTTCTTTTTTTATACACTATTAACGAACCAAGGCTGGTGAGGTGACCCCTTGGGCACGTGGATCGCAAAGTTTGCTTGCCCAGTAGCACAAAGTCCGTCTACTGCTTGCCCAGTAGCACAGTAACGTTTTTCTAGGCCTAATAAGTGTATTTCGACCCTGTTTTTCAGCTGCTAACGTTACCCTCCTCGGAGGCTGCATATAGTCACCTATCACTGCTCATTCAGCGACTCGTTCGTCTTATGGCCGTGGAGCACCAAGTACGAAAATCTGTAAATCTATTCTGAGTTCGCCAGTACTTCATGATGCGCCCTGAAAACCTGGAATTATGTTCTAAAGATAGAATAACCATTTCCAGGGTCCAGCTGAAGGGCTTTTTTCACAACTGTCGTTGGTGGCTTTCATAATTGGCGATAGTGTCCGATTTCGAACACCTGTTGATAACCTCTCGTGAGCTGACTTTAATTTCTTGGTAGTGTTGCACCTCGTGTTAATTTTCACTGTCTATGTTGTTTAGCCTTTTAGTTTCTGTTTGGGTAGCGTGTCAATTGCATTGTTTAGCTTACGAGAGTTTCTACATCGCCCTTTCGTAAGAATACCTGAAGTCCCAATAGACCTGTTTAGTTCCACTGCTTTCCACTTCCCATTTAGAGCTTGTGACTATACTTTCGTGCTTTTTTCTTGTAAGTTTACAATTTGCATGCTTGGAGGAAGGAAGAACATTGCGAACGGTTTCTCTGAAACTGTCTCATGATGTAAATGGACAATTAGCATAAAAATCTTTAAAAAAGGCCTCTTCGTGTGGAAATATTGGGGATAAAAATAAACACTAATAAAAACAAGCGATAAAACAGTGGCAACGGATATTTTCAAGTCCACGTTCTTATTCCTTTTTCTCATTCCCTTCTCTCTCTTACCTTTTATGGCTTATTATTGTATTCTTGTCAAGTATTTTATCCTTTTATTGTTTCAACTTCCAAAATATGCGAAATTTTCATGATGAACTCAAACTTGGATTTTTTTGTGGATTTTTTTGTCGCTTGTTTTATATGTAAGTGTTCATCTGCGAACTTATTAAAAAAAACAACGAAAACTGAAACTGAAGAGAGAGGAAAAAAGAGAAGACAATATTTACATGATTGGAGGAGATAATAGAGAGCTTTAGATTCAAGGACGAGAACTACTGCGAGTACGAGATTTTCTCATAGAACAACAGTGAGTTCGCGCAAACCAGCGTCATTTTGGCGGGAAAAACGTGATAATACGAGGTTTTGCAAAAATGTCGTCTTGTCAGGACAAGTCAACAACACGGTAGCAGTTTTGGCATTTTTCTATCTTCAAAAAGGCTCAGTTACCAGGAATAAGAATAACTGAGCAACCTATACTGCTAGCAAAGAGTAAGATTAATAGTACGGGTTATAAATTTTCTAAGTATTTTCGCTAAAAACGGGCAGTCAAAACTCGTACTCGTTCTCGTCCTTGTCCCAGAATCTAAAGGTCCCTAATGGCTGTTCTGCGGCAAAGCAGCAAATCCAGCGTCGTTCAAACCTGGATTTTTTTCCAGGCTTTCTTCGTATCTGCTTAAGCTTAACCACTGCGATGTTATTTAATTCTCCTGTATTTCCATTTCCTCAATTCAAATATATGAAAGTTTCACGTCACCCTGACAGTAGAGCCTTTCTTGACTCGACCAGAAAGAAAGGACTCTGCAGAAATCGCGTAAAGTATTTATTCGGTGTGCGCAAGCCGTTGCTTGGAGACAGTTTAAAACCCAGGCCAAATCTGGAGCGCACTCCAAGACGCCATATTGATTTTGGTACCGAAGGCTCGATTTTGACCTTCGCCTTGTCAAAAATATGATGCGCGCGCTTCCTAAACGGTTTGACCGGAGTGACTAGCCCAGAAACTTGGACTTGCGGCGACTTAAAAGACTTGACACGATTCTGCTGAGCCTCTCTTTTTCGCCCTCTGGTGAGATTTGGAGAGGCCGCCTGCTCGCAGGGTGGTTTCACATATCCTATCATTTAAAACAGTATTTACCGTGTCCCCATGTATTCTTTTTCTTTATATTTTGAGCACGATTGAGATAAGCATAGTTAGTTTAACTCTTTTGAGAATCGTTTAGTGTGATTCTCTTTCTGTAAAATGTTTTTTCTCTAGGAGGGTCTTTTGACTTCGTTTCCGCCATCAAAAGAAGAAAACATAATTGTTTGGCGTGTGTTTCCCTTGCAAGACATGCCCGAGGTTGTGAAGAAAAAGGTGAGTGAAATTTTAAAAAGAATAGGTTAAACAGAGACTGTTAATAATTGTTTCCCTGCTTTATCCTTAACAATCTCGGAACACGTCACTCGTGAACATCCCTTTTAAAACCTCCAATAGGCTTGGTGTGGTAAGATTACAACTACATCCACCATCACCACTGTAACTACGAGACGACTACAACGTCAACAACAACAACAACAATTGAAAGAGCAAATACAACCACACACAAGACCACAACTACCAACAAGGACAGCTTCGACAACCTCCGCCTCGCACACTTCTACTTTCAATTTGCCCATGTTTACTTCCACTACAACGAGTAAGGATAACCCAATTTCACTCGCAACTTGCCCACTGCTTTTTACTTCGCCCATTGCCACTCCAGTCCCACCTCAACCACATAATGTTTTTTATACCAGCAGTTGCGCCGTTTTATTCTTTCCGGGAACTAGCATGATTTTGTAATTTACAAAGACTCCAAGTGGATTAGAGAGTCCTCTTAGTTAGTGCTCCTTGCCCTGTATGTTACTCTTTTTGAAATTGTGTCTGGTCCATGTGTTATTGTTTTGATTCGTTGTATGTTTAATCGTTTTATAGGTGTGCCGCTTGCTTGTCCCTCTCTGCATAAAAGTTTGTCACTCAAGAACGAAACAGTCTGATGAGCACGACGACATTTTGGTGAGAAACATGATCAAATAGAGCATGCAAAGTGTTCTATTTCGCACTTTGGGAGGGGGCTGGTAAGGTATTGGGAACCGGTTTAATGAACAAGGCTTTACATTCTCTCCCTAGTACCCCTTTCACATTTAGCTGCTGTTGTAATGCGCAAAATAGCGCGCGGGGAAATCTCATGTTAAGCTGCTTTCGTGGCGAACGTGAGCACGCGATGAGCGAGGACTTGCAGTTTTCTTGGTGAACACAAAAGTTGCACGGTTTGTACCAGTTCCGTGCTCGGTCAGTACGTTCACAGTTAACATGCAGAAGGATTTCAAGTCATCGCACACGTAGCAGCGTTCATTGACGAGCGGATCAAATGATTATTCTCTTCAACAGCTTGCAACGTCACGGTAGTGAACCAGTACCGTCCATCTATGTGCATGATGGTTGTTGTAATCCATTATCATTTATTTTGCCATTTTTAATCATTTTCAACTGTCCAATTTTCCGTAATTCTTTATTTATTCCTGTCTTACGAAGTATGCAATTTACTTCTCCTATTTTCCTATTATCGTCATCATTAGAGCGAGTTTCAAGCGACTGTCGTAAAACCAAAACCAAAGTTATTACTTTGGCCTATCAAAATGGACGGAGACAATCCAGTAAACCAATCAAAATTCGAAGTAATTACACGTAGCCGACACAAAGCGCGGGAAAATGTGCACGCGCCCAGTCACGATTGGTTTTGGTTTCACTTCTGATTGATTGAAAAAGTGCCGCGAAAACTTTGAACCAATCATTGAGTGAAGTAATGCAAAATCAAAGCAATTCACTAATTACTTTCGACATTCAACTGAAAACCGCTCTATTGGTAACATTGCTATAATTATTAAGTAGTTATTAACTTTCGGTTTGTAAGAAATTATTATATTAATTCGTACCAAACGTCGTACGGAGGGAGGGGAGCAAGGATGGCGCAGTGGTGACAGCACTCGCCTCACACCAGTGTTTCTGGGCTTCGGTCCTGGACTCGAGGTCATGTGCGAGTTAAGTTTCTTTTCTCTGCTCTGAGAGGTTTATCTCCGGGTTCTCCGATTTTCCCTTCTCCTCAAAAACCAACATTTTAAAATTCCAATTCGATTCGGATGCAGAACCTCCCTGGAAACGACCCCGAATCACCGTATTCGTCTTTGGTGAGTAATTTAGATTCATGTTCCAAAAGGGATAATTATTATCAGAAAGTTCATCCGGATAATAATCATCGTCATGTGCAGTCAGTGAGCGCGACTACGACTGCATGATTGAGCATGAGATGGATGTCTCTCAATATCATATTCAGTCTCTTTGCGACATCTTTGAACCTTAAATTGATTATTCTTTTCTATACAAAGTTGAGAGTATAATAGCAACCTTGGTAGTTTGCTCTTATCCATCCTGTACACCTGTCCTACCCAACTAAGGGTTTTCTCAATAACTGATATGTCATTGATGGTAGTCCTGCACAACGGAGAATCGAATTTCCACGTTCGTACAGACCATAGTTAACAGACCCACTCACGTTACCTGTCGATGCGATTTTCTACGGGATTGCGCCAGCAGAGCCCTACGGGTCATAGGATAAGTGTATTTACGTTGCTGATATTTTTGTAGGTCCTTTGTAACAATTATGTGCACTGACTCTAATTATTTTTCCTTTCTTGTTATTGAAGTTTCGCTGCTTGTCGTGTCTTCATGCGGTGTATAATTTAAGGGAAGTGGAACAATATGTCCCTCCTGTTCACCACTCTGCTATCGTCGGACTCGTCAACGATCTGTGGTGCGATAACGTCACAGAGACCGGCGTGGTAAGTTTTATACATCGCATCATGTTTCAAAAGGAATTTCTTGAAGCACGGAGCTCCGTGGTAGTCCCGCAAAGAAGTCACTCGTATTTCATGACTTCCCAAACGGTTTATTTTGTATTCGTTCTAATTTTTTTCGCGCTACGAAGTGATTTTTTTCCTCAGCAGTTTTCGTAGTGCATAATTTTCTAACAGATCCGCTGCGTCAGTCTAAATCCCGCTAAAATGAGACATGAACAATTCGCGCCCTGATACTACATTTCAAAGGGACAAATGCTAGCGGGTAAACCCACCTTGAAACCAAATGTATAAAACTGTTGGTTAACGTTATCTTTGGGACTTTTATTGCCGATGCCAACTGAACGTTATTTCCGCCCCGTTTGCAGCGCTTTGATTCCAAGGTGTGGTGTGTGCTATTGGATTTATCGTCTACTCTGCTTCATGTGATCCAGCCAGAGGATTTTGCCAAGGTACGATTTTTAAGGTTTAAAAGCCAAAATGAGCTGAACGCTGAACGACTGAATATATTACTAAAATTCAATATTTCGACACTGCCTTTCTCCGTCAGCTTCTTAAAAGCAAAGGTCAAACTTGCATGGATTGATGGATTTTTGAAAGGGACTGATAAAGAACAGAATGTTAATTCGATAGGAGTAGACAGCATGGCTGTAGTGGGTAAAGAGCTCTACTTGTCGGGACCTGCAAGGAAAATCACGCGCGTACGCAACCTCGTTCCAGGGTCCTCTCTCTTCCTCCCTCGAGAAAGAAGGAAGAGAGAGAACCCTGGGAACAAGGTTGGCGCGTGCGCTGCCTGATCATACGTCATGTATCGTGACGGTGGAATGGAAAGTAATTGGAACTTTGACTTGAAACACGGAAACGTTTCTTTAACTGGAAGAATGAGAATCGGAGATTACAAGTAGAGTGCATCGTTTCTGTGGTGAAGCTATCGAAAGAATTGAGTAGTGCTTTTTTTTCCATAAGGAAGACGCGCCCATATTTTATAAACGATGCGTCTGTCATAATCGCTAAAATGATACAGCCATGATTCGCGCTCACATGTAAATTTACGGAGATTACGAGATTAAGTATCGTTTTTCTGTGGCGAAGCTATCAAAAAGATTGCTCGTGAACGGTGTGAAAGATTTTTTTTACCAGATACGATACGATACGATTTTCTGCAAGCGTCACGAAGTGTCCCCTTGATCCTTTCGCCAATTGAATACAACAAATTTCATCACAAACACATGTTTTGCGTTGATTGGCTCCTTACGATTTCGCCTCCAAAAAGCTGCAGAAGATGCGCAAAGTTGACATAGCTGGCTGCCGTTTTTCCCACGGTCAAGGTGCATGGTTCTGTTCCAGAGATGACGTCACAAACTGCTTTGCATCCCGGTTTCTTGAGAATTTGTGCATTGAATTACAAAACAGTTTGCGAAGTCATCTCAAGAACAGACTCGGCCATGCGTCTCTTTAACTTCGTCACTGGTCCAGTAACTGCTAGCTGGTTTTCCTAAGTGTCATGGCGAATTTGGAATTTTTTGCAGTGTAAATATGTTTGCTAAAAGGAAAGCGAGGACGTGGGCTTTTTAAACGCCACCATTCTTAAATATAGGTGTTTTACGTTACCGTTAAAACGGCGCTGTGCTTGATACTCGAATTCGGGAACATTTAACTACATCTGTGATCGATTCCTTTTTTTTTCAATTGCTTGCAGATCATAAGTGGATTACATACTCTTCTTGCCAAATGTTCTGAAATGGAAGTGCGCGATGCAGCCGTGCACTTTTTGGGGAAGTGTGGTAGAAAAGAAATCCCGGAACATCTCAAGGTAGGACGTACACTTCAAGGTCACACACACATGGTGCCTTTTTGTTAATAGATTAAGTCAAGGCCCCTGAACGCTCATCGTCAGTGGTCCCTAAATATTTGTTAAAACCTTTCGGCCAGGCCTCAGTGGTTCTCCATTGACGAGTAAAATCGCCTGGCGTTGGACAGAGTAAAATCTGTAAGTGGCCGTTTTAGGAAGGTAAGGATTAAAGGGGACGTGTTGTGTGTTAACCCATTTACTCCTAAAGTGGCCGCCATTGGCGAGTAAAGTCGTCCGGTTTTAGACAGAGTAAAGTCTGTAAGTGTAAAGGGATTATTAAGCAAGGAATTAGGTTTTGCCATATTCATGTTGCAACGATTTAGCATCAGTCTTCCCCGAACATGGGCGAAGCGTCCAAGTTCATTTTGTTGGCTCATTCTTTGTCTTTTTTTTTTCTGACGGTTAGTCTGTCTTTACGTGGTCACTGCTTTAACTTTGATCTGCAACTCACTTTACATTATCGTTAGTCCACAGTGCTTGGAAACATCACGGCAATGTTCTCCTCCCTTGTCAGTGATCAGCACTGGTTAGTTCATCATCGAGCATTTCAAAGTGTAAAAGCTTTCGCTGAGGTAAGAAGTTTAATCATCATTATGATATTCAAGCTCAAAATGATTAAGATGGCAAGAAAATAGTGGCCGTGATAATATGAATGGCAAATACAATAGACAATGAAGTTGACAGTTACTTGTGAAAATACATATTGTTCGTGGTTAGTCTTACAAAGCTCGTTTCATCCCGACCAAGGGACTCATCAGGGACCTTTCTGCCTTGCAAACTCGTTGGGCATCACGCCCAAAGTCCCGTTCGCTAACAAAATGACGACAGCAATCTCGCTTTATATCTCATAGGGATTCCAGACCGCAAAAATTCACGAGTAAAAATTGACAATGAAGTTGACAGTTACTTGTTATTCGCGTATCGCGCCGGATTATCCCAAGGAACCAAGAGAGCATAAAAATTGGGAGGAAAAGCATATTTTAAACGAAAAGAGAAGATAGACTGTAGTTCACAATTATGTGAAAAGGTCACATTTTTCCGATTACACAAAAATAGATGCAATCCGAGGACTAAGTGGCTCACAGCCCCATAGTTTCGGACCCTTTGATTTAACATCTGTCATCCCAAGGTTCTTTTCACGAAAAGACGTTATGCATTTATCTTCCTAGGTTGTGACACTCCAGTTTGCTTCGTCCTTCGTCGTTTTGTTTCCCCGCAAATTTCCTGAGTGATTTGATGTTGTTCATATTCGCAGGTTACGCATTATACTCATGTTATGGGGGACTGTGTTCCAGAGAGCTTGCTTCCCGCTTTGTCTGATTTTCTTAATGAGGTTTGTATTAATAGGCCAATTTCCAAGTTCACGTCTGTCTCCTCTTCAAAGCGAGTCTAAGTGCGAAGTTTGTGTGATTGTAATTAGTTCTACTTTACATATGAATAAAAACTAATTTTAATAAGAAAAACTTCGCACTTAGACTCGCTTTGAAGAGGAGGCAGAGATGAACTCGGAAAAGGCCTATTGTGTGTGTTGCCCCACCCCCTCCTCCGCCGTTTCTCTACTCTCTCCCTGCATTCCTGTGCATCTAAAATTGACTTTTTCGAAAGTTATAGTTAAAATGAAAAAATTGCGGAAAATATTTGTACTTTTCATTTCATTTCAGCTACCGTATAGACACACTGAATTCCCAGGAGACACCGTATCCTTTTTAAAATGTTGATCCATCTATCGATCGATTGGACACCTACGTCATTCGCGTGTCAATCACATGCGCTTGGATTGGGTCTTTGTTTCTGTTTTCCTTCTGTTTGCAAAACAGATTGAATATAATTTTAACTTTTTCACAAGTGTTTGTGTGGTGCGCAAACTTTATCTGGGACATCTGTTGGACCAAAGCATAGTGCAGATAGATGGACTGGTTATCGAATTCTGGAAAATTCAAAAGCGAGAACAGTGACATCGCGCTTCATGACCCTGACCAT
>NC_090884.1:51118830-51126330 GCF_036669925.1 Montipora capricornis
GGAAACAATTACGAGCATGGAACATTTATTTGGTAAACAAATATTTTTTTCTGTAATAATTACTTCAGACACTCCAAAGGCCCTCTTTCGCGGAAACGTCCCAAAACATTGATGAATCACTAAGCAGTTACCACATAATACTTATGGTGAAGAACAAGACCATGCCACTACGTAATTTGTGATGGGATTGAAATAAGGTGACAAAGCTTTCGTAAACAACGTTCACTTGTTGCGAAGGAAACGTTCCTATACGATGATTGCCAAGAGTATGGTAGATTTAGGTTTACGCTGCAATCACTTTGAAAAAATCACACATGGTTTGGTGCTATACTCCGTTTATCAAGAAGATTGAATGTTACAATGTTACGATTGAAGACCTCGAGTTTCGTCACACGTGCTGGTGTCTTCCGTCATCAGCGATGACCTAGCGAAGTATGAAACAAGAGTCCTTTCACACTCATAGCTTAAATCAAGACGGTCATTTTGATGGGTCGTGTCGTACCTCATTGAGAGGGTTTCACCCCCTCCCTCCCCCCCCCCCTTTTTGATGAATTTTATCAGTCAATCATGACAGTCCTCTGGGAATGTGGCTCCATTTTTATGCAAGAACTGTACAGCTATTTCCTATTAACACAGAACGTTTTGTTTACATTAAACATGTAAACGAAATAGTTTTATTTCCTATGCTCCCATCATTTTTTCCAATCCTCTCATCATCCCAATGCTTTCTAATATTATCGGCAGTCAACTAGTATTTCTACCAATACGTTCTTTCCTGAGATGTCACCAGTTTAAAGTAACTTGAACCAATCTTTTCTTTGTTCGATTCATTTTTTCCGCCAACTGAATGACACCAGCTTTTTATGCCGTCGCTGTAAGTTTATTTTTACTTCTGCCGATTTGTCGTGATTGGTTACCGCGATTAAATTTGTTTTAGCGACTTCCATTCTCCTGCTCGGTACAATTGAAAGCCGCCCCAGCGATGCTGATGATGTCTTTTCGACCACTGACTATGCATGTGCAGGTGTCCTTCACGGTACTTTCACGTGGGTTTTAAAGTTATTCAGTTTGCTCTTATTAGCACAATAATTTTGAGGTAACATCCGCCGTAAGACATCCGCCGTAAGATATCCTTAAGGGTCCGTTGTTTACTGTGTATGAGTCGTTACTCCTGCACATAGCACTGCTTTGAAAACTTACCCTCTGTTTTTTCGCCTTTGTAGGCTCGCCGAAACTAACCTAACTCCGGTAACTGAGCTCTGTGACTCAGTTTGAGGCTTGAGCGGCTTAGAGGACACTCGCACGTGGCGTTCGACGTCTCTCTGATGCGGTTTCAGGGGTCGTCAAAATGGTGCAAAAACTTGCACTACGTCGAGGCCATGTTGGCACCGGTAGGTCTCGAGCTCATGTTATTAATTAATTGATTAAGGAATCATTAAGCCTTAACGCTCTTCAATTGTTATAGTTTGTTTCTATTAGTTTATGTGAATTCTTTGCCGTGCAGGTGATGCAAGTTTATCTTCCTACAGTGGTTAATAAACCTAAACACTCTTATCTCTTAAACATGAAATCTTGAACTTTTCATGGCAGAAATGACAATGGCCGCCTAATGTGTTAGCATTAAATCTATTACTATCCGAATTTGAATAAATGTGTTTACCCTTGTCTTTTTAAGAACTTCAGCAAATACCGCAGAAAGGTTGTTTTAATAATCGTCTAACGCATTTTTTTTTTGTGTGAAATCGAAAATCTCACCCTGCAAGTTAATGGCCGTTTTTATACTAGAGACGCATAATTCGTCTGGGACGAACTTGGGCAAACATTTTTTCTGCGTCTGTTAAATTCATCTAGTATAAAGACGGCCACAAGACGCATTATGCGTCTGGACGAAGAATCTATTTTAGTGCGTCTTCGAAGACGCACTTAACTTGAAAGTTCGTTCAGACGCATTATGCGTCTAGTGCCCGTCTTTATACTAGACGAATTTAACAGACGCAGAAAAAATCTTTGCCCAAGTTCGTCCAAGACGAATTATGCATCTCATATAGTTCGTCCCGTCTTTACACCAGACGGATAACATAAGAGACGCATGATTCGTCTGGACGGATTATGCGTCTCTAGTATAAAAACGGCCAATGCCTATGTTCAATGCTTCATCCAAACGAGAACGGTATTTTATTGAAAACTGGTCCAACTTCAAGCTTTGCGTTCCCACTTTCCATCATTGTATTCTTTAGGTTGTTTCAAAGCTTGTTCCTATGTTTTAATTTTAGCATTAGCCTACAAATGAACAAGATAAATAGTGTCAAAGGAGAATGAGTTCGACTTTCAAGCGGTAACAAGCAAAATTAGCTTGACGCGCTTTGAAGTGGTTTTCATGTGAACTGTAGTGTGCTACTGAAAGATCCCTTGACAACAGGTTAATTGAAATTACTTCGAAAACAGCTCATAAAAATGCGAACTATGTAGTCTCTAAGGGATATTTTTTTCCTACTAAACTCACCGGAGTCGTTTAATAATTTATGCCACATACTCTAGTTTTCTGTATGTAGTTTTTTGTTTTTGGGGAGTTTTGTATTTACATTGTGAAGAGCTGTTTGTTTTCGCTGAAAGGTATACGATTGCGACCTCGAACACTTGAAAAGCGAAACTTTTGCAGGAATATGTGTTAAGCGTTCAATTTTCCTTTTTTTCTTTTTCTGGTCCAGTTGCGTTTGATGTAAACATTCTAGCTGGATTGCCTCTGATTTCGAGAAAAAAAAAACGTTATTTTGGAAAAATGAAACGTTTCTATATAGATCCAATGTTCGTAGTTTCTATTAAATGTTGATCCATCTTGAATATTAAACGTTAAGTGCTTCCCTCACAAAATATATTTTTCTTCTTTCCACACTAATTCCAGCTCACTTTCTGATCAATTATTTCGTGAACTGCTTTTCAAAACCACTGCAGCCGATAGGTAAAACCCTTAAAGTATAAAAAATTCAGTTATTTGGGTGTGACTCGTAAGCGGTGTGTTGATCTAAATCGCCACACGAAAAATATTATGAAATAAAAAGGAATATAACTGAAAGTTCTCCCCCACTGTCAAGGCCATAAATCATTTTTGTATTGAGATATCGTGGAACTTTTGAGCCCACAATTTGGTGTCCTGGTGATAGTAGATATGTATGCGTTTAAAAATCGTCAGTTAAACTTGAATAATATTCAAATTTCTTGCGAGATTTCACAAATTTCCACGTCTTTGTTTACAGGAGTGATGAAAAAGATAGACTGCACCTAAGAGTGAAAACTGTTCGCTTAAAGGTTCCAGTAAACTAAAAATAATTTTCCTCGTAAAATATATTAAAATCTAATAGCAAAATACTAGAAAAACTTAAGCCTCAATTGAATCCGTCTGTATGTTAAATTTTGAATCGAAACCGGTGATTGTTGGACTAATTTTGTCAAACCTACACCTCGAGAACTCCCCCGCGTTCGTTACCTCATTTGCATTTCTAACTTTTCCGCTTTAGTCGTGTTGAACGAATTTATATGTGGCACTATAAACTCTTTTACATTAAGATTGTGTTTTGAGACAGAGAGGAGCGGATAGGACGCGCATAATGACTTGCTTTGCAGGTCACGTGATTAGTGGCCACCTGCCAGTCAACATCGGCCGAATTTCATGAATTGAATATGTTGAAATTTGAGTGAGACAGGTCTGATAAATAGAAATTCAGATCGCGGAATTTTTGCCGTCCTTATGCCGTTCCGTAATGGAAAAAAGCGGTAAGTTGACTGTTGATTGCCACTTTGTGATTGTATTTGTTCGCCGCTCCAGACTCGACGAGAATGTCGCGCGCGCGGAACAGTCGAAAAATTCAGGAGATTTCTTTATAGGGAACTATGTTGGCATTTGACACCGATTCGAAATCATACTCGTACTAAACAATCTGATTTTTGACCATTCGAAAGTGTGAGTCGAGGGGTTATCGAAAGAGAGTTTAGTTTGACGCCGAATCAGGTTTATACAGCGAATTTACCCGAATGAATGGCTCAGAAAACTAGCGGTGATGGGAGCCCATAACGATTCAGTGTTTTGTATGAATTGCTATCGCTGTCTTCCTTCATTTTTGTCGACCAGTGAGAAAAACGTGCATCACCTGACCACATATTTTTGTTTTATTCACAGACTTGCAGCGCTTTCGCAATGAATGCGTAGCTGCCCACAACTTTTACCGTGCGTCTCACGGAACACCGCCTTTATGCTGGTCCGCGAGACTCGCCGAGAGCGCGCAGAATTGGGCCGAGCAACTCGCGAGTACCACTACTGGATCGCTAAGATACAGCTCCGTGAAAGGCTTCGGTGAGAATCTTGCTTGTCTATGGGGCTCGGAACTCAACGGGCAGAAAGTGACACGGATTTGGTACGAAGAAGGACAATATTTTGACTACGGCTCTACACGCGTGACTTCGAGAACGCGCTCATTCTGTCAGGTGATATGGCAGGGAACACGCGAGTTGGGCGCGGGAGCGGCTGTCACTGAGAACGGAAAGCAAATTATAGTTGCGCGGTACTTTCCACCTTTGAGCAAGAAAGATGTGGCGAGAAACGTCAAGATCCCGAGAAGCACGCGAGATGGCGCGCAGCCTCTGGCATACGACACACGATGGAGTAGACTTTATGTTGGTGAGTTTACTCTTTCATTGTGGCGACCACTGCTTTTCGTCCTTATTTGCATTTTATTCACAGCTTTTCTTTCGTAAAATAATTGCACGCATTATTGTGTTTACGATGGAGTAAGCAAGTCAAAGAGTTGGTAAGTTTACCCTTTCATTGTGGCGACCAATGCTTTTCGTTCTTATCTGCATTTTGTTCACAGCTTTTCTTACCTAAAATAATTGCACGCATTACTGTGTTTACGATGGAGTAAGGAAGTCAAAGATACTTCATTTGACAGCTACCGTCGATTTACTTTTTTGTTTTTGATGTTTTGTGGAGTTCATCATAGAACTTTGTTGATATAAAAGGTTAAATCGCTTGGCTCATTAGAAGCGATTTCAAAGTGTGGTAGAAGAGGGAACAGGGTCAAAGGAAAACTGTAAACTGATTTTGTAATGTCGAACAACTTTTGGATCACTTGCTTATTACGAATAAAACACCTTCAAGGAAGCAAGACGTGTATCCCATTTTCGTTGAAAAAGAATCAGTCTGCTGATGTTATCGATTAAAGAATTTGTTGGATTTTTTCATTTAACAACAGTAAGTGTGGTTAGGTCGATTCACTTGAAAATGAAAAACATTAGCCTGTCAAAAGGTTTCGTGTACTCACAATCAAAATGTGGATCAACAATTTTCATGGGGAGGGTAAATATTTGCAAAATTGTCGTCTGCCTTGTGTTTTCCTGCGCGGAAATTAAAATTTTGTTTTCATTCACGTGATTTATTCAAAAAGGCTTTTAATCCAATTTGCATTATAACCGAAAAAACTGCAGCTTGCGTTCTTCTGGGAAGTAATCATGATTTATTCAAACCGATTTGGGAGACAAAAAACAATGTATTTTCTCGGTATGGTGGTAAGTGTGAAAACTGTCAAAAATATAGTTTATCTATTCTTTTTACATTTGTTTTGGACGATTTTTTTCTAAATCGGCCTTTCAAAACACTCGAATTAGAATTGTTCAGTTATTCAGTTGTGAACAAATGATACGAAGTCAATGGTTTCGATGCTCCCTTTCATCAAAGATTTACGTTTATTGTCGATCTGAGCATTTTTCTCGGCACCTGTTGCTCAGGACTAATTAGCGACTGTAACAAAGAAAAAAAAACAAAATTTACGGATCAAAAAAAAAAAAAAATGAACGACCAAACAGGGCTTCGGACTTTACTGTGAGGACACTCAAACCATGAACACTTGATATTTTTTTGTACATTTTTTAGTGACTATAGAATGTGGGCTCGTCCTTTTGACAAGAGTATTTAATGTTTTTACACTTACAAAATGCTATACATGTAACACTATACATCATAAGAAGAGCCTTTATTTCTTCGTCGTCGAAAAAAAAACAAAAAAAAACAATGTTCACAAAAATGTCAAGTGTTCACAGTTCAAGTGTCCTTAGTGTAAAAACTCTCAGTTTCTGTCCGGGGAAATTAATCTTGTTGTTTTGGCGCAAGAATATGCCTGAATTTGGTCCGAAACTTGTTTACATCAAAATTAGCAATTTAGGCATCTGAAGGATTTTTCCCGCGATCTGGTGCAAGGGGAGTTTGTAGTGCGTTGCTTTCTCCTTTTTACATCGAATTTCAGGTCAGTGGCTTATCAAGTGGAGTTTTGTATTTTCTTTCCGTTTAAATTTTCTCCACTTCATCACGGTCTGGAAAAGGGGGTGGTCAGGATTAAATGATACTTTCATTTCGTCAACAAACTAAAATAAGTCCCACTGACTTGAATACAATGTTGCTGTGGTTATCAATGATAAATGTTGTCATTTTCAACGACATGTACCGCTGAAATACTATCTGTTAGATGCACTAGTTATATAGATATTGATGAAATGTCCAGATTAAAAACAACTTGTTTTATCCATTTTCGAAATGGCGAAAAGGTGGTCACCAACCGCTAAAAACTCGCTTGTTGTGTAACATGAAACAAGATATGAAAGTTGTGAAAAAAAATCATGATAATGTAAAATTTTGCAATAAAGCACAGTATCCAAAGTTGGGCCCGAGGCTCTCAGAACCAAATAACTCGACAATTTTAGTTTGAGAGTGTTATCATTTTCCTTGAAGTTGTTTCAGTTTCCACATTAAGCAATCTGTCAACTTGAAATTTAATTTCTGAAACGATGCACTTGTTTCATAATGTTTGGCAGGTTAAAGAAGTCGTCGTTAATTAAAATAAAACTGTCTCCGGCCATTTTTTTCAGTCTTTTTGTAAGTAGCTTTTTCGATCTTTTTCCGGAGTAAGTATGGTTTGACATCTCGCCTAAAAATCGGCGTTTTTTTTCGCGGTAGAAATCGAGGCCGTTGTCGGAATCTCTAGTTAGCCGACAATACACTTGAAACGTTGTGGCTACTTCTAAGGTCTCAAGCAGTAAGTTTTCATGTTGAAAGAGCATATGATGAACAGGATTTCGCAGTCGTTTGCATACTTGTAATTTCACGGCCGAAACTCTGATTACTATTTACTTCCACTCACAAAAAAGTGTCTTTTATGTTCTGAAGATGTCAAATAAGCCAAGCTCTCTTTGCCTTGACGAGACCCATCTAAATTGTCTATCCGTAATCACCCTACATGGCCTTACTTTTTGGTGTTTCCCCTTCAGATAGTTACATATATCCCTTGCGGTTCTTATCAACTCAGTGTATGCGAGATCGTCTGCTATCTTTCCAGTCGGCTTCTCCACCGATACGAATGCATTGATTGGAAGAAAACAATTTCCCGCCGCCATGACAAACTGTATGATCCTATCTTCATAGGAGCATATTAAAAGGTGTTGGAGGTCATAGTTTCA
>NC_090884.1:51131330-51136330 GCF_036669925.1 Montipora capricornis
TGGTAAATGATAGATAAGTTGAGGTAACTAATCAACGAAGGCGCTGAAATTTGAGTGAAACGTCATACAAGCTTGTTGACTTGGAAAATATCTGATTGTTGGGAACCAGTTTTTGCCAACGCAAGAATTTGAAACTTTCAAGTTTGCTTAGCCAGACTTTCACAAAGACTTTGAATTAACACGTAGGCAAAGGGCACAGAGAACAGACCACGTTAAATCCTCGTGTAACCCTCGTTTTCTTTCTGCATGCTCTGGGTTATCTAATTTTTAGCTCTACCATTCGGAACAAACCTCTCTAAATCGCCAAAAGAGAAAGGAAATCGGAACTTACACTTAACAAGCTAGTATCGAGCAGTAGAAGAAAACATGGGTTGTTTTAGGAGAAAATTTTCGACATACGAGTTGATTAGTGTTTCATTCATTTTCTTTACTGAAACAGATGTCGAGGGATTTCGCTTGGAATGTCTGGTAACACACAACTACTTCAGAGCGCGCCATGGGTCCCCACCCCTGGTCCTGAACAATGCTCTTACAGACGAAGCTCAATATTGGGCTGAACGACTTTTGGTGACAGGTGCAACTGAAGGCCTGGATAACTCAAGGATTGGCATAAGTGTAGCGGTTCTGGAGAGCAAGCATGTTAGCGGAATTAAGGTAAACTTTTGGCTTGAAACAATAGTGGGAACAGCGCTGTAACAGTGGTGAGAGCATTCCCCTTCTACTACCAGTTTGGACTGGGTTCGATTCTCAGACCCGTCGTCGTATGTGGGTTGAGTTTGTTGGCTCTCTACTCTGGTCCGAGAGGTTTTTCTCGGACTTGACTTAAATGAGTTCATTTGATTTCAACATTCATTGTCCCCTATTAATGCCCCAGCGCTACAAGACTTGAAACTTACTCATTAGTGTTCATTAGTATGAACGCTAAAATAGATCTCTTCGAGGCCAAGGCTTGGCGTATCGCTTTGGCATTGTAAAGAAAAGAACCGAAACAGAAGAGATTAGGAACTTCAAAGTTGTATTGATTCTTGAGTCATTTATTCAGGAAGATGACATGATTACAGGCCATGTGAAGACCCCCGAACAATTGGGTTCAACTCCCACCTTGGTCAGAATTTTTTGGCCTTGTGTAGGTCCGTTTAACGGTTAGATGAATTACATGGGTATACACAGGACTTTAAGTTTCAATCAGATAGTTTATATTATTGAAACAAAAGTGCTACACGGCACGCGTTTGAAGAAAATCGTATCCCTCCTTTGTATTTGGAGATGTTCATTGTCGTTAAAATAGCCTGTTCCAGGCTCTCAGATGGTCGAGAAAACGAAAAGAACTGACATCTCAAATTTCCTCGGACTTAACTGATTAGAGTGTAATGTGAAGTGCTAGGTTGATAAGTGCTACACGGCCAACGTTTGCAAAAACGTAATCCTTCCTCAAATTTCCTCGGCCTGCTCCCGTCTGAACTTGTGCTCAGTCGTTAGAGAAACGGTGATGTAATCCGGAGGTCGTGGGAGGTCGTGATGCGGAGGTCACGATCTCAGTCATGAGTTTTCTCTGACGTTATGTTAGCCTGCATCCACTTAATAAGGCTAGCGCTCAGATGGAAGATATGGATATATACAGCACTTGACACTGTAGTCTGATAGCAAGAGCCATAATGGACCTTGCTGATAGCTAATAGTGTTGCTAACTGGCCAAGTAAAGACTCTCCGAGAAAGAAGTGGTCATGTAAATTAGTACCAGTATAAATGTTACTGACATTACGCAGACGCTGAGACCATAAGGTTGGAAAAACGAAATGGATAAACAAAAAGTCGTCTTCAAAGCGGATATTATCGTAACATGGGACTTTTACTCGTTTTCCACATAGTGAGGCCTTCAACAGGGTATACGGCTTGTTCGAAGGAAACAGTTTTCCGTCTCATAACTGTTCACCGAAGAGACGCTTTCCTAGATATCCGGAGTTCCTGGGTTCTAACCACTCTTTGAATTGGTTCCTGGTAGTTGTCTCGGCTGCAGTTGTAAGTAGCCAACTGGTTTACCTCCGACCAGTTGGGATTCTTAACAATTGTTGTTGTTCTGTTCTGTCGTTTCGTCAATTGTGTTTCATTGGTCCTGAAAAGCCCCTATGGGGAGTGGTCAATTGAGTATGTCTAGTATTGTATTATTGTAAGTCCTGTTATAGGTGGTTGGTGTACTGTTTGATAATCGAGCAACAGTGTTTTATGGGGTTTAAAGCTCATGCACGTGACGTTTTATCTTTGTTCTGATAGGCTGTTAGGCTCATAAATGAACACGTTTTTTGAAGTACTGTTTAATAAACGAGCAGGAGCGTTTCAGCAGGATTTAAACCACGAGGCGAGATAAATTGGCGATCAGGAAACCTCACGATGTTTGACGCCTGAAAAAAAGCCTCCATAATTTATTGATCTCTGGTTACTTTCTTTCCACAGGTATCCGAACTTTGGTACAAGCAGATCCTATGTTACAATTTTGACAGTCCGGGCTTCAGCACCGAGACTCTCGACTTCAGCCAGCTGGTCTGGATGAGCAGTCGAAAGTTCGGTGTGGGCAAAGCCACTGGACCAGAGGGTGTGACAGTTGTGGTAGCGAGGTATGAACCAGTGGGGAACATAGACGGACTCTTTGTGCAAAATGTAAAGCGCAGAGGACACGAGAGAGGCAGCTGTGAGCCAATGATCTTCCAAGTTGAATACAAGTATCGATTCCGAACCGACAGCAAGTCAACTAACAGCGTTTTAAGCTGGGAACACGAAGGTAGTATATCTTTCTATTTGCTGATAATAGTAAAGGGACGTTAAACGATAAACCCTCCGTTCCTTTTTTTCAGAAGCACCAGCCCTAATTTGCGATGGCGACGTCACAAAGGCAAGGTAATGCAACACATTTGCGATTGAGCAATGTCAGACATTCCAAATGAAATAATTTTTCACTGCATCATTTCAATGTGGTAAACTGCATAGCAAATCACGTTTAGAATGCACTTTCATTTTGATTTATTTTTTTTTCCTTTATTTCAAAACATTCTTCGTGTGACCTTGACATTTTTCTTTGAGGTTCGTATGTAAAATGTTGGTTTGATGTCAAAAGGAAAAAAAGATGTAGTTTATGGTTCGAGTGTAGAGATTCTTTGCCAATATTTTATGTGTTCGTTTCGCTCTGTTGCTAACTCGTGTTAACTAAAGCAAATTACCCTGTCTCTAAAGAGCATGTTTTAAAACTTAGCCTTAAGTTCGCTTTCTCTTTGTTCCTTATAGCAGAGATTCACATAATGCGAATGAAATTTGAGGCTTTGTTTTTCATTTAGAAATTCAGGAACGTTATGATGCTAATGTGACGACAGAATCAGGAGACACAGGTGGTTAAATGAAGCTGTGATTAAGGATGAGGACGGATAGTGAATTATCCATAATTGAGAAAACTTTCTACCCCTAATTGTTTAGGACGTGGTCTGCTTTGCCCCACTGGTCAATGTGCGTAGTAGTGGATTAACATGTTGATTTGTGTCGCCACTTTAGTTATCAAGCACCTCGAAGGAATGGACTAACCCGGGCAAAGTTTCTGTTAAACCGATTATTAGAAGATCTGGACAGGTGTCGAAACAGCTGCTCTCTTTCCCCTCCCCTAACTGCGGCTGCCAGTTTAAGCTGGAGGTATGATGATGAACGCTCGCCGTTTTCAAACTTTGCTTCCATTCTGAATACGTTGACACGAGAGCAAAAGCAGAGCGGTCGCCGAAATATCGCTGTCACCTAAAAAATGATGGCCTTGAATTTGAAGAGCAGAAACCATATAGGACAATTTTTTTGTCGGATCAGAGGGAAATGTAACCAAACACCAAAGATACAAATTATAAGGAGGCAGGTAGCTTTTGTTATGGTCAGCCGCAGTTGTTTTTACGAAAGATACACTGATAGATAGCCCATCATCCAGGAGCTCTCGGATTTTTTTCCGAGTATCTTCGACTCATCTTCAAGAAAATACGTCTCATTATTTATTAACCGAGGTACATTTATGTTCACTGCATTTGCGAAAGTGCACCATTAGTACAATTCCAATTCCCGCAGTGTAACGGGACATTTGTGTGACATGAACCAAGCTCCAGCGAGTGTCGTATAGCTCAGTGGTAGAGCATCCGAACTAGTAATCGGAAGCTCGTCGGTTCGACTCCTGCAAAGGAACACTTGGATTTTTCCGATCATCCCCTGTAGCTCAGTGGTAGAGCATCCGAACTAGTAGTCGGAAGGTCGTCGGTTCGACTTCTGCAAAGGAGCACTCGGATTTTTCCGATCATCCCCTATAGCTCAGTGGTAGAGCAACCGAACTAGTAGTCGGAAGGTCGTCGGTTCGACTTCTGCAAAGGAGAACTCGGATTTTTCCGATCATCCCCTATAGCTCAGTGGTAGAGCAACCGAACTAGTAGTCGGAAGGTCGTAGGTTCGACTCCTGCAAAGGAGAACTCGGATTTTTCCGATCATCCCCTATAGCTCAGTGGTAGAGCATCCGAACTAGTAATCGGAAGGTCGTAGATTCGACTCTTAGAAATGAGCACTCGGATTTTTCCGATCATCCCCTATAGCTCAGTGGTAGCGCAACCGAACTAGTAATCGGAAGGTCGTAGGTTCGACTCCTACAAAGGAGCACTCGGATTTTTCCGATCATCCCCTATAGCTCAGTGGTAGAGCATCCGAACTAGTAATCGGAAGGTCGTAGGTTCGACTCTTACAAATGAGCACTCGGATTTTTCCGAGTATTCCCGAGTCACCATCGGAGGAAAAAACGTCCTTCCATTTATAATGCTCGATAATGCACTATTTGGACGATTCCAGTCCCAGTAGTATGGCGGGACATTGATTGTCACGTGGACCTAGTTCAATGGCGTGGGCACCACCAGTCTGCTTTTGCTGAGAGGAAGAGCATCCAAAGCAGAAGTTTCCTTCCTTTCCTGCATCTAAAACTTGCCTTGCCACTCGCATTGCCT
>NC_090884.1:51141330-51156330 GCF_036669925.1 Montipora capricornis
AGTAGTCGTTCCATTTTGTACCGCTGACCATTTGGCTGATTTGTTTGATCATCGGACCACCGTGACAGACACCGCACGCCTCTAATTTCAATGGATCGGTATAGGATGCAACTATTGTGTTAAGGATTAGGCTCCATCCTTGGCGGCATTTTTGGCTCCATCCTTTGCGTTGTAAATTATTTTTTTGCCTATTGTTTTTCGAACCAATCACAAGGGTCGTTGTAATGGCTCCGTCCTGATGCTACAGCGAGGGAGGTCACTTTTCGGGCTCCCGGTCGAACCAACACTCGGGGTCTTAAAATAACTTAGAGGAAATCCGTGCATCCGCAAATAATCAATCAATTCTTCTCGGACAAGGCTTCGGTTGTTCAAAAGGTGAGTAACGCTATCTACTGGAGAACTCAATTGGTTTTGCTAGCGTTTATCCGGTGGATAGCATTATCCACCTTTTGAACAACCGAGGCAAGGTCTATAACTCGTAAACCCCACCTGACATCCCTTGCAAGTACTCCGTAAGTTGTATGGAATTTTAAAGAACAATTTGACGTTTGAAGTGGGGGAGGGGGGAGGAGGACGTTGTTCCCCGGACGGGGATGTTTCCCTGTCTTAATTTGTTGTAGAATGCACTAAAGCAGAATGTGCAGGACTTGTGTGCCCTGCCGTTTGCATGTTTCTTTGATAAGTGAAACGCAGTCGTAGTCAGTTTTTCTAAAAGTTCTTATCTAACGTCTTTTTAAAATTTCGCATTTTCTACGTAGGCGTCGACTGTGTTTCTGAGGAGGCATACTTACAAACAGAAGAACCCCAATTGGAGGAGGCTGATTTGTTTTCTGACCCAGAAGACGACCTGTACCACCGCGTATGTGAAGTACGACGTTCACTTTCACTAGATTCAGAGGGCACAGAGCCGGAAACTCAGCCAGGGAACGTGCTTTCAAAAGTAGCTTTCTTTGAGACATTTCAACGCAGTTTTGAGAGACAATCGCCCTCGAATTCACAGTCTTCGTTTAGACGAAGCCTGATTCAAGACAAACTGGAGGAGTTAGATTCCACTTCAGAGCCGGAGTTATCTCGCGAGAAAGAAGAAGGAGAAGAAAGACAAGAACGCCCACAGCAGGAGCATGATGAACCTGAGTGCCAGTTAGAGTTTGATGACTTATTTCCCGCTCACATGGAAGGGGACGAGGGAGAAATACACGAGGACATGTTCGAAGATGAAGCTGGAGAAGACGAGGAAAGTCTAGTTAGTGTATCGGACGCAGAGGACATTGTAGATTTTGCTTATTATGACGACAGACCAGAAGACGTACAGGATTATGAATTAGAGGACACTTACTGTCAGACCAATGAATTTATAGAGGAAGAGTCTTGTACAATGGAGATTTTCGAGTTTTCAGATGAAGACGCTTCTCACCAATATTCTGATATCATAGATACCGAGGACGAACCGATATTGTTAACACGAAGAGTTGTGACGCCACTGAACTCGGGTGCTGCTGCCGAATTTCTTGAGAGCCAATCTTTTGAAGTGAGAGAGGCCGAACCACAAGATTCAATAGATGACTCCCCACATGACTACCCTGACGAATTGCATGACACAAGTGAAGCGACAGTTGAAGTTCCACAAACTTTGTTCACGAGGGCGTTAGATCCCGAACACTGCTACGCCACAACGAAACGAGAAGAAATTGATATTCGATTGAGAGAACTGATTTCTAAGATAATGCTGATACCTGTTGACGACCGTCCAGGTGGGAGTGATGAACTCTCTGATTTTGGTGAGACGATGGAAGGACAACTTTTGCAAAATATTTTCAGCAGGACGGAAGATGAAGGTCTTGGAGAGAAAAGAACACCGATTGAAGAGACATGCGAGGCTTCTCAGAAACGAATTGTGGAGTCGGAGAAAGATTTCGTTGAGTTGTTGGCAAGATTACAAAGAGAGGAAGTTAAATGTGATAAGGTGGAAAGTGACGCGGAAGAAGGGATATTAAAACCAAGCAAGGAGATACAGAGACCCGAGTCTGCCGAAATTATCTGTGCGACTTTAAGAGATCATAAAAGTGAACTTCACGATAAAATGGAACGAGTAAGCAGTGATCTCGGGCTAGAACCGGCAAAATACTTGGAAGAAGAAAGGCTGGACGGGAGAGCAGTCCCAGAAAATGTAATCCTAGCGTACGAGTCTCAATTGTCTTTGGCTGTCGATGACGTTGAACCCGTCACTGAAAATGTTGAAGCAGTAGAACGAGAACATAAAAATGAAAGTGCCTCTGATCCTGAGAGGTTATTGGAAAGGATGCAAAGTCCAACACAGCAGGAGGAATTTGCACAGGGTGAAATAATCATTAGTGACGTAAGTGAGTCGTCGAGGTCGGTAGAATCGTACGAAGTCGCGATTCGTGATCATCATCAGGAACGTGACAGACTCCTCGACGAAATCGGTTTAGTACCTATCTCACCTGACATTAACCTTGCTGGTGAAGAAATGCTGGAGCCGTTGCCTTACGAGCACACACCTATCTTGAAATTCAGGGAGCTGCCAGAAGTTAAGGAGGATATCACTGCCGAAGTTCGTGGAGACGTTAGATGCGAACTAAACGTTAAAAGTGAAGAAAATGAAAATGAATATGTATCATTGACGGCTGAAACATTTCTGGATAGCAATGAGACTATTGAGAAGCAAATTCCATGCGAAGCTGTTTTTCGTGATCATGACCAGGAACGCGCACTAAATATCGAAGAAAGAGAGTTTCAACTTGAACTTCGGCCTGAAGTTGAAGATCCGAACGAACCAGTAGAACCTGTTCTCTACTGTACCGCTCCTAAATCTATTCCAGAGAGCCAATTACCAGAGATTTCGGAAAACATTGCTGCCGAAGTTCGTCCAGAAGTGCGATCCGAAATAAACATTGAGGAGTTATTTCTTCCCTATGAAGAGGTAGCCACTCTACAAGGAGGCAAGCTGGAAAACGCCCAACACGTCGATGAAATGAAAGAAACGATGACTGATAAGCAGTCACATGAGTCATTTTACGTGGATGACACGATGACTGACTTTTCTTCTTCGTTCCCTCAGCACGTATCTAATGAGAGTAAAAACTGTAAACCAGCTGAAGAGCTGAAGGTGGCCGAAGCAAAACTTGATAACGTTGTTGTGTCAAAAGTAGAACCTGAGGAAGCTGATATAGACAGGCGAGCTTCGTTGTTTGAAGAGAAAAACAGTTTTGTTGATTCAATAACACTTAAAGAATTTTCCGAGCGTTTACATGTGGCAGGTGAAACTCTAAATGTTGATCCTACAACACTCACAGAGGGCGTAGAAATTGACGAACAAACTGTCGATGAGAAACAAGGCGTGCAGTTCACGGAGGAGGACTCTACTGTAGATTATGTTATGACCGACATCCCTTCGTCATCAGGGCACATCGCTGGCGAATGTACTCAAAATGAAAGTGTTGAAAAAATAAACGAGGAGGAGTATGGCGAGTTTAAAAAACCAGCCTCTTTGTTCATAGAGGAAGATTCAATGGTCAATGCATTGTTACCAGACACTATGTCCTCACCAAAACAGGTATCCGGGGAAAGCAAAAATGTGGAAAGCTTTGAGGAAATTCTCGAAGAATTCGAACCCAGTGAAGAGAGCAAACGTACATCGATTTTTCTCGGAGACGCCGTCACTTTGGACGAAGTGAGAACTGACATTGAATCGTCGCCAAAACACCTTGCAATGGAGAGTAGAGATGTTGAGCCCTACCAGGAAATCATCGAAGTAACGGATGAAGAAAACAAGCAAGCATCACGTATTGTAGAGGAAGTTCCAAATGTAGAAACAGTGAGGACTGACAGACCCTCCTCGCCAAGACACCTTATAATGGAAAGCAAAGAATTGGAGACCTTTGAAAAAACTGACGACGAAAACACCTTTGAAAGCAAACGGGCATCGCTTTTCATGGAGGAAACTACTATTGTTAAAGAAGCAACGAGACATGCTTCTTCCTTTCCAAAACACATCGCAGGAGAAATAAACAACGAAGAGTCCTTTGAAGAAGTTGATGAGATAGCCACTAAGGAAAGCAATCGAATATCTCTAATCGTGGAAGAAACGATGACTGTAGGTGAAATTACGACCAATACAAAATCTCCCCCTACACACCTTGCTGGTGAACGCACGCAAAACGAAAGCATCGATTTAATACTCGAGGAACAGTGTTTTGAAGGGAAAAAACGAGCTTCTTTATTTTTTGAGGAAGATTCAAGTGTGAAGGAAGTAGGAGCCAGCGCTATCTCTTCGCCAAACCAAGTAGCCGGAGAAGGCAAAAATGTGGAAAACTTCAACGAAATTAACGAAGAGCCCAACGAAGAGAGAAAACGAGCATCGCTGTTTTACGAAGAGGCCATAAATGAAGATGAGATTTTAACCTGTACCTCATTTTCGCCGAAACAAACAGCAGAAGATATCAACAATGAAGAGATCTTTGACGAAATTGAGCAAGACGACACCCAAGAAAGCAAGCGAGCGTCTCTGTTCATCGAAGAAGGTGTAACTGTAGATGAAATGATTACCAATACGTCATCCTCTCGAACACACGGCCTTGCTGGAGAAAGTGTGAATACCGAAACCTTCGAAGAAGTTGAAATGATATCGGATGAAGAAAAAAACCAGACATCGGTTTTCTTGGAGGAGGACGTCTTTGCGGATGAAATGACACCTGATAGAACATCATTTGCTATACACACCGCTAGAGAAGATGTTTGCATTCCATTAGTCAAGAAAACGCATGAAAAAGAAGATGAACAAGACCTGGAGCATGCTGATGTGCGGGAAGATGACATTGAAGTGAAGTTTGGCCATACTGAGCTTACGTGCCTGGAACAAAACAGTCATATAGCTGGAGAGTTTTTAGACAGCGGGATGGTTGAGGCAACAGACGACGACGAACCTCCTGAATCTGTTTACGTCGAAGAGTTTGAGGAATTTGAGAACAGCTATGGAACAAAGTCATTTGTGGAGCCAGCAGAAATAGAAAATATTGCTGGAGAAATGGCAAATGTTGCAAACGATGCTGAGGCCTTTGAGGAGGATGCACGGATAGAAGAAAGCTTAGGGTATGACGAAAACCACGAGATAGTGATAAGCACTGATATTTTGGAAACACCTCTAAATTCACTTCACATTGCTGGAACATTATCGAATGTGGAACCGAAAGAGGAATCATGCGAGGAGGAAAAAACAGAGAAAGAGGCATTTGCTGAGAAGTTTCATGAGCTAAAGGCCCATGAGTCTACTGTTGTCTTGAAGTCACCCCAGTCTTTATTAAGTATTGCAGCTGCTGCGATAGAACATAAAATTGATTCTGCTCAGCAGGATTCAACTGAGGAAGTGACAATGGAAACGGGCCTAAAAAAACAAGATAGCAAGGAGGAGAGTGCGCATTTACAATTTACAGATTTTATTCATGAGCCGTACGAACCAAAACGTAAGGAGGAAATTGGTGAGAAGGCGTTGCTTTCGGAACAATCGCCAACTATGTTTGAAGACACCATTGGAACCACTGATGCTATGGTAATGGAGACAGAAACCAAGGTACCAATTATCCTTGTGAATATTGCTGCCGAGGTTTCAGACAACGAAGACGACAACCTTGTTTTTGTAAAGAAAGACAGTGAAGTGGAAACTGAGACATACCAATATCCAGAAGAAGTGGCCATGGAATACCATCCAGATGATCAAGAAATCGCTGTATCCCAGGAAGTGGCAGAGGTTTCCCTGTCTGAGCTTGTTTTAGAGGACGAGAACCTCGTTTTTGCAGAGAACGAACTCAACAAAGATAGTGAAGAGGAAACCGAGACATACGAATATTCAGAAGAAGCAGCCACGGGTTACGTTCCAAATGGTGAAGAAATTTCTGTATCCCACGAAGTGGCAGAGGTTTCCCTGTCTGAGCTTGTTTTAGAGGACGAGAACCTCGATTTTGCAGAGAACGAACTCAAGAAAGACAGTGAAGTGGAAACTAAGACATACGAATATCCAGAAGAAGTGGCCATGGAATACCATCCAGATGATCAAAAAATCGCTATATCCCAGGAAGTGGCAGAGGTTTCCCTGTCTGAGCTTGTTTTAGAGGACGAGAACCTCGTTTTTGCAGAGAACGATCTCAACAAAGATAGTGAAGTGGAAACCGAGACATACGAATATCCAGAAGAAGCGGCCACGGGTTACGTTCCAAATGATGAAGAAATCCCTGTATCCCACAACGTGGCAGAGGTTTCCCTGTCTCAGCTTGTTTTAGAGGACGAGAACCTCGATTTTGCAGAGAACGATCTCAAGAAAGACAGTGAAGCGGAAACCGAGACATACGAATATCCAGAAGAAGAGGCCATGGAGTACCATCCAGATGATCAAGAAATCCCTGTATCCCAGGAAGTGGCAGAGGTTTCCCTGTCTGAGCTTGTTTTAGAGGACGAGAACCTCGATTTTGCAGAGAACGATCTCAAGAAAGACAGTGAAGTGGAAACCGAGACATACGAATATCCAAAGGAAGCGGCCATGGAATACCATCCAAATGATCAAGAAATCCCTGTATCCCACGAAGTGGCAGAGGTTTCCCTGTCTGAGCTTGTTTTAGAGGACGAGAACCTCGATTTTGCAGAGAACGAACTCAAGAAAGACAGTGAAGTGGAAACTAAGACATACGAATATCCAGAAGAAGTGGCCATGGAATACCATCCAGATGATCAAAAAATCGCTATATCCCAGGAAGTGACAGAGGTTTCCCTGTCTGAGCTTGTTTTAGAGGACGAGAACCTCGATTTTGCAGAGAACGATCTCACGAAAGACAGTGAAGTGGAAACCGAGACATACGAATATCCAGAAGAAGCGACCACGGGTTACGTTCCAAATGATGAAGAAATCCCTGTACCCCACGACGTGGCAGAGGTTTCCCTGTCTCAGCTTGTTTTAGAGGACGAGAACCTCGATTTTGCAGAGAACGATCTCAAGAAAGACAGTGAAGCGGAAACCGAGACATACGAATATCCAGAAGAAGAGGCCATGGAGTACCATCAAGATGATCAAGAAATCCCTGTATCCCAGGAAGTGGCAGAGGTTTCCCTGTCTGAGCTTGTTTTAGAGGACGAGAACCTCGATTTTGCAGAGAACGATCTCAAGAAAGACAGTGAAGTGGAAACCGAGACATACGAATATCCAGAAGAAGCGGCCATGGAATACCATCCAGATGATCAAGAAATCCCTGTATCCCACGAAGTGGCAGAGGTTTCCCTGTCTGAGCTTGTTTTAGAGGACGAGAACCTCGTTTTTGCAGAGAACGAACTCAACAAAGATAGTGAAGTGAAAACCGAGACATACGAATATCCAGAAGAAGCGGCCACGGGTTACGTTCCAAATAATGAAGAAATCCCTGTATCCTACGAAGTGGCAGAGGTTTCCCTGTCTGAGCTTGTTTTAGAGGACGAGAACCTCGTTTTTGCAGAGAACGAACTCAAGGAAGACAGTGAAGTGGAAACTGAGACACACGAATATCCAGAAGAGTCGGCCATGGATTATCTTCCAGATGATCAAGTAATCTCTGAATCTCACGAAGTGTCAGAGATTTCCGTGTCTGAGCTTTTGGAGGACAAAAACCTCGCTTTTGTAGAGAACGAACTCAAGAAAGACAGTGAAGTGGAAACTGAGAAATACGAATATCCAGACGAAGCGTCCATGGAATACCTTCCAGATGATCAAATTATCTCTGAATCCCACGAAGTGGCAGAAGTGTTCGTGTCTGAGCATATTTTAGAGCAAAAAGCGAAAGTTAAACAAAGAGAAACCGTGGAAGCTTTCGAAGGGAGCGAAGAAGGCTCCATTTCAGAATTACTGTCCGAGTCTTCATCGTCACCACTGCGTGTGTCTGATGAGCTCAAAGACTTACAAGATTACGAAACAATCAACGAGGAATACGACATTGAAACGTACCATTCGATAAATTACGGGGAGGGAGATACTGTTTCAGAGAAGTCAATCTCGAAGTGTCTACCGCCTCTGTTCATAACTGAAGAACTAGTTTTGCAAGAACAACGCGAGGACAATATTGAGGAAAAAAAGGTACAAGATCACGACAACCTCCAGGAACGTTCGCAAGGACCAGAGATTCCTTACGTGTCTGGGCAGTCATTGGAGACAGCAACAGAGTTATCAGATGTGGGGTTTACTGATTATAGCGTGAAAGAGGAACTAAATGAAAGAGAGTTCGCTGAAGAGTTTATGGACATAGAGAGTGTCATTGTCGAAACAAGTCGAAAAGACCATTTGAGTCCTCAGAAAAATGAGAAGGGAGTCGATCTTTTGGGCAAAGTGAATGCTCAGAAGCCTGAAGAACGAGGAAATGTAACCATCGAACAATCGACTATTGAGAGTGAGCCTACCGTTTCAGCCGTTTCCCGTGAGCAAAAGGAAGAGAAGATTTTCGATTACTCTTGGCAAATGGAGAACAAGACAGAAGAGCCAATTGTGGAGAAAGCTGGAAAAAGAGAGGTAACGAAAGCACAGAAAACCACCACTGATAGTGAAAATAAAGGAACTTTTACCGAGCACGGTCTTATGCTTCCCAGAGATGAAGAAAGCTTTAGTGTCAGCCAAAGTGAAAGTCTAATTGTGAGCGAACAAGGAAGGCAGATAAAAATATTACATGAGAAGGAAGAGAAAGTTGACGTTTTCTCCACTAGGACTAAGCAAAGTATCTCTCACGTTGCTGCAGAGTCCACAAGCAGGACTCTTGAATATAACTTTGAGTCTCATAGCGCATGCATATTTCGACAGGTAGCGACCAGCGATAAACTCAGTGAAAGTATTTTAGACAAGGAGACTAAAGATCAAGAATTAGAGAAATATGAAAAGGAATTTTCAGAAGAAGAAACCGAGGTTCGCCTTCTAAAAAACGAAGTCTTGGAATGCAAGGTGGCAGAACAACAATTACCCACTTCCCTCGGAAATCCTCACGCGATTGTGGAACGTGAAACCACTTTGGTGAAGACCTTAGTTACTCGGTCTCCTTCCAAAGATGACCAGGAGGAAGTGTTACTGCGAGAGGATCGTTTGACAGCAATTTTAAAGGACGACGAAGCTATGCTTGAGCAAGAATCGGCGGTTGAACATTTTGAAGAAGAAATTGATGTGATGCGTATGGATGAAGCCCTATCAGAGGAAGAATTCCGTGGTGAGGGAGCTGAAAGCATTGATCGTGAGCAATCAAGACCCTCTAGGTCAGATTCAGTAGAGGAGGATGACACATGTAACGAGAGTGAAGCCGGTGTAGAGGACAAGCGAAATCTTAACGAGGCGGAAAAAGATGATGCAGGGAATTTTCAGGGAGCAGCTGAGGATGTAGTCTACGAATCGGACGCCAACAGCTTAATGAAAACTTCTGTTCTTGACGAAGAAGTTGAAGTTAAAGTTTTTGAAGAAGGTGGTTCCCTTGTTGAAGAAAACCGCGAAATAGTTGATGAGAATGAGACGAGAACTGAAACTCCTGTGTTTGAAGAAGAGCTGGACGTCTCGGCTCTTCCTACTGAAAAAGACATCATTTATGCAGAGTGCACGGAGGAAGACAGTCCAGTGGACCGCTCAGCAGTCTTTGAAGAAGAGGTAGAGGTATCAGCGCTTCCAGATGAGCCCATTGAAGAACTCGAAGTAGAGTCTTTTGCGGAACGTGAGGAAGAAGATGTGGATCGCACAGCTGTTTATGAAGAAGAACTTGAGATCACAGCGTGTAAAACTCAGCTGGAACAGGAAATTCAGGAGCGAGAATCAGACAATCAAGTGCCTAAAGTGGAGGAAGGATGCGAAATAACGGGGTCTCAAGTCCACGAAGAACGAACCAATGAAGAGAATTTGATGGACGAACATGAAGACAGTTTGACTAATGAAAGTGAAGCAGGTGAACGTCTTCTAGAGAAGGAAGATATTGGGGAGAAATCTGATGACGAAGGAACCCTTGAAAACCTGAAAATAAGAAAGACGCGTAAACAACCTTTAGATTTGAGCCAAGTGGATTTTTATGACGAAGATGAGAGTGCTACAGCAACACGTTATTACGTAGAATTTTCATCAACGGAAAGCTTGGAACCAAGTTATGAGGAAGTTGACGAAGACGAAGCACCCTTTTCTGAGACATACGTCCGCCAAGGAGAACCACTGGAAGAAAACCTGGAAGAGTTTATACTTGTGCGCTATGGGGACGAGTTTGAATCCTCTGGTGAAGAAGACATTTCTGACCATCGGGAAATCTATGTCATTCCCGAAGAAGAAAACGATATTGAAAACCACAACATTGCAGAAACTACCACAGATGAGGCACACGCCAAGAGACCTGCTCCAGAGACTTTATATGAAGACGAATTCGAAAACATGGGCTTAGGAGAAATTCGAGAATCTCCAGAGTTTGATATCGACGATTCAGATGAGTTAGATGAAGAGGAGCAACGTCAGTTGGAAGAATACGAGAGGCTAGAATCATTTGTCATCTTGGAAGAAAAGCTGAGCCAAGTAGAGTCTGATGAAGATGGGAATGGTGATATTCCACTGGAAGAAGATGACGAAAATGTTTTTTATTCAGACGTGCACTCCAGTGGCGAAGAAACATTACATGAAGATGAACTAGGCGAGACTCTGACGACTGGTTCACTACGCCAGACAGCTGCTTTCACGGAAAAAGACGAAGCTCCACTCGGTCGGGACTGTACCCAAATGGAAGAACAGGACTGCGGTGAACAGCAGGAAACGCTCCAGGAATGTTCCCCAGAAACTAAAGAACCAGTAACAATGACAGGATTTTCTGATAGCCAGGAACCAGTGAAGGTCTCACCGGATGACCCAGGAACAACAAAAGACTCAGAGATCGAAATTGTGACGGAGGCCCCTGAAGATAACAAAGAGAATTTCGAGTTGAGGAACACAAAAGAAGAAAAGGCGGAGCATAGTCTAAGCAGTGACTCTTCTGGTGAACAATGCATGTCAGCGGAAGGTTCCGTATCTTCAACAACTTCTCTCGATCTGGAAGGTTTGTTTGTTTTGTTTTTGTAGTAGTTGTTGTTGTTGTTGTTGTTGTTGTTTTACAACAGTGTCATCGCTTCAAGTGGCTTGCTGTAAAAGTCAAACACCCTTTTCTTGCTTTGTTTGGCAGGGTTAGACAGCTTTGAGCAAGAATGTCTTCTGCAGCACAACCTTTACCGCCGGCAACACAAAGTTAAACCATTGAAATGGTCTGAGGAGCTGGCTGAGGGCGCAAAAAAATGGGCAGAACATTTGGCCTCGATGAAATCCCTGGAAAGTTTTGAAGGCAAAGAAGTTGGAGAAAATATAACGAGCATGCAGGGAAAAGAGCTAAATGGTTGTGAAACGGCCGATTTATGGTATAAGGAAGCAATGGATTACAACTTTGAAGACCCAGCTTTTAACGCCAAATGTGGTCGCTTTACCCAAGTTGTTTGGGCTTCTTCTCGCGAGTTCGGAGTGGCAAAGTGCATTGCTGAGGATGGAACTGAATATATTGTCGCTCGGTATAAGCCAGCAGGAAATATCTTGGGCGAATTTAAGGACAACGTAAAGCCTCCCAGAGATACATTAAAAAGAAGACGGTCGAGTGTTAGGAGGCGCTCCAAGTCGGGAGCGCATTTGACTCCTGCGGAAAAAGGTTAGTGCACTTAAGCTGAAGAAAAAGAGCTTGATTTGGTGTTTAAGAATACGTAGTAAATGCCGGAGAAATACCTACATTGTACCTCCTTTTATTCGTATAACTACGATAAATCATTGACTCCTCCTAAAAAGGAATTTTCACTTTTTACAGTAAAACAGTATGCTGGAGATAATAATAACTTAAAAATAAAAATAAGAAGGCGTGTGGTTTGGATCGACGGCTTGGCTCAAAATCTTGTTTCCTATTAAGCCCCATTTACACTAGCAAGTTTTCCTTGACAAGTTTTCCTTGGCAGTGTAAATTGGAAAATATGAGAAGTTTTTCCTTGACAAGTGTCCTTGTTCAAAAACTAGTATGCTAGTATTTGAACAAGGACACTTGGCAAGGAAAAACTTGTCAAGGACGATATTTGCGAGTGTAAATTACTTGTCAAGTGCACTTGTCAAAGAAAACTTGTCATATTTTCCATTTACACTACCAAGGAAAACTTGTCAAGGAAAAACTTGTCAAGGAAAACTTGCAAGTGTGTACAGTCGGCAAGGTTTCCTTGACAAGTGGGCTTGTCAAGGAAAACTTGCTAGTGTAAATGAGGCTTTAATTGTGCATAGTTTTTATTTTCATCCTAATCAGAAAAGTTTAAGACTGAATGCGTCGTTTCGCACAACTACTACCGAACCTTCCACGATGCTCCGCCACTTCGTTGGTCACCACTGCTAGCCGCCGAGGCACAGAATTACGCTGAGCGGTTGGCTAAAACTGACTCCCTGACGCATAGTGGACAAAAGGATCGTGGAGAGAACCTGGCATTCACCTGGGATATTCCCCTGTCTGCTCGCGAGGCAATAGACATGTGGTACGATGAAGTACAAGACTATGACTTTGAAAACCCTGGATTCACTTATGATACGGGACATTTTACGCAGTTAATATGGGTCGGGACTGAAGAGTTTGGTATGGGAATGACTGTAGCTCCTGATGGCAAAAATATTGTCGTGGGAAGGTACTTCCCCCCGGGAAACATCGTTGGACAGTTCAAAGAAAATGTCCGACCAAGAGAAATAGAGGCAATTCCATAGGGTAAAACAAAGGGAGGAAAGGTACTGATTACTAAATCAACAACGGGATGGGTCAGGAAAGTGACGATGAAAGGAAATTAGAACTGATTTAACACTTTGAATAAGATAATGCGGGTCTTCGGGGGACTGTGTGAGGAACTAGAAATACGACCTTGTTCCTTTGTATGAAAAGATCGAACCCGTTTTTATCTTGGTAAAAGCTATTTCATAATCTGGGTGAAAACGGGTTTGACTTAAGACTCATGCAAGCATTATTCTTCTGAGTATCGTGCGTCAATTTTTCGTGAGATTAGTTCCACGGTTCTTGCTTTCGCGAATAAGATAATTTTTTTCGTGTCAAGTCAATATTTGACAAACTACTCCAGTTTGGATCTATTATCGTGATAAATGAAATTGAGTGAAAACTTGAAACATGGACAAGATAACATTAAGGAGACGGAGAGGAAGTCGCCCAGTCTAGCCCTTGGGATACGTAAATTTCAGTCAAGTTATTTTTAGATGTCACGAATACGGAAGTCTGATTCCCGAGACGTCCAGAAAGTCAAAATAATTCAAAATGGCGTTTGGAGTGTAAGTACGGTTTGTTTTAACGAAAACGGGTTTCAGAAGCAAGGAAATGGGTATATCTTTCCCCAAAACCCGGAGCGGGAGAGATTCCACAATTTCTTTGAATCTAATAGCTTATTGGATGAAGAATAGCCCACTCTCATAAATGGTGACCGATTTGATATTCTATTGTGTTTGTGTTAATTGGACCTACTGGCCTCATTTTGGTTAACATATTCTTTTGAATTTTGCGCATTGCAGCGAGGCTAGAAAGGCTTATCAGCATTTTAAAAAACGGCTTATCAGCATTTTAAAAAACAAAAGAATATTTTATCGGGCCGCCATTATGAAAAAGGTCTATACTACTCCGAAACCACCATGAATATCCAACAGGTGCCGTTACACAATTCCGGATAGTTTTGTATGACGTCATGCTGAACAGTCGCGGAAATTTCCGATCAAAAAATAACTTTTTTGAAATTCGCATATCCCGGCCAGCACCCCTGCACTCCCTCTTTCTTGCTCATTTTGAATTTCTCTTGACATGGATAAATGCCATTTCTCGAGGCCAGAATTTTAGTAAAAAATGTTTTGTTTGTTTTGGAAGTGGTTGCTCATTCGGAAATTGCGAATTACGACACCAAATGAATAATTTTTTTTTAAAAAGAAAAGAGTGTTTTAGCAACTTTTGTTAATGTTTTTTATTTATTATTTTTGTATTTAATTTGAGTTTGTGGGTCTTCTAATCCTCGTTATAATTCTCGCTCAAAGGAGAAAACCTTTAAGAATAATAAGAATTGATTCCGCCTTTTCGGAAACTCCGTATGTACTTTAAAAAACGTTACCATTGTAAAATTAATTTTCAAATGCTTATGCATTAGCGATGGTGTTTACATTGATCAAAATTACTAAGAGATCTTAAAGTTATAAAACAAAAAAAGCAAGGTGACACCCGCTAACACCAACCCGGTGTGGCCAACACATCACGTATGTGCACAACCATTTCACCCGGTCAATTAGCAGCCATGGACAGCTGTTTCGGCCTTGTAGGGCCTCGTCAGCATGGCGTAGCAGCTCCACATACAAGAAGTGTGGTCACCTTGCTTTTTTTTCCGAGATGGAAATATCGAAGACTCGTTCAAAAGACACGTTAAAAGTGACATCAGGAATTTAATATACAGAGATTGTAATATTTACGTATTGCACAATGGTGTTGAGGGATTGAATAGGTTATTTCCAGATTTATGTCCCTTTGAAAGTATTGTAACTTGGACAAGAAAACTGGAGCAGTGATATCCATGTTCTTTGCATGACACGACTGTTTGTGTCACCTAGAAAGAGATATGAATATTATTTATTGATAGGTAGGTGTTTAAATTGATGTTACAAGAACTCACGAGAGCAAATAAATTAAACTGAAAACGCGAGAAAATGTTCTTTCAAAATAAAGAAGTGAAGTTTTTTTTGGATTTTTCAGTTTTGACCTCACCACGTTCATATTAAACACCCCCACCCCCATCCCCTGAACAGCCATGTGCATTGCAAGCAAGCTTCAGACGAGCGTTGTGATTTGTCGTCTCGAAGATCCTTTAAAAAAAGAATCATACTCTAAAATTCCCGACCACTGAATGAAGGATGCCTAAACAAGAAAACAATAGTTGCCAGATATTCTTAAGTCGCTC
>NC_090884.1:51161330-51176330 GCF_036669925.1 Montipora capricornis
GATTAGTAGAAAGATAGAAAGATCATTGCAGTTAGATGAGTTCAAGTTAAGAAAGCCTGAAGAATGATCGTGCAGTTGAGTTACGGTGTCATTCCTATAAAAAAATTGTCAACAATAGCTTTGCGTGAACGTTACGACTGCAACAAGAGGGAACTCGGATCGGTGACTTATTTTGAGGCATTATATTATTGTCTGATAAACCTATTCATCGCGAATTCATGTAGCAAAATAGACGTTGGCTTAACTGACTCTCAGCATGGGTATATGTTATTAGTATGTTATTAAATATTTTCCTATTGTTTTTATTTGCCCCTTTCAAGAGAGGAGTTTGGTCAAATGTGACTCCAAAGTTTTGAGAATAAGCTTTCTAGGCAACCAACAATAAATGTTGTGTGAATGTCTCAAAATAAATGTAATGAAAAAAAACAAACAAATTCACTCAGGCACATTTTTTACGTAACTGACCCGATATTTTTACCCAAAATTTTGATCCCTGATCCCACAAATGATGAGAACTCTGATCCCTGAACCCGCAAAAATTTGATGCCTGATCCCTGATTCCATGAAAAATACTGCTGATCCCGATCCCACGCGTTGTGATTCCAAATCTCAGGGCTGTGATCTCTGATCCCATATTCCATCCTCGTTACGACCCTGGGACTTAAGTCAGACTTGTTCGATTCTAATTTCTTCCTTCCCGCAATATATTGTCATTTCAGTTCAGGTGTATAACTATCATTGACAAATAGCCAAGTTTTTACAATTCCATTTAAGCCTTGACAAACAAAAATCATGCTGAAAAAACCCCTTTTACCATAGTACACAAAAGCACCCATTAAATTTCGTTCCCTTCTATTCACAAATATAAGTGTTTTGTTAGTGAGTTAGCTCAGGTGTTGCAAACACGCCTGTACTTCTGACGAAAAGGTTGGTGAATCACTTGTGCACACCGTTTGTCTTTCAGTTTGGCCAACAGAATGGGATTTAGCTGGCTCCCTCTCGTGTGCGCTTTGACTAGTTTTGTCCAAGCCTCTTCGTCGTATGCTGATGAGAAACCTGAAGAAATTCTCTTGGGTGATTTTGCAAGTAAGCCGTAAAAGTTCCTTTTCAAATGAAAAGAAGCGCCCCGAGTAGCAGGAACAAAGTGATAGGGCAGATTGACAAGTACATCGTCGTTTTTCAACGTACAATAAGTTCTAATGACTTGAAAACCTTCAAAACCCGCATACCGTTCAAGTAGGTGGTTAAACCTATTGTTTTCTTCGCGTTGTTTTTACTGCGTCAATCATCACACTTTAGAAGAGCTCAAGATGACTTTCAACGATCCTTGCACCATACTTGTTGAGCTTTGTACCATATTTGTTGAGCTATAGCTATAATATTCAGATGTGACGAGAAAGGATTGAATCTGATGAAACTTTAAAACCTCTGTCAAAGGCATTTGCACTAAAACGGGAAATTCCCACAAACCACCCTAAGATCCATGAATCGCCTTTTCGCGTGGGGTATCCTTTCAATTTCTTAAAAAACCAGTTCGTTACCGACATCACAACTTCCCATACGAAGCCTTGTCAAAATTAGAGTGGAGCTAAAACTCTCGCCCGTTAACTACCGAGTAAATACAACTTATTCACAGTCCCTCAGTGCACCCTAAATATGACAATCTTTTTTTTTTTGAATCGTTTCAGGAAGAGTTGAGATTAACATTCGAGAAAAGAGGCAAAGTAAGATTACTGAATAACAGTATTATATTTTCTTGCTTCATGAAATTTAGCATTAATACGTGTTATTATAGTTTGAATTCATGAGGATCCTATGAATTAAAATCTTACATCCCTTAGATTCCTCTTTCCTACATACACTTTCTAAAATAATAAGCACGTTTATTGGCATTAGAGCAATCGCTTAACCTTAATGAGTTCCTCGTTGCTGATTTCAACTTATGTATTTTATGGATATACAAGGTACGAATGAATCAATAATTATAATGTCTATTGGCTTTAGAGGTATTCATTACTACGGTTTTGAAACGTATCATTTGTGATTGGCCGCTTTCCGTACGGTCAAACATCTCACAGCTAAATATACAACAGCGACGACTTATGGCTCATTCGTACCAGCTAAAAGTCAATTAACCATTTCTCAACGAAAGACAGTAAAACTGCGAAATGCAGAAATCACATTTTTAAAAATAAAGCGGGTATCGACGCACTGAACTGGTATATTTAGTTTTTTCCTAAATGAAAACGACAAATGCAAGAACAACAGAACCTTCAATTTGTTTTGACGATCAATGCGTGCAAGGGTCTGCAACTGAAGGTGTTCTTAGTTATGTAACAGCGCAAATTAAAACGCGAGAGTTTTTTTTTCCATTTTCGTACATTCCTTGAGTTCCGCCTGGTAAATCGGCTCCTGTCTTGACGTCTTAGCGACGTGGCCTGTAGCGCAGATGCCTACAAGAAAAGAATCCACTGAACTCCTTACTGCGCTTGCATAAGTCAAGTAAAATTTGGGTCGAAAACTGGTTGTCTGCTACTGTACCACTGCAATAAAATCCCATACCATACGCACAATTCGTATTCGTAGTCGTCCTAGTTCTCCGATCTAAAGGGCTTTTATGTCTGTCATAAAGGGGCCTTAGTTCTGATTTTATACATGACCGGATTTTGGGTGAAGACGTGGCGTAAGATAATCGCATGTGAGAGTCGTAAGCAAATACCATATACCGTCTGATTTTTTTTTTCAAACAAAACCAGATTCGTGGTTCGTCTGCCCAACTTCCTTACTTGTTATAAATTGACTTTTTACAAAGGTGGCTGCCAAGACATAAGTGTTCACTGCGAAGCGTGGCCCTCAAGTTATTGTAAAGAATATGAGCTTTTCATGAAGAAAAATTGCGCAAGCAAATGCGGCTACTGCAGTAAGTACTCAGTGATTTAAAGCCAGAAAAAACAGGCTTGAACTGGACTTGAACCTATAATAATATTATTGTGCAACTGCACTTCGCAATATGTTATCTGATACGCATCGACTTACTTGTGTGAGACTCTGCCTCTCTTTTTAATTAGGGAGTAAATAAGAAACAAAGACGGCTACGGCGACGACAACAGTAAAAAGCAGTAATATTAGCCGGTTTACACTACAGAAAATTTTTGGCACGGCTCAGGTGAAATTGGCACAGGTTCCAAAAATAAAGGTTCGGCTCGGATAAAATTTGCAGTGTAAACAATCTGTCCGTACCAAATTTCATCCGTGCCGAACCAAAATTTTTACCCGTGCTGGGACCTTCGGCGAGGTAGTCCGAGCACGGGTAAAAATGGTACGGGTGCTGAGAAAAGCGGCACGGTTCGCATAGAACAAGTAGTGTAAACACTTTAACGCGCCAAGGTTTGAGCCTTAATTCATATAGGCTAGCGGTTTTTTTGCGTACATTTCAAGATGGCGGCTCATTCCCTATCAAAATAAAGTGCGCATGTCTCCAACAGAAGTTACGTGGGCCCAAAAATTTTGGTACGGTATTTTTGGTACGGTAAACATGGTTTAGTGTAAACAAAGTTTGCTGAGCTCTTTTTTGGCACCCTTGCCAAAAATTGTCTGTAGTGTAAACCGGGCTATTATTGGTTAAAAGAGGAAAAAAAGATCTTGCTGCACGTGTGGCACGCATTTTTGTACATTTCTCTCCCGTATTCGTCAAAACAACAACGTAAAAATGACCAATTTTCAGGTTTTGACGAAAACGTGGATAAACAGAAGTGAATCTTTCTTTCTCTGGTTATAGCCTGCTTCGCCCATATTGTACAAAATAAACAAGATGGAAACATAGTGAAGCACCTAGGACAGCTCAAACTGATAGTTTGAAGTGACGTTTTCGTCGCTTTAGCCGTCGCCGTATCTATTAATAGGGAGCTTACGAAACGAGGACGACGACGGCTACGAGGACTTCATTTAAAAATACGAGTTCGCGTTATTCATATCACTACAAAACTATTTCATGTCGTTTCGCCTTAAAAATGTGTAGTAACTGCCGAGGAATTAAACTGATATGAGTGGGTTGGAAGCGCAGAGAGAGAACTGAAAATTCATCTTCATGTGCTAACGACCTCCACAGAACCTTGAATTTGGTCATTTCACGTCATCATTTACGAGATGACGGCAAAGAAATGTACCAAAATGTAAAATGCACGTGCAGAGCGTGCAGAGCCATTGTTTTTGCTCACTAAACCTATTGTTTTGTGGCGTCGTCGTTGCCGTCGGCGTCGTCGTTTCGTAAGCTCCCTAATGAATGGGTACGGAGGGTTGAGCACAGGAGGGAATTCCGAGAGAAAAGGAAAAGAGAGAAGTCCTTTTGAAGCAGGGGAAAGTGTCAGTCCCGGGAGAGCATGTCTTTTGTGAACTGACACCTGTGTGTGCGTGCGGTTGGGGGATAGAAATTTAACCTGGGAATTTACAACGGTATAGTGAGGCACATCCTGTTCTCCCCACGTACCGACCCCCACCCCACAAGATTTCAATAAGTTTGAATAATTTAACCAACTTGGCATGAGCATTGGGGTGGCAAAAAATATCATCTGGGTAGAATTCTTATCTTCTGGAGGATGACACAGTTTTATTAACAAAAGGAATCTTAACAGATGTCAACCCTGTAAAACATTAACATTTATCATTTTCTTTTTTAAGGTGGACCAACGGGTAAGCAATTAAAATTTTGTCTTACGTGTAATCTTCCGAAAAGCAAAACCTGTAAATTAAATGTAATGTAAATCTCATTTGGGACAGCAGGACATGCCGGCAGACTAGGGGGATTATGAGGTAAGAAGCGAACAGTACCTTTTTATTGCAACCTTTCGGCATATCAGGCGAGTTTGGTTGCGCCATGGTTTGTATTTACTCTTGGTATGTATTTGCAAGGCCGCGGCATCGGTAAAAAGGTTTCTACGATGAAATAATATATGAAATGGATCATATATGAACTGCGGATAATGATGTATGAATATATCCGCAGTTCAGATATGATCCATTTCTTATATAATTTCATCGTTGATTCATTCCTCACGGGAACATTAGTACCCAGAAATGACCAGCTCCCAACGACAGTGGCTTCATAACTCAGTTGGTTAGAGTGTCGCACGGGTATCGCGAGGTCACGGGTTCAAACCCCGTTGAAGTCCTGAATCTTTCAGGCTTCTTTACGCATTTGCGAAAATTGCGTTCATAACTGCGAAGACCATAGCTTCACTTAAAATTGAAAAAGGTTTCTATCGTCATATTTACGGACCTAAATAACCTGCTTTCCACAATGCCTGTCCTTTTGATCGTCTTTCCATGGGAAAGTATGCATGTAGCTTGCATACAAACGTGAAATTACAACACAGCAAACTTTTAAAGCGAAGTATAAGATCAAAGAGAAATTTATAAAATAGCATTGTGGTGCCATTCCAAAAGCAATACAGCTAACTTCCGATCTGCTACTTCTAACTTTGAATCACTTACAATTATTGTTTAGTGTGCAAAGACAAGAAGAGATATTGTCCCAGATGGAAGACGAGTGGATACTGTGACTCATCACATAAATACTACAACTACATGAAAGCAAATTGTGCAAAGACCTGTGGTATTTGTGGAGCCAGCGGCGATGGAATTTGCAGTGGTACCTATAGAAAATATTTCTTCCTTTCTAGTAACAAAGACGTCATTGCCCAACATCTGGTTTTGGTATTATTGTATCCTGAAATAAAAAAAGTGCAAACCCAGGGTTTTACTGGTTCTTTAATCATGCACTTTTACTCTGAACAGCAGCGGATTTACGGGTATTTTGATATCTCTAGCAAGTCAGCGGTTTCTCTGTTGAACAAGCTTGTGTACAGCCGATGTATTTTCCTCTTTAAATATGTAAAACGTTAGAGAGGCCTCTTCACATGCGATACCATAAAAGACCCGGACTTGAAACCTTCATGTCAAATTTCGTTACATCGGTTCATGTATATTCCACTAAAACACTCGGCTCTGCAACAAACGCCACCCTTCCCGGCTTTGGGCAATAAACGCTCACCCCTAAAGAACATTGATTCATTGCCGCATTACCTTTAAGCATAACTAAAGCATGCTCATTAAGAAGCCAAGTGTCATACCACTGCAACTGACTGACTCGTCCACTTTTACTGCGGTTTCTCAAATCCCTACCTAATTGGTTTCAGTACTAAATTAAGGAGATTTCCTATGAAAGTTTAGCTCTGTATGGTTTGAATGTTAGTCATCTGTATGTAGTTAAGCTATTCTTACGACGTGTTGCTGAAACCAATACTTTCAAAGAGTTCAATTTCGAATTAGCAGAGTGGAACACGTAACTCCTTTATAAATAGCTGGTAAGAAGGTGTTGGTTGAGCTAACAACCAATACTACTGTTTGTCTGTTTGTCAATAGCCCATGAGGCGAAGCCAAGCAAGGGCGAAGCCAGTTCTGACAAAAGGAAAGCGCCTTTAGTCTCCCACGCAAAAAAAACGGCTGAGTGGGAGACTAGAATTGAGTGTGATTGCTCGTTTCGTGATGGTTTGACACCACGAATTTTTCACTCTTGATAATTCGGTTGGGTAAATCGAAACGTCGAAATGCATTAACCAGCAAGTGACCATCCGATCGTTATTATTGCTGTTATTTGTTCTACAGTAAATGGTACAAGCGATAAGGTAAGATCCTGTGAATTTAATCAAGACACCTGCGATTGGCACAATGTGCCCTTTGACGATGAAACGGACTTCAAGGTGCGAAGAGGTGGGAATGGAGCTGAACCAGACAGCGGTGCAGGGGGAACTGGTAAGGAGTGGCCATCTTGTCTGTTTAGGGATGAGGAGCCCTGTAAAACGTTAGGACATTGGAAATGCCTTTATTGCTATCTTTTTGAATTTCTCTTATCCTGGTCTCCCTGTGACTATTCCCTTCATGGTGTCAACCATGTGTTTCTTTAAAGCACCGATTTTTTTTGGCTACATTGTATTTTTCGTACCATTGTTTCTCCTAAATGTGAAACGAATGGAAAAAAAATTCCTACAAGAATAATAATGATTCAAATTTAGCTTGACTCTTAAAATCATTTCTGTCGTATCATCTTAAAGGAATACTTCCTTATTTCCTTTTCTGCCCATGCTCCTCTTTGTCTACTACATGACATACATGCACGAAACGTCTCTCGGTCACTACGTCACGCCGTACACGGCATTATGTAGCGAGCGCAAATGGAAGGCTTTAACAAAATCAGCATAGTTGGATACTTGGAAATTTCGCGTCTCACTACAAATTTTTCAGCTTGGCAACACTTCAGACTGTCATACGGTATTTGAACTCATAAGCCCAATCAGATCGCTAGAAAGCCAATATCCGAGATTGAAAATTGACCAATGACTTACATCCTGTTTCTTTTTTTCAACCACCAGGAGGTTTTCTTGTAACCGAAAAATCATCGGGACGAGCAAAGCTTTTGATACCTTTTGAGTTGGTATTGGCAGATCACGAAAGTGACTATGGCAGAATGTGCATCAGGTTCAACTATTTCATGAAAGGGTAAGATTATTCATTATTTTTGCTTTGCACTCACTTGATAAGATGGCCCAGGAGCCCATGAGTAGGAGCCTCCATATGCACCATATCCTTGAGTCAACCTTTGCCCGTATCTTTCTATTTTTAGAACGCCACGAGTTGTTCGGCACTGCACGCACTGTTTAAAATGGCCAATCAGAATAAAGTCATTGTCTAACGAAGACAAAAATAACAAATACAATGTACGCAAATTGTGCGAATTGATGTAAATTGATGTAAATGTGAGTCTCCTGCTGAAGGGTTCGTTCTAAAAATAGAAAGATACGGGCAAAGGTTGACTCATAGGGATTGTGTGGGGGAGGCAAGCTCCTACTCATGGGCTCCTGGACGGCCATGTTAGTGTACAAAACAAAACTAGCAAAATGTCGCTCGCGTTTTGCATAATAATAAAGCCAAAAGACTTTTTCCCTGTTGTTCAGTACACAGCCATGACGTCAAGTACAAGCCAAGGATTGTTTAACAGGAAAAATAACCAGACAGAGAGGAATTGTTTTTACGTTTGTTTAAGTGAAAGACGACGGAAACTGTTTTTATGACGTCACACGAACAGGAGCTTAAGCACGTGGCGTTTTTGAGAGTCAGAAGGCAACCGGAAGGAAGCTGATTTTCTTTTTAACTTGCCTTGACACAACCACGTTTTTATTTCTAAGTATCATTTCACTATCAGAAGCGATTGGTTTAAAAATCTGTGAGAGACTTTTCCTGGCACGCGAAATGTTCACTTCCGGTTTCCGTCGGTAGTTCAAAAACGTCACGTGGTTGAGCTCCTAATTATGCAATGGTGCTGCAGCAAGAATACGATAGGGAGCTTTAGCAACGAAGACAGCGACGGCATCAAGAAAGTCACAAATTTGCATATTGAGTGAACAAAAACAATTCCATTTCTTTGCCACCGTCGGCAAAACAACGACGTGAAATGACCAAATTTGAGGTTTTATGGAGAACGTAAGCATTTTGAGAATAAAGTTTCATTTTCTCCACCTAGATGAAGCGCCTTCAGACTTGCCTCATTTTTGAGGAACTGCCACACTTTTGTCGCATAAAAAAATCTTGCAATAGTCGGGAAGTGATTGCAAAAAAGCGAACATATATTTTGAGATGACGTTCCCGTCGTGGTCGCTCAAGCCACCTATTTTAACAGCGTGCGCTCACTGTCCATGCGGACGTCTTATGCTTCCGTTTCAATTGTAACTGTATTTTATCCAGAAGTAATTTAACTGAAAATCACATATGCCAAGGGGCCAGGTCGGGAGTTTTCCTCTCGTTTCCAATGTACAGGGAAGATATCTGTTTACAAACATTGCTTTTGTTATTCAAATGTGCCATCCACAGGAACAAAAGACCCTTTGTTTCGACAGCCAATGACGCTCTGGTTGGCACATTAATGGCAATAGTTAACGTCAACGATATCTTCCCTATAAGACAAGTTCAAGAATTTGGAGGTGCCCGTTCTCGGCAGAGGGTTTTGGTCCACCACAGAAATAAAAAAAAAACTAGTTTACTCGCAGATTAAGGACGAGAGAAGCGAGACAAAAATGGGAAAGCCTCTGTGAGCAGAGGCACTGACAATCTGTGTAAGCGACATTCGGGTAGATGATAAGGAAGCATTCCAGAGTTCAGCATCAACACAATTATTTCATAAGCGTGAGAGTATGAGGTAAGACGGTGAGCCCCGGGGTCACGTGATAGTTGAAATTTATCACGCACGTTTTAAATCTGTTGTTACCATGCCCGCGCGGTCCGCATTCACACCAACTGAGCAATAAGATGCCGTCTTTGAAATATCCGCGCAGTATGACACGGAATTAATAATTCATTTCAAATAATTTCCATCGGAATCAGGCCAAATATGGAAGATTCGCTCTTTTACCTCATATTGTCTGGTGCATAAGATAATGAGCCACCACACTGTTTGCAATCAGTAGGGAACGGAGTTCCTGGACAGTGGTGACCTAAGGTGTTAGTATCCCAGTCTCAAGTGCTACTGTATTTCACCTTGCATTGCTGTTCAGAACTTGTCCAAATACCTGACCTTTTTATTCACCTGGTATATTCGCCCTGTGTAAAGGAATCAAGGGGGCATTCGGATTCCAGATCGCAGCCCGCGGATTCCGGATCCCGGATAGTGGATCCCGGATTCCGAGTCGGGGATTCCGCATTCCAAACTCACGGTTTCTGCCGAAATGGATCCCGAATTCCATCGAAATTTGAGGATTCTGGATTCCATATAATGCACTCCGGATTCCAAAGCCTCGCATTTGTTGGATTCCAGATTCCTTCACATCGGGCGAGTTTATGGTTAGCCAAGTCGTTTTTCTTGCTTCGTGTCATAGGGGCACATTGACTCTGTACGAAATAGAGAACAAGAAAGGTTCACCTAGGAGAGCGATAAAAACTCTGAGTGGTGACCAAGGGTCCCAGTGGAAGTGCGAGAAAGTATCAGTGACAGTCAGTGTACAAAAGCAGGTGAGGCTATAAAACAGTTGTTTCCTAGCTGACCAGTCCCATTACAGCGGATGGCGGAGCAATAGGATAACATTCATGGTCTCTCATGTGGCTAAAACGATCGACCTTTCCGTATTTGGTCACGTGATCATGTGTTCTAAATTCATTTCAAAATTCGGTTACGGTTCTTTTGCACTGAATTTGCACAGATCTCTTTAATTTTGTTTTGGGAACAAACTTTACACGATGTACTAGCCAGGCCAGGGTGATTGCTCAAGAAAGGGTTAAATTCGCCCATCCAAAAGTACAGTTCTGTAGTTACTGGTGACATGGTTGCGAGGGGCACTCTTTGCTGCCTCGTATTAATTACCATTATGACCTTTCAATCAAGCAGGAAACTGTTTTTACAATCGAACGGTTTGCTGCCCTAGAAAGTAGGTTTTTGAAGATTTTAATGTGATGTTTTTGTGTTTTCACGCACTCTTCCAGTTTTTGCCTTTGTCAGCTTGGGAAGCTGCGTAACGATAGTATTGCTTCTTTCTTAGCTATTATTTGAGGCCATTCTATCTGGAAGTCCGATTGGACTTGATGATATAAGTTTTACAGACACATGCTGACTCAATCTAAAGGTAAGTAAGTAACCTGTCTGAAATATCTGCTGTGGTATTAACTTTGGCGGGATTTTGGGTTGGATGGTTTTTTTTCGAGAGAAAAACCGTTTTCGATTTATTTGATCGAGAAGTGGATTCAGTAGAACTCAGAGCAGGTTGAATCTTTCAATATATGTGGGAACCGTTGCAAGCCGGTTGATAGGCTATTACTGTTTGACCTGACCCGACCTTCTAATCGCCCTTTCTCACAGTCGAAGACACGACCCAATGTATGGGTTTGTTCGCTCAGTTCGACTATACTCCCATGGAAGTTGTATTTCACCTCCTCCCTACAAACGCCTGCCTACCCGAGAGCAATTCTTTTTCCGCAGCTTAGCCAATCAAATTTTACCAACTGAATTCTGGAAGGTGACTTCACCTAGTTCTCAGGGTCCTCTCTCTTCCTCTCGAGGGAGGAAGAGGGAGGACCCTGAAAATGAGGTTAGAAAGTTTGGAGCAAACAACGTAACAGGTATAACGAACTTCTTTATAAGCACTAAATTAATTGGCCATCGTTAGACAATGACTTGATCGTGATTGGCCAGGACGTGAAGGACGGGGGGACGTGAAGAACGACTTCCCTAAGAACGACCGCGTGGGAGGTTGCTCAGTAACCTTTCTGATGAATAACAGCGGGGCTGAAAGCAACTTTGTCATGATACACTTCGACTGGTTTTTCCATGTTTACAGTTCTGTTCTAATTCTAACTAGCGAAATGTATCAATAAAGCAGTGATTTTTGTTTTGTGGATCATCTTCTTCCCCACTTTAATTCAAAGGCTAGAACACTGAGCATGCCACTTTGAACAAAAAGCTCATTTCGGCATCGCCCACCTCTAATTGTTTAACTCAAAAGTCTGGACGTCCATTATCGACTGAAAACACGACAAAGCTATTTTTAAGAAGTATGGATGAAAATGAATTTTAAATGCCGTCTATTTTGTCGACTCACTTGGTGACAACGATCTCTTTGCTGAGTCGTTCTTTCTACTGACATGAGACTGAATGTGTTTGCCAGCCTAGAATGATTTTCTGTCGTGTTCCTAATGTTAAAAACTTAGTTTTTAAAAACAATATTATTCATGTTGTTTATATTGCAAATAGATGTCAAAACGTTAATCACCACTTCGCGTGCATTCGAGCTAGCAGTCGCTAAAACCGACCTTCCACTTAACCTTTTATTTGTCTTTTCAGGATTCAAAGAGGGGACTTTAAAAATGGAATATGCTGCACTATGGTTGAGTGAATAAAAATTTGTTAACGTGACCAAGTTGCCTATGTTTCTTAAAGAGTACTTAATTTATAGCCGAGTATCACGTCATTTTCGAGTTGGCAAAACTGCCCCTGTTTGAAAGCAAGTCCGTGGGCGAAATTCAGTGACTGATGCCAATATTCTCACTACGTCATAAGCCTGTGTCGTGAGGGACTGGTGCTAGAGAACGTTACATCAATCAGTTGTGTCGTGTTGTTTGTTTCGGCAGTTCGCCTTTTGCGAGTTTAACAATTTACATGAAACTGATGAAACAGGATGTTACGACTCGGAGGGAACTTTATTTTCACACTTAATCATTTTCCGAATGCTATTTCCCACTACATTTCAGAAGATAACTTATGCCTTTCTACCCTATCGATATCTGTTATCCCACCTCTTCCTTCGTTGTGGGTGTAAATAGCTTTGCGTCTCGCGAAAGGACCTGCCTCAAGTTGGCCATGTGGCTTCTGAACTGTTTGGGTGTATTAAAAAAATTCCCATAGGTTCCAGAAACCCCTGCCAGTTGCAAAAGTTTATGTGGACAGTTTTTTTATGCAAGGGCTAGCTGAACAAAGTAAAAGAGCCGGATCTTGGGAGATATAACCGGCAAATAATATTTAGGCTAAAAACAAAATAATTATGCAAGGCTGGTTGTACTGCTGTGAGGATATATATTTATTTATAAAACTTTAAGGTAAAAGCTGTTAAAATGATGAGTCCAAACGTTTTCGATCAATTTGATCATCATCAGATGATGATCAAATTGATCGAAATTAACGTTTACACTCATAATTTTAACAGCTTTTACCTTTAAGTCTTATATTCTACTTTTATTGGCGAAATGTACATATGTTTATTTGTTTGACCAATATTTCGTCAGGCACGGCCTGACTTCTTCAGGGACTTAGTGATTTATTAACTCTTTTGTTCGAAAGTAACATTTTCAGTGAAGATAAGTGACGAATCTTCTTGGATAATGCGAGAAAATTAGGGTCAGTGAGAAACCAGGCCGGGTCCAATAGTAATTAAATTTTCTTTTAGGTTTTGTTTAGTTGAATAGAAATGGAAACTTGCTTTGTCTACCAGGACGTCCGCATTACATTGGGCGCCCTATAACACAACATACGGTGTCGTCCCATCTAACACCAGTGATCTTATAACGTCATGACGTATGACGTAGAGGGTTAGCACCTTCTTCGGTGCAAAGACTTTGGGCTAATGCTCCAAAAGTCAGCTCTCACAGTGTTACAGTGTTATTTACCTTTATCAAGTTGAAAACCAAACTCTATGTTTCGTCAACTTAGTTACACTAGAATAAAGCAAAATCGCAAAAACGAGTGTGTTTCACTGCGTCCACATTCATATTCAATTGAGAATTAAGAGAAGAAGAAAGCATCTCATTCTTCAAAATATACAAAGCAGTTCCGCCCGCAAATCGTCAACGCCAGCGGGTTGCGTAAGTTACAGCAGTCGGTTAAACATTAACTAAATTAATGAATGTTGCAAGATAGCAATTTGTATATTAGTACGTACCGGGTGTCAAAAATACGCAGGAAAGAAATAGATAAATAAATAAAATGAAGAAACTAGGTGAACAACTGAAATGAAGTACAGTGGTAGCGAGTTAAACTGAACAATTCGCTAATGGTCTAATCAAGACAGATGCATCAACATAATCCTCCTCAGTCTAAAATATAGAAAATAGCAGCTGTTTCATTTGTTTCTTAAAAGCACGTCTGGGAAGTCATCCATCCGGCCAGAATTCAGTTGTGGTCACAAAGGAAAGAAACTTCCACAACAGTCTCTAGATCGTTCTCCAAGAATTTTCCAGACAAAAGAGAAAGGTTACGTAACAAAATTGGTGCTTTACAATTGGCTCACGGTTTGTGGCGAAATTCGGGTCCAAAATCCCAAAGGGCACTTTATTCCCTACGCAGTCTTCACTGGTGGGGGCTTTTATATACACGAGCGTTTTTGGTGAGAGCACCATCGTAGTTTGACAGCAGTGTGGGAAACACAATTCTCGTTCGAAGGGTTGCAAAATAAGGTTAGTTTCACTCTTTGTTTTGTTTGTCAGGCAGGATTAGCATTTGTTTGCATGACGCTGTCGTGCGGCTACAGAAGCAAACGCGTAGCTATTATTCGATTATTTATCCATTCGACTTTCTTGCCGAGCTGCCATAGGCTCTTGTCGAAGCATAGCCTTTGCGGTTATATTGTGGACTGGTAGCTTTCTGACGAGAGAGAATCTAATTAAAATTTAAAGGGCCATGTTTTTCTGCTGCAACACGAATTTCAATACACAAAATCATTCATCCGATGCTGGATCATCCGACTTGTTTACTATTCTTAAAGTGAACTTTTTAGGTTTACGGTGAAAATCTCGGCAAAGTGCGGCATTTGAGTTGAATCCGTGACCCACTTGAGACGGCAAATTTCAGGATATTTGTTTCCTTGTTTGTTTTTGTGGAATACTTGCGCAAGCGTCACTTAATCGTGCTCTTAAGTCCGTTTTACACTTGATTTCTCCGCTTGCTGGATGACCTTGACAAATTATTTTTGGCGCAATATTTATAGGCATTATCGAAGCCTAATTATATGATTACAGAAGAAAAGCAAGAAATTAGGTTTGAATACAACCATACTTAAATTCCTGCTGTCCGTAGTTCTTATGATGTAACCGCATTCAAACTCCTGCCTACTTTAATCTGACCTCACGGGTCTAACAATCGAGCAGAACTTACCGCAAAATTGACCAAGCATCGCAGTTATCACGTATTAAGTGTCAAAAAGAGAAGTGCTTTATTATGATAGTAAATTTAGGCTCTAGGTACTATTATGGTAAGAGGTGAATGGTATTGTATTTTTTCGCCCCCAAGGCTTCATGGAGCGCGAATTCTCGAAAACACCTTCGACTCGGCTTGGTTATTCAATGAACTTTTAACATATACCTTGACTTAACAAGAATGTCGAAAACAAGGAGCATTCCAATTAGAACTATGATTGCTAACGAGAAAAAATTTACTTCAACTGTGAATAGACTTGAATCAACATTAAAGCAATT
>NC_090884.1:51183830-51193830 GCF_036669925.1 Montipora capricornis
AATTGAAAGGCAGTGCTTCCTTCCCTCCGGCAACCTCCCCCATGGAAATCAGACTCCCGATCGGATAACATCCAGGGTGACTCAGTTGGTTTTAATATTGGATATCCTCGGAAAATGATTTTGCGGGCGGGCAGAGCTATCTACGTTTTTTGGAAACCAAGAAGGCTGACCTAGTGTGTTTGCAATAATCATTACAAGTTGGATAATGACAATTTCTGATGCTGAATGATGGTTGACCACAGTGACATGATGGAAAGCATGAGTCAAATTATTCTTTCGAGAACATTAATTAATTTCCGGAAACAGTTGTACGTAGCAAGCAATAATACTTAACACTGCTTTCGTTCGTAAACAACAATCAGAACAATATTTCGTGCTGTATTGTATTTGCCGATTGCGACTGTACATTCCCTAAAGGGTGAAAATTAGCACCTGTAAAATCCTTATAAAATACAGGTCTATAAAACACGAGTGTGTTGACGTCGATAAAACTCATTGAGTATTTTGCGTTGAAAAAATCTTGGAACGTTTTCATAACTTACTGGGACTGATTTTCCAACTGTGGTTTCGCCCGTTGCCAAACGACTACTTTATCGCCCTTACATCTTCAAACGTGTCAAGTTGTAATTCCTCAAGGAAAAGAACCAGCTAAACGATTCTCATTCAATCTGATAGACCATTACTGCTAATCCGTGAAAAAGAAAAGCGGTACGTTTCGTGATCGTGTCTTCATTTTTCATGTTTATATTTCTCTGTGACGTTTTTTTCTTTCCGCCGTGCTTTTTCCTTTATGCCGATTCTCAGTTTTATTTCAATCGACCTTTGAGCTTTTTATCGTCTTAGTTGTCATTAATATGATTCTTGAGGTTTAATCAACGCTTCTTCATTAAGACGATTATTCATTCATCACGTAACCTTTAAGGTTTTGATCCACACAAGCCAAGTATTGACTAATTAAAGTCCTCAATGGCATGGTCTTTTACTTTAACGAGGCTACGCCTCGGGCAAGACGACTCAAATGAAAGATAGGAAACCTAGCACTTAACATCTAGCCCTTGGTTGAGTTGTGGTAGACTATGGGAGCGGTATTTTTCAGCCTGGTGCTTTCATAGAGTTTGGCTCTGTTGTGTAACTGAAAGTGGTATGGTTTTTTTTAAAGGCCTCCTTTTTCAGATGTTCTGCACCTTGATATTTACGTAGCAACTTACCTCGTTCCCAGGGTCTCCATTGTGGGAACGAGGTTGTCTCTGATTATGCAGGCTCTCTCCCCAGTCCCTCGAAGAACCTGTGAAGATTTATTTTAACCAAAACTGTGTAGGACAAGTTTCTTTGCTTCAATTCGCATCGACCGGCCAGCTCAACTATTTCAAGTGTCTTAATTGTGGAACTGGACACCGGGCGGAAATAACGGAGGTCAAAGTTACCACCCGGCGACCACACGGCTTGTGTTAATGCAAGCCACAAGTGAATTAGATAAGAGTGTTGATCTATCACTTTGCGGTTTTGCCCCAGCAAAGTCACAAAGGGATTTATTTTTGGATACACGTTGCGCGCGAAACCAACAGAGGGCCGCCAATTTTAACCATTCAAGAGAAGCCATATCACGCGTGACTGCCTCTGCCATGTTTTTTCAAGACATGACACTGATTTTTGCGGGAAAGGGAATTCTAAAAATAGACTTATTTGACTGTGCTGGGGAGCCCACCCTTGCCATAATAACACTCTTATTCAATTCACTCTTGTGCAAGCTAAGAGTGAGCAGGGGTTTCATTCTAGACTTCCTGTCTGAGTGGGTCCGTTGGCTTCTCAGGGGTTGGGGTTGGGAAAGGGGGAAAGTTGAAGCGCTGTTCAGAGTACAGACAAGAAGTGAAAAAGGTTCGATGTGCGTTTAAGAATCCGCACTAGTCAAGGAATTGCCTTCAGGGAGATCATGTAACTGTCCGTAATAGTAATAGCACTGAGCGGAGTACAATTCAGGGAGTAATCGTGCCGTGTGCGCGTGATTTCAGCGCGCTCGGCCGATTTGAAATTACGAGCACGATTACCCCTGAATTGTGCGTCACGAAGTCCTATTACTAATTAATCGTAACTATAACAAAATGCGAACATAAAAAGTCTTTGAAAACCTCTTTTGTGTGAAAACGTTAATCTTATACCCAATCTGTTTTGCAAACAGTAGCAAAAAGGACCCCATGCAAGAGCACGTGATTGACGCGCGAATGGCGTAGGTGTCCAATTTGGAGTTGTTCAAATTGGATACCTGTAATTGGACACCCACGTGATCGCGCGCTAATTACGCGACAAATAGGCGCGCACAGAACCAATCAGATTCGAGAATCTTGTAATAGAGCGGTTTTCAATTGAGTGTCGAAAGTAATTAGCGAATTACTTTGGTTTTGCATCTACTTCACTCAGTGATTGGTTCAAAAAATTAGAGACACATTTTCAACCAATCAGAAGTAAAACCAAAACCAATTGTGGCTCGCGCGTGCACATTTTCCCGCCTTTTGTGTCGGCTACGTGTAATTACTTCGAGTTTTGATTGGTTTACTGGATTGTCTCCGTCCTTTTTGATTGGTTAAAGTAATTACTATGGTTTTGGTTTTACGACACTCATTTGAAAACCGCTCTAGTTACGATTATTTCTGAAATACACACGTGATTTTAAAGAGCAGGTTAAGAAAATGGACCGGTACCTCACTGCGGGTACTTCATGATTCTCAATCAGCTGCACAGTAAAACAATGAAGAATAATAAATGCTACTTTCCGAATAACCATGTTTGGGCCAAAATGTCAATCTCATTTCACCCTGGTTGTTATCCTGATTAATTTGACTCTCCGTGATGTTTTATTTGTTATTTTGGCAGAAGACGTGCTATTCCTGCGGAAATAGCCCTTGTATTCCAGTATAATAGGCTTACACAATTGGCTTTCCGAATAACAGTAAATCCAATAATACTGAAATACAAGCGCTATATCTCTCCAAGAATAGCACGTTCTCGAAGGTTTAAGATAGTCTCTGCCAAAATAATATACATCACCGAGAGCCTGCCAAATTAATCAGGGTAACAACCAACGTGAAATGAGATTGACATTTTTGCCTAAACACGGTTATTCGGAATTCTAGTAAAGTGACCAACTGGGCGAAAATACCATGATCCTTATTTATAAGATTCCACGTTCATATTAGGTTATACTACTCTTTTTCATAAACTAAGATCGGGAGGTCTTTATATCGTCTGCACAAGGCTATGGCTCATCACTCTTAATTTTGATGGGTTGTTAATACAGATAAAGTGAGGGGGGCTAAGATTGTTGTAATCTTATATTTTACAGGTGTGTCTGTCTGCCCGACGCGTAAAATACAAGCCACAGAAGGCGAAGTTACATCTCCAAATCACCCATTTAGCTATCCGTCAGATGTTGACTGCACCCTGACCATAGATGGAAGACAAAATGTGGTGTTTAAGATCAAGTTTGACGCTTTCTCCGTTGAAGAGGACGAGGAGAGTAAGTTTGTGGAAATAATTAAAAAATGATGAAAGTAGAAATAGCTACAATCCTGGACAAAGTTGTTGACACACGACACTTTTTATTTCCTACTCCACATCTAAACAAATTGTTCCCATGAAGTAAATCTTGTTGTAAATCCCCCTCTTCCTCCAAAAATTGTTGAGGGCGACTGTAGCTCGGTTATTGCCGCTTCTTCATAAACAACATTATTGAGGGACAACTCCGTCGGTTATTGCCGCTTCTCCATAAACAACATCATTGAAGGATACCTTCGTCGGTTATTGTCGCTTCTTTATCACCACATTGTCTTGGCTGGGAAGAAAGAGAGGGTTAGTGTCCTAAGGGATGAAACTTGAAAAAGGTCGGTCTAAACCATTTTTGTCAAGGATTGTAGAAATGCCGCAATAAATGCCGGTAATGTTGTTTCGACGATGAATTGCCGGGTAGATTCTTTGAAACAACTTTCTCCGAAAACTGACACCCTTGTCTCTCAACAATTTATTACTTGAACGTTTGATGAAATAGTTAGCAAATTGACTAGGACCCTAGGGATTGCCTGGTCAAGGCCTCTTTTTTGCTCGTGGCCTAATTCTTCGTGTCCCGTGATGTGAGCCACGTCATCGATGAATTAGCCCAGAATGGATTAAAGAAACGATGTACAGGCCATACAAGGCAAAAAGAAAGCCTGGATTCGAAACCCGGGTGTTATAGCATGCGCACTGGTGAGCTAAGGCTAACCCCAAATTTTTAATGGAATTTACTCAGAACCAACAAATTCGATTACCTTCTTCTCGTTCGTGACACTTTGAACCAAGGAAACACCCAGATGTTTTGGAGATTTTCAATTTAAAAAAAACGTTTCCTAATACTTCTAATCCTTATTTCCCATTTCCAAGTTGTTGTCCCTTTAGATTTTTATTATTCTCTACTTGCACAAATCCCACAATACACCTCTTTTACCCCCTAATCATTGTTTTCGATTTCTTCTGGGACATGAAGATGTCCTATGAGAAATCAAAAACAATGCCTATGCATTATGCACTAGGTGTGCAAGAGGTGTGTTATGGGATTTGTGAAACAAGTTAAGTTCATATGTGTGACTTCATTGACGTTACATATGCATATTGCGCGCTGTCGTTGGATAATTCTGGGAATAGGGCATGGCCGATTATGGCATGGCTTCATGTATGAAGCGTGAAGCAAAATCTAGTTTAATCTGTCCGCAAGATACTTGCTAATACGCCGGACAACAGCAGCCATAAGCAAAAATAAAACAATGAATTAAAAAGCTGGATGCTTTAACAGGCAACATCTCTTTTTAATCTTTGTTAGAGCTGGTCTTATCCATTCCATGAGGAACCAACAGCACCCTTCCATTTGCGAGCATCTTTCAATACCACAAAAACTTGAAAACGTGTTGTACAAATGCCTACGCATTGATTGCTGTTTTGTTTTCAGATCCCAGTCAATGCACCTTTGATGCTTTAACAATTATCGATGGTCCCAAAACCTCTCGTTTTTGTGGCGGTGGAATTCCGTCCGAATACACTTCAACACGGAATGAGATTTCTTTAAGATTTGAGTCGGACAACAGTTTCCAGATGACTGGATTCAAAGTATCTTTCAGTACCGTAGATGGGCCCAAAGGTACGCAATGTGTATGTTATATAAAATTGTTAGATTCTCTCTTTTCGGAATATTTGGATTCCCGCCCCCCCCCCCCACCCCCCAGCCTCCCACCCAATCTTAGTTGACTTATTACAACGGTATCAGTCACACGTGCCCCTCAACGACATTTTTTCATATTTCTAAAGTAAAATTTACGCGGAGGAACCCGTAGCCGAAGTCCCATTAAATTTAGTGCAAGATTTCCTCTTATCTCAATCATAGTAAAAAAAAACCCAATTGCAATCCATTTTGATTTTAACCCATCCCTGCCTCCTTTCGTATTTGCTGTTTTATTCAAACCTTTCTTCAATGTTTAAGTGTTTATATTTACGTTTCACTTTATTTGGTTGCCAGTTCCTTGTCACTGCTGGCTAAATTTCGTGACATAGTCTCTTTAGACAAACGAGAAGAACAAAAGTGTTTCGGAAAGAGGATTTAACTGAAATGCTTTTTGCTTTTCATATTTTTAGCTCCCAATGGTACCAGTATTTGTCCGTCAAGGGAAATAGACATGGATCAGATGGACAAAATGGAAGGGGCCTTATATTCGCCGCACTTTCCAAACTCTTACCCGCATAACCAGTCCTGTACATTCACATTAAATGTTCCCGACAATTTCAAGACTGTCGTCTGGTTTGAGTCGTTTTTTTTACAATGTAAGTATAAGTACAGATGTCGTAAATACAGATTCTGCTTTTGTAGTGAAGGAGACTGGTTAGTTGTTGAACCCGGTGAATGAAGGGCCGATCTTTCTTGAATCTCCTGTGACTCACGGCTAATCCGAGAAGGTTCGACTCCTCCAAAGAAGCACTCGGATTTTTATCGAGGATCCCCATATCACCATCGGAAAAATAAAGTTCTTTGGAGTCTGCTTCATTGTATCCTTAGTGAGATTCTCTAAAAACTTCGCAATGGAAGTGTTCAAGTGAGTGCTCAAATCCGAGTTTAAGATTGTAAGAATAGAACGGTGTTTGGGCGTTTGTCTCCCTGGAAAATCACATTGACGATTTTAAACCAAAGTGTAAAATAATCAAAACAGAAACTTGGAAAGGACCGCTGGAGCAGAATTTTCTTGTTTTCTCCTTATGTGAATTTTGAGAGTAATTCCATACTAGTAACTCTGTGCCAATCGATTTATCACCAGCAATTTCCGCGGAATTCTTAGTACAAAAGTACAAAAGTAACCGCCTCCGCGGTATTTACCTGTGTAAGTTACCCAGCACTTTGAATCACTACGTTTTTTCTGAAGCAATGGTTGCCGTTCTCTGGGGGAACAAAGAAAACAATGACTGTATACCATTTCATGGGTCATTTCAATGATAGTTAATAGAGGGGAACGGTTTTGAACCTCGGCAAACATCAAAGGAGCAAACAAAGATGCCAAGATTTAGGTTGGAAAGTCCACGACCGTGCACAATCTTTTGCTTTGCGCTCATACACTATGCATGAATTACGTAACGAACAAGTTTCTATTGGTTAGTTCCTCAGTACGGAGTAAACAACTATTGTGTTTTGTGCAAGGTCAAGGCTAAAAAAGAGAAAAAAACCTACAACAAAGAAATTAGTCAGGTTTCATAACCATTCACCTCTATTAACTATGTTTCAACTTCACTGCCAAATCTTGAATAAGAAAAGTAATGGATTAAATCGTGCGTGCAGATGTTACCACAGGGAAAAACTTCTCTCGCTTTGGGATTTTACATCAAAATACTACTACTAAGTTTGTGTTGGGAGAAAGAAATATTGGAGATAAAAATGTCTCTTTTTTTTTTCTTTTCTTCGCAGTCCACCAGCAATGTCAACACGATAAACTGGTTTTAAGCGACGAGCTAGGTGGCAATACTCAATGTGGTGGAGGCGAGGATCGAGTACCGCCTCCGCTGGAACTGAATGGAAGGAAGCTGCAATTTGCTTTCACCACAGATGGGGACACCTCGGCTGGTGGATTCTACCTGAAGTATAACATCACAAAGATTCAACAAGGTAATGAACAAGAATGAAAAACTCCGTGTCTCAACGAGGAATATCCTGTGAAACGAGAGGGCAGGTTTTGTTTGATTATGGAAGAAGAAATCTTAGGCCCGCCATCGTCCATTTACTGAAAACCCGCCAAATCACAATGCAAAGGAAACTAACTGGTGCTTAATTTTGTGCTCACACCACTTAAAATGAGGCGGGAAATTTTCAATCCAAGCACTTTGCGTACTAATTACATGTAAAGGTGCAGTGTCACGCAATTTCAGTCAATCATTCAATCAAAACAACAAAATAATATCTTTGCATCAATCAAGACCAGAAAATAATGGCGTAGTTTTTTTGCCGATAACAACTGAAGTGCACTGAAGCTATTCCTTGTTATTTCCATCCATGGATGGAGAGGATAGAAAGGGATTGAATTTTTGAGCAAGTTTGGGGATGGTGCCGGCAGAAAGTCGCCAAAAATTAAATACGAACAGCTCTTTGTGCGATAAATATATTACGTATCTTGTCAGTGGGTTGTCAGGAATGTTGTTCGTATGAGCTGAAGTACTAATTCAGATTTTTACCCAGTTTTAACCTAAAAACAGCAAATTTAGCATGACAGTACTCCCTTTAATGAACAACCATTGCAATCACCAAATGACTTTCGAAAATCTACTTATTTAATTATTCTATTAGCTTATTTGTCTCAGTCTTTCACCCCTGAACAGTCCCTTATTGACGATTAAAACCGTCGAAATTGGCGGGGATCAGGGAAATCAGCCCATAGTTAATAGAGGGGAATGGTTATGAAACCCGACAAATTTCTTTGTTGTCGGTTTTTGTTCTCTTTTTTGGCCTTGACCGTGCACAAAACATAATGGTTGTTCAGTTACTCCGTACCGAGGAACTAACCAACAGAAACGAGTTGGTTACGTAATTCAAGCATAGTGTATGAGCGCAAAAGAAAAGATTGTCCACGGTAGTGGACTTTCCAACCTAAATCTTGACATCTTTGTTTACTCCTTTGATGTTTGCCGAGGTTCAAAACCATTCCCCCCTATTAACTATGATCAGCCCTATTTTTTGCTAGCATTGTGTGATTTCTTTAACGTCACAGAGTCTATGAACAAGGGCTGTGAGACGGGCCTTCGGTTTATAGTCTTTTATCCGAGAAAAATTTAAAGTATCACCATTTGCAGGTTTAATTACAAAGGCACCACTTTCTCCTCAGTAATTGTAAGACACTGAGTGTTGATTCGGCTAGGATTCGAATCCACGAACTCAGTCCTGCACGATGCTTTACCAATTCAGTGAACCTGTCGGCAGAAAACCTCTGTAAAAGAGATTGCTGGATTGCTCTGTGTTCAGATAATGATTTGGTCAAACAAATCGCGTTTATTTTTCAACCGTCAAAGATAATCTGCAGGTAGCGATTGGCTCACTTGACTGTCAAATTGACTTTGATTGATCAAAGGAATCGCTATTGCGCAAGAGGAAACCGCACCGTTAAGGAAACATAAGGCAATAACACTACTAATAATGTGACGATAACGATAACGATAGCGATAACGATAACGCACACGATAATGATAATGATAACAACAGAAATAGACTGTTTATCAATGTCTCGAGCTCATCTAGCTGAACACAAGTGGCTAAATAATTAGGGATTAGGGAGACTGTATTAAATCAAGTGTTGGTTTTGAACACCCAGAGAAAACCTCTCGGAACATAGCAAAGAACTAACAACTAAATACAAGTATGACGTTGAGTCCGGGAATGAAACCGGGGCCACATTGGAGGAAGTCAAGTGCTCTCTCATCACTTCCCCATCCAGCTCAGGGGCGTATCCAGGATTTTTGTTAGAAGGGGGTGCACCCCTAAAAAATGACTTAAATGGCGGGTTTTTTTTTGCAGAATACTACTTATTTTAGAAAGCCGCAGGACATCTCAGGGGGTGTGGGGGGGGGGGGGGAGGTGCGCAACCCCTGTACCCCTCCCCTAGTTCCGTCACTGCAGCTCCTCAGTGATAACAAAAGGAGTTCCTCTTACCGTGGGGGAAAAAAATGCTTCTTTAAGTCTAAAACTGAGAAAGTCTCCTCGTCTGATGTTAGTCTATCGTCGCTTTTATTTATCGTAGGTCGCTGTGTGTGTACCCCAGGTTTGTCATACATAACTATAAACAACTACAAACCAAGAAATAATCGTAGTCACGATGATGTGCGATTCGAATTTAAAAGTACTCAGAGCAGTGGAATGATCATGTACTTGAAGGGCCTTTACCGAGACTTCCTGTATGTGGCTTACAAGAACAGTAATGTATTCATGGTACACATCGATCTTGGCACAGGTAAGAAAAATGGTATTTTTTCAAAACACTCCAATTGATACATGCATACCATTACAGATACTACTTACTTGCAACTCATGTTGATATGAAACGACGATTTTTTTGTTTCAGAGAGTGGTGTGTGCACAGTTTAAGAAAAAAAAAACTGAGGGCGCTTTTATTCGATCAAAAACTCCGAACAAATCGGGTATACCTCGCGAAGTCATCGTGAAGTTCCGGAATTCCGGAACAACCAGCAAGTACAATCCAATTGGTTCATTCTCCCTCGGAAACAATCTTGTTTCATTTACTTAAACATTTTGAGGCGGTACTCTTTGATATGCTCTTCCATTCGTCGCATGAAATTATCGCATTTTAAAACTAAACTAGCTCCTGGTTGAATGGAAAACGCCTGAGTACATCAAGATTCCTCCGCAAACGACGAAACGTTGTTACCCTAAACAGTTCTTCCAGCGCTAAAACGAGGTAAATCCTTACGAAAGAGATACGCGATCCTCGCCTTATCT
>NC_090884.1:51208830-51241330 GCF_036669925.1 Montipora capricornis
AAATAACAGAAAAGGCAGGGTTTTTGTTTGAGGTTGGAGGCTGGTCATTTCATTCAGTTGTTTACTATTAATTTTCTTTTTTATGAAGTTGGTTATCTCTGGATTGGGCTGAAGAAACACAAGTCAATCACGTGCAATAAATCCTTCAAACTAACAAGAAGTCACATCATGATCGCCGTATTTAGTTAACTATAAAATGGAAGGATCGATTTGTTTGCATTTCTTTCGCATAATAATTAGTTTAGTTTTCTCTCTTTTTTTCTCCAAACTAAAGAATTTAAACAGCTTTTCTGAGAGATTTACATGTATAGAGGACCCAGGCCTCCTTGAGGTACTCCCAGAAAAATTGGTTGGGGATGTGTGGCCTGCTTCCTGAATCCCTTACCCATTTCAGACCAAAATCTACGATTTTCCCTACCCTATTTCAGACCTGGCCAAAAATTTGATACCCTATTTTACACCTATTTCAGCTGTTTCACGGTTGGCGTAGCAATTTAAGAATGCCTTTTGTTGATGGTCTTATCACCTAATGATGAAGAAGTGGCTTCTTCTGAGAAACATACCCAATTCAAGACTTAAGTGCACAAACCATACCCTATTTCAGACCAAAATGGTCACAATATTAATCGATACCCAATTTCAGAGTGACCAAAACAGCTAAAAAACCATTACCGGTATCCCTTTGGGGCTGCATATACCTATATAGCCCATATAAGGGAGTATCCCGCCCCCCCCCCCCCCCCCTTTCCCCGGGCTCATTCCCAATAATTATTCCTTTCTGTCACCCCACATCTTTACAGCTACATTGTACTCCCTTGCACCCACACTGACCCGCGACTGCATATTTTGTTGCTCTGTTATTCTAACCCTCTCTCCCATGGATCCAAAGGGAACTTGCTTCTCTGACTTTCAACTCATGATGGCAATGACTACAGTACACTGTCCCTAAAAGTTGTTTCAATAATTGGTATCTATTTTTTGATTTCTAGACATTAGGAATTGTCATTAGTTATGGGGATGGAAAGAATGTGGATGATGTTGTATCACATCTTGCACAGAGGACTTTTGACAGTGCTCCAACTGTGCGGGCTGCTGTTATTAATGTTGTTGGAGACTGGCTTCTAAATCTTCGAGACAGGTAAAGCTGCACAAAAGGGATCTTCTGTGAGCCTGTTCCAGTAATACATTGTAACATGATACAATGTACATGTGAACATTTGTAATGACACTTCATAATGAGTACGAATGTGTCTCGACTTTACTGTAAGGAATGCAAGCTGCTGTTAATACATAATTATTAACATTTAATTAGTCAGTCAAAGAGAGGATTTGTCAGTTATTTTTCTCCATCCATCAATCAACTGATGGATCCAAAAGACAGAAACTTGATTACACTGCAAAGTGAAGTCTCAATGAAGTTCAAAATTCAATTAACAGATCTTATTGGACAAGTATTTTATGGACTTTACGGTAACATGTTATATTTTTACCAGGCTTTCATGTTATTTGAAATAAGAAATGTTACTTTTCTCATCTCTTTCCTGTTCTTTCCTTACGCTCAGGTATTCATATTTTCATAAGCTATTGCCGTTGTTGATGACAGGTTTGTCCGATGAACTACCTGATATTCAGAAGCAGTCAAGACAACTCATGAGCAAGGTACCTGTACATGTAAGCAGCATCAATAGCCTCTGTTGTATGCAAATGAGGATGATAATAATTATTATTGCCAACCAACTTTCTTTAAGAGTCAGTTACTGTATTAATTTTATTCAACACCAAAATACTGATTTGGTACTACAAAATTAATCAGTTGACTATTCAACCATGTGTCTTGAAATCTTGTATACATGTAACTATAATTTATAACCACTTACAAGTGCTCTACTAACTAAAAAGTCTGTATTTAAACCGAATTAAAGCATTTTCAAATGAATTGTTGGTTGTCTACAGGGGAAAAATTAATACATGTGTGAATACCTCAAGTTAGAAAAATCTGACAGGGCAAGGCAGAGAAGAAGCAAACTTATAGACAAACATTGTTCATATAAGGTTATTGCTAACCTTTTGGGGTGCCTTCCGTGAAATCTTTCGCAAGCGCGTTATTTTGGAACACTATTTCAAAGTAATTGGTACTCTTTCAAAGTAATTGGTACTATTTTATGTTAAATTATTCATTATCAGTTTGGGTATTTAAAAACTCCAGCAAACTACATGTATATATCACCAAAAAGGTAATAAAATGAAGAATCTGAGTGAGTAATTATATGAACATTGGCTTTCTTTAGCGCTCGTGAAGCTTCAAACTCAAAACCATACAAAAGTAAAAGTAAAAAAGTTCACTTTGCTAAATTACCTGCCTTCGCATTATCATGCACAATCAAACAAACTGTACTACATGACTGTATATCAATCAGCACTTTATAGGCTACCAAAGGGTGCCGGGCTTTTAGGATCTTCCTATTGGTTTCCGAGAAAATAAACTTTGAAGTTCACCAATAGAAAATTTTCCGTTTCGCCACATGCAGAGACACGTCAAAGTAAAAAATTAATATTTCGAATTTTTTAAAAGCCTGACACACTTTTGTGCACCAGTATCCGACAATCATTTTGCCCAATTTTTGTAAAAAGCTGACAAATCTATTCCTGGAAAAATTAACCCTAAGTTTTTGAGCTCAAAAGATTTTACACGTTTTCACAGCTTGTCAATGCGGGTGTGAATGCAGTCATGCTGCTATGATGCCACCGACCAATGAAAAGTGAGGTATTAAGGCCCCTAAAGAGGCATTCAGTGCTGCATCATTAGTCATAGATTATTTATACCTGATTGCAGACCCTTGCCGCTAGCAGTGAGCTGAGTTTTCTTTGTTTTCTCGAAAGGTATCTTTTTTTTTTTGAGACCCTGGCCTTTTTCATACTGTCTTTTTACCCAGGGAGAATTTTCCCATTTCGACTTCTCTCCTCGTTTCAAGCGTTTCATGGCCTAGTAAGGATGATATCGTTTCGTATATTCCTTTAAAACAACCCCATTGACTACAAATAAATGGCGAACTCAACACGCGATAAAGTTAAGATACCCGAATGTATTCCTGCGTCACACTGTACGGGTGTTAACGAGTATTGACATCTCATAACACCTTGGGGGATTAACAGTTTAGTCACTAAAAACACAAAATTTGCAAATAACTCTGCAAGAAGAAAACATTTTTCAAATAATTTCTTTTTTACAAGAAAACAAATGTAATGAGCTATCTTATGGCAGCTTTTTAACATTTTGCAAAAGTCGAGACCGAAAAGGTTAGCAGTAACCTTAACCCTGTTACCAGAATCAATTTACTCAACATTTACTTTGAATGGAAAACAAGGTACAATGTAAATTCTGTTGAGAGAAGTATGCAATTGAGAAGGTTTATTGTCATCCCTACCCTACACTGGTGGCTCGGTGGGTTGATCATTGGGCTGTCACACGGGAGGTCGTGGGTTTGAACCCAGCCAGATCAACACTCAGGATTTTAAAATAACTGAGGAGAAAGTGCTGTCTTAAAGTTTGTAATTTTATCTGCAAATGGTTAGACTTTCGAGTCTTCTTGGATAACAGGACTGTAAATCATTAATTTTGCCCCATCTCACAAATTATTTTTTTATGTTCATAAGTTCCCTGTGGGACGTTAAAGAACCCACACACTAATTTATTGAGAAGAGTAGAAGATGGAATCCCTGGTGTTGTGGCTGTCCTGATCTCTCCAGCAGCAGCAGCTGGCTTGGTGTGATTTCTTCAAAAAAGGCGTATGGTGCACGAGGCCACCTAAGCAGAAACAGCCATAATTGAAAAAGGAATTTGCTCAGTGCTGGAACATGTACCGGTAGTCGTAGAATGTACATGTAGAATGTGGAATCCCTTTTGTCTGGTGCTCAGAAACTTGAATGCTTTTGTGCTCAAAGAATGGTGTTGAGCTCTGATTCCAAAAAGAGATCCAACCTTAAAAAAGATTCTGAAGTTTTTTTAATGTCTCCACTTCCTCATTGTTGGTTTGACTGTAAATAATTAGTGAGACCAAAATTTGAATTAACTTCAAACACAGTCTGATGCCTAGTCTGGGAAAAAAACCTGGAAGACACGGTGGAAAGCAAGTGCTCTCAACGTGATACTAACCAACAAAGTCAATTTACGCAATCATAACACCAAGTTTATAAATCCATAAATCCAATCCTGGCCTAAGAAAGCACTAAGTTTTTGGATTATTATGCCAGGCATGCCTTTCCTTTCCTTTTTGCCTTGAAATGTGCAACTTATAATCAGTTTTTCTTTCAGGTCGGTAATCAGTATGCAGTGGAGAATGAAGATGATCTAAAGGACAAAATAGATTTTGAAGAAAAACCTGGTTATCGCCTTGTAATGGGTATTTGTCAAATAAGAATATTGTTATTATAATTATAATACTCTATCAATCTTGGGCATAGCTTCTGAGCAGAGATGTTATAACATAAATTTTATTCAAAACTAGAGTAAGTGCATTTTATTTTTCTAGATGTGGATCGTCCCAGTCTTGGATGCAGGGTGTTAGTTCAAAGAAATTTGTCAAAAATTTTACCAGCTGCTCTTCGAGATATGACAGATTGGACAGTTGATACAAGAATCAAGGTTTGGAGCAATTTTTGACTTCAAAGGCTTTTCAATGCATAGTCATTAATTTAGCAGGGTACTCTTTTCATTTGACAGGCCTCCTCTCTAGTTTACTTTCTTCTGTTTTATGCGGAGGACTACACAACTCAGCATATGGAGATTTTATTGCAAGGACTGTACAAGGCGAGCCAGGATGACAATGATGAAGTAGTTAAACAGGTAATGACACTCTAATGGGAATCCATTTGTTTCCCAGCAGTTTGGTTCGTGCTTAACCCTTTCACCCCCGTGGGGTTCCCCATTGACGAGTAAAATCGTCTGGCGTTAGACAGAGTAAAATCTATAAGTGGCACTCTTGGGAGTGTAAGGGTTAATAAGTCAATTTGCAAACACTAAGATTGCTTTTCACTTACATAGTTGGTTTTCTAAAACAAGACTTGAAAATGATTTAGACAGGTAAACATGGCTTGCTTGATCCAACACCAAACCGAATTCTTTTGTTCTCTCAGTGACAAATGTCAGTTGTGCTGAACAGCGTTCCAGTCACAAATTAAAATACATGTAGTTGTTCAAGTATGGGAAGTTTACCAGTAGTTGCATTCAGTTCAGTAAAACACCTTTTACAATAGTTATTGTGGTTAGTGTCTTTTTAGTCTCTATATACATTTCCAATCATTTGAAGCGACTGCTTCTTCATACAAAAAGTCATGTATTACTGGTTAGAACACAATAATTTTTATGATCATGACAGAACTACTGTATGCGTCACTTTAGTGTATGTAATAGCCACTTGGAAAAGCTATCAGATGATGACTTTTAAACTGGAAATCTGCCAAACTAAAAGCCGTAGGGTTGGCCTCTTGAGGCCTCATGTTGCCACAACTTTTCTGCAGATTATTAATGAAATTGTGGCTAAGATTTTACATTTTGTCTTAATCACTTACTGTCCCAAGTAACCCTTTGATACCCAAACCGGCCACACGATTTTACTCATCGATGGGGAACCCTGGGGAGGCAATGGGTTAAATTAACCAAAATAGTCTAAACATTTACCTTTTTTATATTTTCTGTAGGTTGTATTAATTTCTGAGATGGCTGGTAGTTTTGTAGATCCAGCTGTGTTCTGTAAGTTAGCTCTTCCTCATCTCAAGTCTTCAGCCAGTAGTTCTTCATCTGGCTGCAGCAGTTGCTTGATGATCCTGACAGGTTTACTCAGGGGCTGCAATCCACAACTCGTTAAACCTAATCTAAAGGTTGGTACATTAATTTGCTCAGAGGCTTTGTACCTGAGACACAACTTGCTTAGAAAAATTTTAATGTGGGGTGCTCTTTCAAAGGGGGCTGGAGTCCACTTAAAAAGTGAACACCCAAATTCTGAATTACTTTACTTGTAAGGCTGATTTTATTGGTCATCCAAGCATAATACACAAACTCAGGAGCATTTTCATCATTACCATGTAGCTCCCACTAACAACAAGTTTACTGCAGGTCTGTGCATGTTGCTTGTGCTTGTATGTGCACTTTGTTAGTGAAACCAGCCTAGAGCTGTATGTTCTCAAGAGCAGGTTATATGATTGGTAACAACAAGAAGATTTACTTCATACAAAATGAAATTTTAGCAGTAGCAAATCACTTCATGGCCATCCCAACCATTTGAATTTGACAATAGTGTGCCCAATATATTGAATCTTGCATGACAAGCATGATGGTTAGGAGTGATGGAAAAAGATTTCTGCTGACAACTTTATGGTGTTCCTCTTTTGGTTGATGTCATCACTGCTCAGACCTTTCTTAAAACACTCTTCTTACCAATCCAGTTGCTGGAAAGGTTATGTATGTTTTACCAATATCGTTATTGAACAAGGTGAAATAACAACCAAGTGGCATTGTCCTTGTCAATGCTTTAAAGATGCCTCATCATTCACTTGATTATTAACAATTAGTACATTCCTTTGCTTTTCTATCAGGCTATATGTGATACAATTGCATCATCAGATGTCTGCTGCACACAGCAGATGTCTTGCCAACAGAATCTGTTAGCCACAGTTTCAGCCATTATTGACAAGGCTGGTGATGAAAGCAGGACGCACAGTTTTACATTGTTCTACGTTTTGATACATGTGATGGCGCTTCAGTTGCAAGGAAGCCTACAGAAAGAAGTAGGTGACAATCACTGGATTTGCCCAATTCCCTACTCCAAAAGCCTTGGGGAAAAGTGGTACGAAGGGTTGACAGAAAGTACAATGTTTGTTCATCTGTACCTGGGATAAAATCAGATAGCATCCACCAAAACCTCCTTTCCCTTTCTGGTGAAATTACTGGTATGTAAATTAAACTGATTTCCTACTTAGAAATAAAGTAAAAGATGAGAACAAAAAAGGTTCAGAAGAATAAAAAGATTTGAATCCATACTTTTGCTATACGCTGCCGCCGATATCAGCGTTGGACACTAAATTTTGAGAGTACGGTACTCGCCATTCGGGTGAGTGACCCTCAAAATGCACTCGCCCGGATCAGTTTTCACTTGCCCACAAGTTTACCCCCCCCCCCCCCCCCCCAATCTCACCAACTAATTTTGTCATCCTTCATTTTTACTCTTTATTACCATTAAAATTTTACTTCAACACTGAAAGGCTAGTAAAGTTAATTGGAAGTCTGTTTTAGTTTCAACACGCATTGATCAGAGTGCCTGGAAAGTACAAGAAAACAATTCGCTTCCAATGTCATCAAGAGCGTTTTCACTCACGTGACCAGCAGCCATATTGTATTACTGAAACAAAAGAAAGTATTTGCATAAAATAGATTTCAATTCCTGGAGGCCACTATTCCTTTGTTTTGGAACACCAACATGGCTGCCATGACATCATGTGAATGAAAATGCTCTTTTTGACCCTTGGCAGTAAGACCTATAGATGATTTTACTCTGTCTAACACAAGATCATCCGACAGATTTTACTTGTCAATTAGAATAAAAAAGAAGAAACTGTGTGCTTTCAGCTGATGACAACTGCAAAGTTTATAGTGGTCACGACATACAAAAGAAATACAAAATATTTCTTGTTTTGAGGACTGTTATATGAAAGACATTGTATCAATGGAAAGAAGCATTCTTAAGAACTGATTTTTCCACACTTCACTGATCTTTCATACATAATAATTATTGTTTATTATTATCTTCAATGGATGTATTAATTTTACAAAATCACAAAATGCCCAGCACCCAGCGCCCAGCTGGCTTTATAGCTGAATAAAATATTATTCAATATTGGTAGACCACTGCAGCGGCATTGCAGAGTTTATGGGTTCAATCCCATTATAAAGCCAGATTTTTTCAGACTTTCATTTCATCACTGCCCTCTCAATATTTCAGTCTTGTTTGTAGGCATATTACTTTGTTTAGTGAATTTTTTTTTATTTTTAAAATTTTTTTTCAGGTGAATGCCGTTTTATTGAAACTTACAACTTCCCAGGGTTTGGATAGCGTTTCACAGCTCTATGAAAATCATATTCAAGAGTTCCTTGACAAGTTGAAGGCTAGTGCAGATCAAGACAATGTTAGAACTGTCTGTTTGTACACTGTATGACTTTAAGTGGAGGCCTTGTATAGTATTTTGAGAAAATGGGGAAAGATTGATGACTAAATTCCAAGAGCCACATGTTTTCTTCTTTAAGTTAATATTAATTTTAATAAGTAAAATGATCATTCATTTGGCAAACCTACATGTATGACCACAAAAACCTTTTTTATAATTATAGCCATCATCCAGTCTTCTGTTTTTGTGCTGTTGAATACTCTTACATACATGCAAGAGTTGAACACCACATTCATTCTGCTAGCAATGGAAAAATGTTGCGAAAAATGGACAAATGAAGGGACTGTTGTATCCTCACAACCTTACATGTACCATAAGCCCCAATGGAGTTTAGAAGTCACTGTGACAAAATTAATAGTGAAATGGAAATTAGAAGGAAGCAAGGAAATGGGTGAACAGTTCCTAAAAAGTTCTACCTGCCACAATGCTACAAGTTCACCCTTTAAATCACAAGAGGGAAAAATTCCCTAGGGATTGTGGACAATGCATGTTAAGAGATTCACTGACAACAAATGAATGTTGGCTTTAAATTAATGCAATTAGGTTAACATTGAATTGCAGTCAAATTGTCATCAGAAATCCTTCTTTAGTGCATGAATGTCGGTGTTTTATGAAGAAATTAAAACACTTGACTTATTTAGCTATTAATTTTTTTACTCATCCCTTGTGTACCTCTAGTCCTGAATATACTGTATACTTGTGCACTTATTAGGTATGCCGCTATAATTTCACACTTATAGTCAAAAGAACAGTACTTACTGGGTTGAAGATGTTCTACTCATTTTTCCTGTGTTTTCATTGGTCAAACATTATTTTTACCTCTGAAAAATGCAGAGACTGACATTTATGTATTTGAATTTTTTGCAGGAAAACCACAGTTCGTGGTCTCAGTACTCTCCAGAGTGCCGTCTGTTTGATGTTTTGTTGACAGAATCAGGACAGATCATTAGTCGTCACCTTACAGTTTCCATGGCAATTTTTACAGAATGTTTAGACAGCACGAAAAAGTCTGCAGAGCTCCGACTCAAGTAAGCAGCCTTGCATGATTGGTTGGTTTCTTGCTTACTTGACATAAAATAATTATTTTGTAACTGAAGATGATGTGCACAGTTTCGGCCATGTAACTTGCAATCCAGGTAGCAATAATTTAATATACACTCTTTATTCTTCAGGATGTTTTCTCTGCTGTCCCGTCTTCTGATGAGTGCTTCACAATCGGTTGAATCACAAAATGCCTTCAGTTCATATTCAGTGCACATTGTACAGAAGCTTATCATACCCAACTGTGTGTGGCAGGCAGGAAGGTAACTTGAACAGAGATTTTCACACTGTTTGCAAATACAGTAGTAGCGGATACATTCCCACGGGTATTTTGGCTACATAGGTTTGTGCTCCACGGCAGTTGAGACTACAAAATAATGCACATTTTCAGAAACTCATTTTCATTGTAGTTGTACCCTTTAATACTCTAAAGTAAAAAATTAATAACTATGCAATATTAATCTGGCTTAGGAAGCAGTGCTGTTTAATTAAATAGACCAGTAGCTCAGCCTCCTAACAGATGGGATTGTTAACTGAAATAATAATTATTATGTTTTGCTTGAATTGTCACTAGCTTCAGAAATGAGCATTTGAAATGTGGGTTATATCTACAAAAGGTTGACGTGATGCTTGCATGCTGTCTAACGTCAGATGATTTTACTTGTCAACTGCGGGCATCATATGGCGTTTGAGGTGCGAGTGGGTTAGGCAAAAGAAAACCATGTCCCTTCAATTAAACTGAGATGAAAAATGATGCTTTCCAACTTCATGCTGTTACCATACAGTACCTTGAAAACGTTGTTTCACTTTTTACCTATTTGAGTCATAATAATATTTTACCAGTCTCGCATTTTTTTGTGTGGGTTTAGAACAGCTGCTGCTGTCGGCTCTGCAGCGATCTCCTGCCTCTGGGCATTACTGCAGTCAAATTTGCTGTCTAATCGCAATGCTGGACAAGTTATGAAAGACCTTTTGACTCAGGTAGTGACAAGGTTTATGTATTTTAATACTCAGTCTGTTTAAATGCCTTTATTTACATGTACAGCAGCTGTAGATCTCATTGAAGAGGGTTGCTCTTATTCTGTTGTCAGCTTGCAAGCAGTCTTGATGATCACAATCAAACAACCAGACTTGTGTCCTGCAAAGCCCTCCAAAAATTACTTATATCCTGCAAAAGCAGCTTTAATGGTAAATGGCATTACTTTTCTTTCTTTTTGTCATTATAAAAGGTAAAAGGTAAAGTCTCTTTACGAGCCTGAAGGCCCATTAAGGCCGGCGCTTAACTCCGGTTTCCGTAGCATGAAGCGACTAGGAGTATTTCTACTCCCCCCTGGATGGGATGCTAGTCCATCGCAGGGTTACCCCAAGCATTACGCCGGTACCCATTTATACACCTGGGTGGAGAGAGCCACCATGAGAGTTAAGTGTCTTGCCCAAGAACGCAACAAAATGTCCCCGGCCAGGCCCCGAACCACTCGATCCGGAGTAGAGCGCACTAACCATGAGGCCACCGCGCCTCCCACATCCCTTGCAAATTAATTATTTTGTCCTAAGGCTTGTCTAAGGCAACAACGTTGTATTCATTTGTGTACAATTCAAGATAGAGTCTTTAATTACTAGGGAGAAGGCTTGGAGCAGGGCTGGCGCAGGGGTGAGAGCACTCGCCTTCCACTAATGTGGCCTGGGATTGATTCCCGGATTCGACGCCATGTGTGGGTTGAGTTTGATGGCTCTCTACTCTGCTCCGAGAGTTTTTTCCACAGGCACTCTGGTTTTCTCCTCTCCTCAAAAACCAACATTAATTTTGATTTGTTCTGATTTCAGTTGATTTTAATACAGTAGTTAGTAGAGCACTCATACTTGGCTACATAACCTTGACACTTAACCCTTTCACTCCTGTAAGGGCCACTGAGACTTAAAGATTTCACTCTGTCTAACGCCAGACAATTTTACTCGTCAATGGGGAACCCCACAGGAGTGAAAGGGTTAAATGAAGTGATTATTATTATTATTATTATTATTATTGGCTCTTGAATTTTTTGGCATATACGCAGACCAGTTTGGCATACACTAGTGGTAAGTAGAGGCTGCACAAGGTTGGCTTCCCCTGAAAAGGTTTTTGCAAGATCTTTGATTTCCTTTCTCCTCTTGACTGAAAACCACCAGATCCCTAATTGGTGCCCCCTATCTTAAAGGTGCTGTTCAGTAATACGTGGCACACAACGTTTGTGTTGCAATGTCCATTGTGAACTAAGGCAAATTTGCCTTGTTAATTAATATTGTTGAAAGCAGACTTCTGAATGAAGTTAGGCAATCGTCACGAAGTCTCATAACTGCAGTTGGGCAGCATTGCAAGAGAAGTTGCATGATGCATTGCGCAGTGTACCTGCCCACCAACTCCAATTTTTTTGTTTAGTTGTTTCTCTTACATGTATATTATGTAGCTTGAAAGGGAATTATTAATAACAGTTGTTGGTACATACCGGGGGGGTAGTTAACATGTATCTAAATATAGACCATTCAATAATTAAAAATATCATGTTCTGGCTCTGCAGAAATATTACGATTTGAATGATTATTTCCTCAAAGGGAAGAGGTAATGTTTATTTGTCCATGGATGAATATTTAAAAGACGTTAGAATTAGGCTTTTTGTGGTATTTTCTAGCTGATATGCTTCACCAAATTTATCCTGAGTTACTGAAAAGGATGGATGACAGCAGTGATGAAATAAGGATTGTTGTAACCAATACATTTCTTGCATATTTTAGGTGGGTACTCTGAGTGTCACATGCAATGATTTGCTGTTCAATACCTGTTCAGTTCTTAGCCCACAACAGCAATATGGCCGTCTCCACTTTAGTACAGTGTTGCTCTTGTTTTTGTGCTTTTCAAAGCAACAATATCTATTTTATGTCTCGTTTCTAAGGATGATTCAAAGGCATATGTCACAACGAACTCCAAATTTTCCTTTAAAATGTACTCTACACTACCCCTGTTTCCAGCATCTCTAATGAGTTTGCTGCATTCACACCAGAAGTTTAGTTGGGATATTTTGCAGAATGTTGAATTGGTTGCTTCCTCAGCAAATATTCCATTAGGTTGAAGAACAGATTTTGAAATACATATAGCTAGCTTTCAGTTATTGTGGCACATTTCTATGTCTTTACTAACACTTTGTTGAGACAAGTGAAGAATACATTGTTGTCTTTTCAACTGAGAGTGAACTTCATTTTTCCAAGGTCGTCTTTTTGTTGCATGATCAGTGCTGCATCTGCCAAAAAGTGTAATGTATTTTACTTCTTTCAGGGCCTTTCCGTCAGATTACAACAGTGATCTGTACAAGTTACATCTGGAAGCGATGTTCAAGGGCCTTTTAGTTCAACTTGATGATCCCACTGCTTCAATACAGGTAAATCCAGACATGGAGAATTTTGGGTTTTGTTTCCTACTATTGCGGGTCTTTGATACTCCACCTCAATTTTCTTGCATCGTGGGAGGCTGCTATTGTTACATGTAAATGCACATGGATGTCAGTGATTCACCCAAAACTAAGAAACTTGATAATTTAACCAAAATTAATAAAATTAATGGGCAAAATTATGAACTGCATGTTAAATTGAACTTGCAGTGCAAACTGGTTCTGCTTATTTTTAAAGGTCTTTGAAGAAGGACTGCAGATTTTGCTGTCAAACGTTATAAAGTAAAGAGAATTGAGCAACAGCTTGATGATGACCATTTCTCTTCTTGTGTCAATTGAGGGGGGGGGGGGGGGTGGGGGTGGTAAAGTATTACACTGTTTCAGCAAATCAATTCATGAACAAAATAAAAGCAAAGCTACTGCTTCGTCACCAAGAAGTATAACACTGTGTGCTGCAGGACTTAAAATAATGTTTACAACTTCGGATGGAAAATTAATGTATTTCTTGATTCTCAGTTACATGTTTAAATAGTTAATGTCACACATAATTGAAGATCGATGCAGTATTGGTGGGAGGAAAATGGCTAGGGATAAAGTGCCACCTGCTACTGGGGCTAGGTTATTGTCAGCGTGTGCACGGAACACAGCTGCCCTGAACAGCATGTACCTACATGAATGCCAAGCTCCTAGAAGGTTGTGCCAGCAAGGAGAAGTGGATGTGCCACTGTTTCTCAGCCAAGCTAGGGCAAGCCGGGCATCGCTTCTTCTTGGGACTGAAGGGTTGGTGTCCTCAACACTTATCCCCAAACCACTTTTAATGCCTATAATGATACGAAGAGGATGATCCCATTACTGTAGATCATATGGGAGGGTAAGAGGGGGAAAAGACTCACTAGCTTAGTGGTCCAGAATAAACTGAGGATTTCTCAGACAAAAATTTAATGTGCACATAATTATAGCAAGTCATAGCATACTTGATTGGATGGTGACTTGGTTGCATGTCAACAAAATTCTAAGTGGTTCAATAAAAGGAGGGGAGAAAAGCATGCATGTTGATCGGATGTGCAAACTCAAAAAACTATCAGTTGATGCAATCAGTAAGGTACAAAGTTCAATCGAGCTTGACATGAACTACAGTTTATGCTAAAGCAGAAACAGCCAAAAAAATTGGCCAAAGTTTCCAAGATTGAACACATTGTTGCAAAAAATGGCGAGTAATAAGATCAGCATATTTAATTTGCCTTGGGTGACAAGTGCCTAATTGAACATCTCCATTGTATTGCATTAAAAATAATGTATTTGGCATTCATGAACAGACCATTTTTTTCCTTTTCACAGGAAGCAGTACTAAATGTATTAAAGGAAGCAGCACTTGTGCAGCCAACTCTCATGAAGGAACAAGTTGAATCTGTTAGGCACAAGCACAGAGTTGCCAGGTAAAGTAAACTTCAAAATGTAAAGTTCAAAATGTAAAGTCAAAATGTAAATTCAAAATGTAAAGGTAATTAATGTAAAGTTCAAAAACAATTTTTTTATTGCACAAAAGTGATCAGCAGGCCAAGATGAAACTCTCTGCAATGTTCAAAAAATTTCTGTGGAGCGTATTCAGAGCTACCTTAAATTTTCAAATATTTAAGGTGGCTCTGAATCCGCTCCACAGATTTTTTTTTTTAACTCTGCAAAAAGTTTCATTCTGGCTTGCTGATTACATTTCAGAAATAAGAAATGGGCGTCACTGAGTTAGATTTTGAGATACAAGAATCTAAAGCCAAAATATAGGGTGTTTTTGCAGGGCTTTCCTGTCGCCATGGTAACTTTTTACATCACAAAAATGACCAAATCTTATTCAGCAATAATTGGTGTTTGACATGGTACTGTTAAGTGATAAGGTGTTGTAGTGTCAATCCTTCTAATAAGTACATTAATTTTCTTTCAAGTGTTGAAACTGGTTTGAGCCACCTTAATTAATTGCCATTATTTAGTCTTAACTTGGTCGATATTACTGTTCTCTAAATGTTGCTTTAAAAGGTAATTCACCCATGCAGATGCTCCATTTTCTTGTAACCAATTCCTTATCCTTGGTCTACTTTCCTTGTCCCTGTTCATGTTTCTCAATGTTGTTACATTGTGACACGTTTGAAATCCATTAATTTTGTATCTTTCTACACATGGCCTTTCAACATTGGTTACTCACGTTTTGAATGCTATTTCTCCATATATTAGGTACTGTGAGGAACTTTTAAAAGAATGTGAAAGCCTAATAAACAAGTGAGATTGTTCAGCTTCACAAATGTGAGAATGCTGGACTTCAAACGCAGTTGACAGTACGATGCGGAAAGACAAATTAGGCAAGCTTGAGCAAATTGTAAACTGCTTGCTAGCTAAAGGACTGCAAAGATAGTGTTTACCAAATGGTTTGAAATAAAAGTCAAGTTTACAAATTTATGCACGGTGTTGAAACTTTGAATTTTGGTGCAATGGTAAGACTACACTCATTTTCTGCAACATGGTTTTGGGGGGGGGGGGGGTACTCCCTTATATGGCTTTAACGGGAATGTGCTGTATGATAGGGTATTATTTTCAGGATAAGCTTAGATGCTTATTTTATAGAACTTGAAGCCTGATCATAAGCTGCCAGTTATCAGTTATTGGTGGGCTTCCTTGATTTTGATAATTACCGCTAATACTGCATTAAAATACCGTAGGAAACTAGTGTGTCATTTTCATTCTAGTCTTAAACAGGGTCAGGGTCAGGGTCAGGGTTTGAGTGCCCACACTGCACCTCCCTTCCCAAGCATCTGTTGAGTACCCCACCGCCACCGGCAACAATTGGTTACTCAGATTAGAGATCTTTTGTTTCCTGGAAAAAGCTCATTTGCAGCTGTACAATTGTAAAAAGCGATATAATATCCCTTGTTCGTAGAAGAGATTGTGATGAAGAACCTGATTGATTCTTTTTTAATTTGTTAGTTTGTTCTGCTCTTAGGTGATGAAAATTGGTTTAAGGTGTTTACCTCCGTAATTTTATCGTTGTCCTAAAAGAATCACACATTGCAAATACATGTAACTCAGAGACAAAACAATAACTATTGACAAACGTTTATATACATAGTGCTCAGTTTGTTTTACATATTAAAATAATACCACAGGAAAAGGAAAATAAATTATGCCCAGTGACTTTGCTCTTATGATCTGTTTCACTACCAAGCCTGCAGCATTCTCATGTGATCTTGGGAGCAGCAACTTTTTGACTTGAGTGATTTGAAATGACAAAAAGAATTAGCCAGCTTCTGTGAGAAGGTATACGAGCCCTTCTTTTAACTATATGCATCTCTTCTTGTCTTGCAAAGTTCAGCCACTTTTATCTGCTATAGGATTGGCATGTATTGTTACATTTTTTATCTGCACATCGGTAAGAGGTCTATAGGATTTCTCATTTACTGGTAGCTTCTCTAAATCATCAAGTGTTTCCAAGCCATCAATAACCCTACAGAAAACAGAAAGAGATGTGTTGAAAAAGGAAAAGATTTTTAGTTTTTAGTTTTAGAGATTTTTTATTGTATCCGCGACAACAAACATACTTTCCAAAGACAGTGTACTTCATATCGAGATGTGGTTGTTTGCCATAACAGATGAAAAACTGTGATCCATTTGTGTCTTGCCCACTATTTGCCATAGACACTGTTCCTCTGGCATTGTGCTATCAATATTAAAAAAGAGAAAAAAAAGAAGTTACTCTTTACATAAATTTGCAAGGTCCCTCACAGCAACAAGCACCCTGACTAAAAGACGAATTCAAACTTACCCTGAGAGAAGGACTTAGCTCATCAGGAAACCTCTTGCCCCAAATGCTTTTTCCACCTTTGCCAGTTCCTGCAGGAAACAACAGAGTTGAAAGCATTACATGTACGTACATTAAGTACATTTTTCTAACAGAGGGTAATGTTGCAAGTGGACGCACTTTCTACCAGTACTAAGCAAAACTATTAATTAAAAACACGGACCAGCAAAGATGCGAACATCTTACCAGTACTTTATGCAATTCACATAACCTTCTGCATACTTCATTTGTTTCTAATCAATGGTAGGAATAAAATTAATGAACAAAGTATGCATCATAACAGACCTGTAGGGTCACCTGTTTGAACCATAAAGCCCTTTATATTTCTGAAGAAAAAATGAAAAATAATATTAAATGCTCACAGAAATTATGGCAATGGTGGAGTAGTCTTTTGCCAACAGATCACTTATTTTAATTATTAATTTATGAGGAGTTCTAGATCATATACATCTCGTAGAAATATGACCTTGTTTGTGCAGTGTTCACATTGTTGATTTGCCGAGAACGTATGATGGCTGTACTGTGATGATTGTTTCCCTTAAAACTTTTCTTCAAAAGATTTTGTAAATGAGGCACAAAGTAAAGAATTTTGGGGGGCTGCTAACCTTTCAGACCTTGTGAGAGAGCAAAACGTTTTGTTTTTTTTGTTTGCTAAAGTTCAAGGAACAGCAGCAAACTGTTCGCGTAATGCAATACGAGTTGCTATAGAATTACCTAGTTTGTTTGAGGTTTCTATGATAGTAATCACTTCAGTACATGTAAAACGGTGGGTCATTTTAGGTTGACCATTCATGTTAGTCCAAAAATTTTTATCACAACATCGTTGTTTGAACCTTTGCTTTATTTGTATGCAGGGAATAGAGGAAACGGTGCCATTGCCACTGCAAACTAACATTGTGGACACAATAGAAAACAGAGAGAAAAGAACTCCTCTGTTACTGATGACCAGTTATTCTGAATTACCGGGTACTCTTTCATGACATAAAAGCATTTGTAATGTAAGGGTGATTTTATCTTAATTATGCAGTTCAAAATATGATGGTTAATACTTGTGAACATTTATATATAGTGGTTTCTCTGGAAAGTGTGATAGAATGATGATGACTTCTGGAAAGTGTGATAGAATGATGATGACTTCTGTCACTTAACGAGGGGGTGATGTAATCCAACTTGGTAAAAACCCAATGACGAAACAGATGAACATCATTGACATGTAGGTGCAACAAAGTCACTTGAATAATATAATTGAGTGCATTTACTTGAGGAAAAAGCTACAAAAATATTAATGCAGCTTCAAATACCGAAAAGAAATAATTGGCTATTATCCTACCATTTCAAAAAAGTTGTGACACTCACCTGTGGAAAACACAATTGTCATAGTAATTACTGGCACAAAGAGCTAAAAAGTTCTACAAGAGATGAAAAGTAAAAGGCCTAGATTAAAGTGTACATTATTTAAATGTAAGTTCCTACTATAGAGCTACTTTCTCATGTGATCACCAGCCATATTTTTAACCAAAATAAAAGAAACTTTAGATATACATAAGAATAGAGTATAATTACCACAAGTTCTTGCCTTAGGATTACAAACGTGACTGCTGGGTACATCATGTGAGACTTTCACAATCAATAATATTTAGAATTAATAATATTTAGTGAAATTTTAGAAATACTGGGCAGAGCCTGGGAGGAGAGCGTGACTTCCCATCCTGTGATTACCTTATTTGGCTCTTTTGTTCAGTCCCGCCATGTGAACCATCTCAGTTTGACATTTTCAAAGCTCAGCTTGTTATGCTATCTGTTCAGCAATTTAATCCCTCCCTCCCCCCCCCCCCCCCCATGCTTTCTGGTTCTTTTGTAATTTTTCCTTATGAGCTTATTGTAACCTACTTTTATTATTAATCGTTCTCTTAGATTGCTGCTTGTGGCCCCCCTTCAACCCTGTGCAGAAGTCCCATTAGAGAGGGAGTATATTTTTACTTTGGTGGACTGGGTTAACTTGGCCGCAGACATTATGCCAGCAACTATGCCCGCCTTGCACCCCCTCGGCTAGGCACTGAGGCCCCTGATCCGGGGGGTCCATACGGGCAGTGGGTACTATCTGCACCTTGCCAGTACATTCCCTGCCCCCTTGTTTACACCCAAGTTGTGTCTATTGTCTTTTACTGTGCACCAAACCATAATTGAAGGATAAAGTTTATAATTCCTACATAGATAATGAATACCCCCCATCAGTAGAGTCCTTTTAGTGCATATCTAGGTTACTGGCTCCCCGAGACATTTAGTCCTATGATACCCCAACAGAACTCCCTACATTTTTGACATTCAGGACTACAGCACTGACTAGTGTCTCTTGTCAGGGTAAAGTAGACCAGATCAAGATCTAAAGACCGAGAACTGATCAATATTAGGAAGATTAATTAAGCACGCTACATTTTGGAGACATGGATGGCAACCGGAAGTGCACATTTCGCATGCCTGGACAGCAGTGTTTCCCAGATCTTTAAGCTAATCGTCTCTAATGGAGAAAAGACACTATAAATTTGGTTGTGTGAAGACAAATTAAACGGGAAAAAAGCCCACTTATGGATGCCATCCACATCTCAATAGGGGCAAGGTCTTTTTGTTCTGGAGGAATTTGTTTTAGTCTTCGTTCTTCATTTTCCAGGTCTTTGTTTGTTTTTCAACAAATCCCGCTGGCATAAAGCCATTTGTCGTATTAAAACTTACTATATCCTTCCAAGAACGAAAATCTGGCATGCATTAAAGGGAAATCTGCAAAATTTGGCCTTCTTCATGTCGCAGGTAGTTTGGTTTACATGCAGTGCAATACCTCGGAAGCCTTTGGTGTATCTTCACAGAAGAGTTCGATTTTCAAGTCTCCTAAATCAGTGTGCAAGGTGACGGACTGAAAGTGCAAAATCAAGATTTTCAACCGGTTAATATGTTTTTTCCCGTCTTTGTTTAGCTTTACTATCGTATTTGACCGATAGAAAGCGCAATTTACCATCTTTCCGGAGTCTATTGCTTCGCGAGAGATAATGAGTATCGTAAACTTTAAGAAGAGAAACTTTGAAAAGGTTCACATTCGTTCGCGTCCGTCGGCCATTTTTTTTTTCATAATAGCCTCGCTTTCGCCAAGCGACGTTGGTAAACTTCACGCCGTCTTACTTGACCAGTTATTTACACCACTTGTCTTGGTTGATGTGATACATTTGTCGTCAACCAACTGGAAAAAAATGCCGCGAAAAAAACCTTTCAGTAACAAACAAAAAAAGAAACAATTGCAGGACAAACGGGATAAGAAACGCCAATTTGGCCTTGGTATGTTTTGAGGAATAGCCGCTAATAAACAAGCCATTTGCTCGACAGCTGTCAAATTTCTTTTTGAAAATTTACTTTGTCATACAGAGGAGGCAAACAAGTCCTCAAACGATGGCAATTCCGCAGATACAGAAGGAGAAGGAGAATCAGAGATTGGTGAAATAAAATCGCCAGACATCGACAAGACTGTCAAATTTCACAATCAACCTGTTCGTTTACTTGACGGACACAGGAAACATGATCCGAACAGGTAACGTATATAGTCTTGAATATTCCTCCTTGCAAATAATCCCTTGAGGCATTCCCCCTAGATGAGTTGTATTATACATTTTTAATAACTTCATCGCATACACATATAAATAAGCTTTATTGATTCTTCAATTTGAAAGCCAATATCTTAAGTTCTAATTTTTTTTTTCGGAAGTCGTTGTTGTAAAATGTGTACGAAATTTCAATTAAACTCACAATATACATGTGCATGTAGTTATTTTTTGCATTAAACCTTAAATGGGCTAATAATCAGTTACATCTCACACAGTAGAAAAGTTTTATAGTATGGGATATTAGTTGCAGTCAAATTGTCATTTGAATTTTGTAAAGCCTTGGAATAGGTTTGATAGTCGAAAATGGCGTAAAAATAACGGAATAAACAAAAAAACTGCACGACTCTGAGAAATGAGGGGTTTTTTATTGTACTTTTTTATTTATTTTATTTTATTTAATTTTATGTATTTACAATACATTTTATTACTTACAAACACTGACAAAAATTAGACAAACAGAAAATGAAACAAAAAGGGCTTTACGGTACTTGACAGACAACAGACACCTAAATAGAAAGCTATTATTAAATGATATTATGATTGTTGTACTTGCTGTTCTCATACTCTTCTACACATCAGTGAAAGTTTAAATGTGATATATACATGCTGACACATTGTTCTACTCTAGGTATCGTCTGCAGTTTGATCGTGAATCTAAGTCTGAAATTGAAGCAAGAAAAAAGGCAGCTCAAGAACCCCTTCAATTTGTAGCACAGGTTTGGAATCTACTTCTTCGTATAATCAATGTTTACACAACCTTAAAAAAAACACTCAAAATCTTTTAGGATCTACCAATAATTATTAATGATTCCAGAAAACTATCCTGGAAGATGAAGATCTCGTTAAAAATTTGAAGCTCTTCATTGCATAAACTAATTGGGGTGACTTGAAAATGAAGACCCCAAGACCCTGAACACTCGAAAACTTGAAAACGAAGAAAGTAACCCAAAACCCTCAATTTGGCTAACCCTAGGCATAAAGTTGGTTTTTTGGGGCTAGGGTTAGCCAATTTGAGGGTTTTAGGTTACTTAATTTGTTTTTGAGTTTTTGGGGCTTAGGGTTTTAGGGTCTTAAGGACGGTGCCTACTAATTAAAGATATTTTTGCCCTGGTGTGTGACTATGCTGGAAATGTAGATCTTAACAAGTGTTATTGAAATCCAAAACGAAAATTGGGGGTAACAACGCATTTTTAAAAGATAATTCATGAATAATACAGTCAACTCTCTCATAGCGACCACTTCTCGTAAGTGACCACCTCCCGTAAGCGACCACTTCGTAAACAACCGTTTTGTCTCTCAGTTAAATACTGTTCCCAGAGCTCTCTCGTAAGCGACCACCACTCAAATTTCTAAAGCGACCGCGACCACTTTTTAGGCCAGAAATTTGACATATTCTTTTGTTTTCTGTTTCTGGTAAGTGACCACCCAACATAATCATATATGATCATTAGTGAATCACTTCTCAGAAGTTACAAAAGTTCAATTTTTAATGACGCTACCCCGGACTGCTGACAGATAATAACAGTTTACATTAATTGTTACAGTGATCTGTCCCAAAATGATATACTGTCAGTACAAAGTTTCATCAGAAGAATGCATAGATTGCCCAGGCGCTATTCAATGTGAAATATGCCAGTGCTTTCAATCTTTTCTTTAAGCCATGGAATAGAAATGTCATTGTCTCCGTAGAAAATGTAACTGCAGGGAATTTCCAGTCCATAACCTGCTCCTCGATTTACACGTTTTCCTGTTATAATGGTCTTTCCATTGTTTGTCCTTCGTTTCAAGAATTTGCTAACATACTGAGACATATGTAATGGTATGTGGCCGACAATTTCGTCTTCTTTTGATACGGTGTTGGGATGTTCGGCTTCAGTAAAATTTCTTGACAGCGGCCTCACTACTGCAACTGCATTTCCATCTTTTTCATTCAGTGGCTCAAGTTTCAGTCTACGTTGCTCACCAATTTCGGGAACCCATGTTGTTTCATCCTTGTAGACATGATAACCTCGTATGAATGAATGAACCGTGATGATTGAAAAATTCTTTTTCTCCATGTCGACTTCAAACGGAGCGAATCGATGCTGAATGATCAGCAAATGACGTAGATTTTCAGTTCTGTTACAGCACGTGTTACACGTTGGTTGCGTGGTGGGTGTTCAAGATTGATTGGCATCTGCACTTTGTATCCTTAACGCGTGAGATAAAGATAAAATACTCGTGGGAATTTCCCACATTTGTACATGCACGTGTGCTCAACAGGGTTAAAGATGAGGAACTGTGTTAAATGCTCAAGTCTTACGAATTATATTTGTCTGAAGTGTGCAAAACCTGTCTGTAACAAGTCTAAAGCATGTTCATCCCCTGCTGATGAAGACAGCCTAGGCTGGAAAGCTGGTGTATCGGTGGCTTATTGCGTTTCTTGTTCTGACGTGCCGACCCCGAAGGTAGCCAAGCAAGCAAGAATCCCAGTTAAGGACAGCAAACCAGTTACAAAGAAATTCACAGCGAAGAAGCCACCAATGCCCCCACAAGCTAATGATTGTCAAAGGAAATGTCTTTCCCTAAAAGAAAAAATAGAAGTCATCCGGAAATCTAACGAGGGTAACAGCACGAGAAAGTTAGCGAAAATATTTGATTGCGGGAAAACACAGATTGTCAAAATCCTGAAGCAGAAAGCTAAGATTCTCGAATCGTGGAACTCTAATGAAGGAGCTCAATCTCAAAAGAGATTGAATGTTGAAAAGTATGGCGAAATCAATGGTTTGTTGTGGAAATGGTATACCAGAGCAAGAGAGTCAAATATCCCTGTTGATGGCCCCATGCTGGTCGAAGAAGCACGAATCATAGCTGAGAGAATTGGAGATGACACATTTAAAGGAACAAGTGGTTGGCTAGACAAGTGGAAAAAGAGACATAACATCGGCCAAATGAACATTGCTGGGGAAGAGGGAGATGTAAGCCAAGAGACGATAGACAGCTGGAATGAAAGATTGAAAGAGCTAACTAGGGGCTACTCACCGAGGGATATATGGAATGAGGACGAAACTGGCTGTTTTTGGAAGGCGACGCCTCAGAAATCGCTCTCTCAAAAGGGGAAACGCTGTAGGGGCGGCAAGAATGCGAAGCAACGAATAACTGCTGCATTCTTTGTGAATGCAGCGGGCGACAAAGAGGCCCTTATTGTGATAGGAAGTAGCAGACGACCGCGCTGCTTCGCACGTTTGGCAAATCCATCATACCCCTGCGGTGCCCAGTACTTCAGCAACGAGAAGGCGTGGATGAGAACCGAGATAATGGTTACTATCCTTACCAGGTTGAACAACCGTCTGAAAAGAGAGGAAAGGCATATTATCCTTTTCTTAGACAATGCACCATGTCATCCACCCTCGCTGACAGACATGTTCTCCAACATTAAAGTGGCCTTTCTACCGAAGAACACCACATCGCGCATGCAGCCTCTGGATGCAGGTATAATCAAGGTGTGGAAGATCTACTACAAACGGAAGTTGCTGCGGCATATCGTTAGTCAAGTTGACGGAGAACACTCTGCCAGCGAGATAGTAAAGTCTGTGAACCTCCTAATGGCCATGCAATGGATCGTAAATGCGTGGGACAAAGTCAAGTGCGAGGTAATCAGTAAGTGTTTCAGACATGTTGGAATGTACCCCTCAGCCTTGGATTTGGATGAAGATGACGATAACCCGTTTGCCGGCGAGGAGTTACTAGACCTTGAAGCCCTGGTGCAGAAGATGTCTAAGAAAGGTATTGACGCTGCACCCTATGCTGCCTTCGACGATGATGCGGACGCCTATTACTCCTTAGATCCCGCCGACCCTGACTGGAGGGAGACCCTACGAGATGAGGTTATCACTACTCACTCAAACAGCAACAAGACGGAAATAGCAACTGATTCCGACAGTGATGATAGCAGTGACGATGCTCCCTTACCAATCCCAGCGGTGCAAACAGTTAAAGGAGCACTTGATCTCGTGCGTCAGATCGCTGAGTTTGCAGATTATCGAAGTTGCGAGGAGTTGTCCACTGCAGTCACGAAAGTGTCTGATATTCTTGTTGACATGAGGCTTAAGTCACAGAAGCAATCGAGCATTCTAGATTTTGTGGATAAGCGGTCGAATGCGACCGAGTAATGTAAATACATTATCAAGATTTCAAGTATATGCATCCCATGTTTGACGTTGTTTTCCTAGGTTTTGTTCGGTTTAAATTTCAGGTGATTTTCATTAACGTGAGACACATTGACAAGTACAGTGTACACTCCACTCTACCTTTCCCGAAACTTGTTGCATGTGAAAAAAATCAAATAAATTAGTTTCTATTTGCCTAATTTTAGCTGATTAGGTAATTTGTTTATGTAATTAATTGATCAATCCAGTGTTACACTTATTTTGTTGATCTTTCCCGTAAGCGACCACCTCCCGTAAGCGACCACTTTGTCGTGCACCAAGGGTGGTCGCTTACGAGAGAGTTGACTGTATTTGTAAAATACAAAGCAATGTATGGCGTTCTTTTTCAAATTGAAGCTTGATTATGTCTCAAAAATGCATGGTTACCCCCAATTTTCTTTTTGGATACCAAGAGTACTTACTAAGATCTACTCTCTCTGGATAGTTTTAAACCGCGCAAAAATATCCCTGTTTTACTAAGCGTCACTGATAGGAAATCTGAGTATCTCGAGATGCGCAGAAAGTATGCAATAACAATAGTAGGCACAGTCCTTAAAGTCTCCATTTTCAAGACACCCAACTAATTGCATGGATCATAATTTGGGGATCTATTGAAGACCTTGACTAGGCCACATGTATGGCCCTGTAAATGCTGGTACATTTTTAATTTTTTCCTTATGGAATGACCACACAGAGCACTAACAAAATGCTGATGCCAACCTTAAATTTTTAGATGCTTATACAAATTCTTGGCTTCGTTTTTGAATTTATGAATTAAAGATTTTCACAAGCTGGAGCATGGATGTCTAGTATCCTGGATGTTGCTAACTAGTTTGCTTTTGGTTTCTTGCTAATTGAGACCAAGAAAGCATTTCTTGAAAGTGCCGAGACCCGAGACGAAGGGGAAGTGTGAAACTTTGCCAATGTTTTGTTTTCTTGGGTCTTGAAAACATGGTTCAAGCTCACTACTTCATGTAAAGCAGATCTTAATTTCTTGGTTATTGCTGTTCGGGCCGAAAGCACTTTCCAAATTTTTGAGAAAAGGACCACAGTCTCCTTAAAGCCCCTTTATTATTCTGAGAAAGTGCTTGCGAAGCTGTAAGGCCTTGTTTTCAAAACTATATATCATTTCACCCAAATCTACTGTATTATAAAATGATTTGATCTGATCCAACACATGTCAGGAGATCTTGACTCTGATTAAATGTGTGGATATAACCAGCTTTGGTAAGTATATCTCTTTATCCTTTCTAGGAAAGTCTTGAGGTGAGCTTAGAAACCACATATAATCCTGGATCAGGTAAATAAAGCTTTACAACAGCGTCATAAAACATAGTTAATGGAGCGTGACTTGTTAGAGCTATCCTCCATTTGTCACGTTATTTCGTAAACAACACAAACGAGACATGAATGGACTCCTATATTCTAACAATTTGAACTAACTTCCTTTATCCTTGTCTTTAACACTGTCTGCTTACAGTTATATCCTTCATCTGGATTGGTGAAAAGCAACAACTATTCTCATTCATGTCGCGTTGAGTGCTACACAAGTTGTTTGTATTACTATTAGTCTATTAAGATGGTACGTTAGTCACCATTGGTTTAGTCCTAGACATTTGTCTCAGTATGAAAGGTCTAGTTAAGTCCAAAGTATCACTCTGTGAGCTCTTTAGTTTACTGTAAGGAGTACCTTTACTGTTTACGAATTTTATTCCACCCTCCCTCCCTTCGGGAGTTTTGTTGAGGTCAAGTCCAATAAATTTTGGTTCACTCCACGGTACACACTTCGGTTTAAGTCTCGCAGCGACTTCCCCAAGCTTCGGTGTTTTTCATGCTGTGCCATTTTAAGCTCTCTATCTGCCTTTGTTCTTGTCCGACCCAGCACATGCCAGCGGAGTTGGCTTGCAGTGCTGGGGAGATAAGGAGGCTTAAGCTATTTTTTACCGCCTGTACTCTTTCCATTATAGCACGATAGTGCTGCCATGGAGAATTAGGCCTGTATATAATTATTTGGCTTTTACTGGCCTACAACTTGTCCGATCCGGCACGGTTTGCCTCGTGCGTCGAGGAGATAAGTTCAGGCTTTTTAGTCACACCACGGAAGTCTTCTGTCACGCCTATCATGGAGCAGTGTCGCCCCCTTTTACGCCAACATTGTCTCTTACGTTTTGTTATTGTAGTGTGTTTAAATTAACCCATGGGAACTGCCACATCAATTAATATTGCAAAAAAAAAGAGGTATATGTCCATTGGGCTTGACTAGAAGTGAAACCTATGATTGTAAAATTTGATCTGTTGATTGTGGAGCCAATTCAACAGTCATGAGTTTGAATCCTATTAGATTCAGTCTCATTAAAGTACCCCTGTGATAAAAAAAATCACTTCCTACTTTCTTCAGATTTTGGACGTGTGTTTGCTTAACACCTGACTGGCAAAATTTTGAGCTTTGATTTTTATCCAAAAGCTGTTTACGTTTTGGGTGTAAGTTTTGGATTTCACGGTCCGCCATTACTCACTTTCAAAACTGACCAATTGGACCTCAGAGGGTTAACGTTGGATCCAGGAAAAAGTGACATCAAGGGCTCACTAGCTTAAAATCTCAGCTTTTGAATGAAGAATTGATTTTTTGGTCACAGGGGCACTTTAAAGCATTATAATAATAATTCTTTCAGACGGCTTAATTAATTAAGCTGCTTGCTTTACTGTGATGATCATTTTAACTTAAAAGGATATTTTTAGTGTTGGATATGCCAAAGCGACCTCCATGGAGTTATAGTATGAGCAAGGAACAAGTAGAGAGATCAGAGCAAGAGATGTTTGATAACTTTTTGGACAAGATATACAATGAATGCAAGCTTTCAGATCTCAGTTACTTTGAGCGTAACTTGGAGGTAATACAGCTTTGTTATTGCAATTTATAATTATGAAGCAGTTTGAAGTAAACTCTCTAGTATGGACAAGAAAATATAAATCTCTGTGTTTTAAAGTTGTATATATAATGCGCATTTGAACATTTTTACGGAAAATTGCACACTATAAATGCATTATTATTGTTAACGAGGATTCAAAGACTATAGACAACTGTTACAGCTACATTCTTTTTATTTTATCAAGCTGTGGGCAAATTCTTTTTCTTTATAGGTTTAGCTCTGCAAATACAGGATCACAACAGAATGAAAACTGCAAGGAAATCACTATTCAACTTCTTTTTTTGTCAAAATATCACCTTTTTTGAACTCAATCAGTAAAAGACTTGTCTGAATAACTGCTGAAAATTTGACCAAAATTGGACAAAAAAGCCAAAACCCAATAAGTCATTAAATGATTTTTACATAGTTACACACTTCAACAATTTAGTTACATGATGTTTGGAAATTTGTCAACTGGCTTCAATTACATCTACAGATGAAGTGCTACCTGGTATCAAACAAATTGATTTGTTTGTGTCAATTTGCAGACGTGGAGACAGCTGTGGAGAGTTTTAGAAGTGGCCGACATTGTTGTGCTTATCACAGACATACGTCATCCTGTAAGTGACACAATATTGGTAATTAGTTATACCAAAACTTTATTTTGTGGTCACTTGCTCCATTAAGAATTATTTTTTACTTTCCCCCTATTTTTCATTAAGAATTTACAGGACAAAGGAGTGGTTTTGATTCTTTTTTGGAGATCTTTTCATTCAGTATAAAAGTATGGTCACATGTAGTTTGTTTCCATTAATCCATTGACCCCTAAAGCGGCCCCATTTGACAAGTAAAAATGGTCTGGTGTTAGATAGAGTAAAATCTTTTAGGGATATCTCTCTCTCCTAGGGGTCATGTGGCTAAATTTAATTTACTAGGCAAAGTTAAATTGCAAGCCAATGCGGTCAGTGGTCTCTTCCTCAAGTGTACATGATCTGTGGGGTGACCACAGGGGCCTTTTGCTTATCTTGTGACTTATGTTGCGTCTTATGGGGGAGTCAGGATGGTTTGGTGGTCATCAACCTTACCTACCACCTCTTTGACCCGGGTTCAACTCTGGCTCCGGTCGTATGTGGGCTGAGTTTCGGTCGATCTCAATCTGACTCCAAGGGTTTTTCTCCGGGTACTCCCGTTTTCCTCCCTCCTCAAAATCGACTCCCGGCCTATTCCATCAGGCTGTGGTGCTGTGCTCCGAGGTCATACATGGGTCGTGTTCAGGGGCCGAGCGCCTAGCTGGCAGCACAGCTCCTTCGGTCGGACCTCATTGAGCTGTGCCCTTAGCAGTTCAGTCTCCGACTGCGAGAAAGGGCAATTAGCAGGTAAGATATTATTATTATTATTATGCCGGCATGTTTGAGCTGATCTTTGCAGATTTGTTACTTAAGCAAATCTTTGCGGATAGAGAACATACCGGTAGTTTTTGAGTGGTGGAGAGGTTGTTAACTCACTACCTCCTAAGGTGGCCTCTACTGACAGTTGAATAACAATCATCTGGCGTTAGACAGAGTAAAATCTATTACGTCTCACTCCTAGGAGTGAATGGGTTAAAGTGGACTATAATGTGCCTTTTGATTACAATTCATAATATTTGACATCACTTTTTCCTATTCAGGTTCTCCATTTTCCTCCAACTCTTTACAATCATGTTGTGCAGGACTTGAAAAAGAAAATAGTGCTTGTTTTAAACAAGGTAGATGAAATAATCCTTTAAGATGCCTACACCAAATTTAATGCTATAATAGCAGCAAATTAATATTATAATTATAATTTTATATCATGTGTCAATTAGCATATTTCTTTTCAATTTTACACATGCCATTAGTATACGTAGGGCTAATTAACACAAACTGGTGAAAGAGTAAATTATTTTAATACTCTGCCACCATTTTCCCCTTAGTTTTAATCGATCTAGTGATATGATAATCCAGCCATAACAACAACAGTAATAGTAATAAATTATTAATATTATAATGATCATGGTGCCGATAATAATGATGATGATAACATACTTAGGAGAACAACAATGTTGACATTCAAACATAGCAATAACAGTTGTTACATTGAAGAAATTATTAATTATTATAATAATTATAATAATATGTTTGCTTTAAGGTATTATTTGGCAAGATTAAGTGAACATATTATCTGGGTGATGTATTTCAGCTGGACAACAGAACAAAATAAGAAACTGAAGCAAAGAGTGTTTTCTGATACTGAAATATTTATCCTATAGAATTGTGTGCAGACATTACATCACAGGAACCATGTTGGTAAATTTTTAAAGCAAAGAAATACCATGGTCTTGTTGGTGTTCAAAAGTCATCTTGTGGGAGAAAAACTCTATTCGTATTCAAGTTTCAGGGAAAGTCCAACAACTAATCACTTAGTGTTAAATAGGCTTAGTAACACTGCTCTGTTAACAGAGTTCCTAATGTATGATACACAAAGTAATGATGTTTGATGTGAATTTTCTTCAGATAGATCTTGTAGCTCCAGAGTTGGTGACTGCTTGGAAACATTATTTCATATCCAAGTTTGAGCAACTCAATGTTGTGTGTTTTACATCATTTCCTAAAGATGAAGCCGAGCGTACAAAAGATCCTAGCAAAGGTAAGGTGGCTTCATTATTGTGCAGGGATATTGTCTTTTGTGTGTAAAGGTGAAAACACTGGAATTGTAACAGTTATAACTATTGTTTTATTCTACTCACTACTTTGAATCTGGTTGTCTGAGAACCTTGCATTTATTCTGGGAATATTAGGCAGAATGACCGATTAGGGAATAATCTGCTATCTGATAAGTCGCTAATGTGCAGGAAACATGTGCACGCCACTATGCATTGATGCATTGTGTAATTTAATTGGCCAAGGGTGCCAAAGTTGTCATGATTTCAAGTGATACTTTTGTATACTTCTAAAATCTCATCCTTGGCTTAATCCAGTTACCTCAAAATCGATTATTCCAAATATCACAAAAACCTCATACATTCCTTGTTCATAAAGTCAGTAATGTTTGTCCTTCTTGCTTATAGTCATGTGAACTGCAGGTCATATATACTTCACATTCATTCATTCATTCATTCAGATGTTTTATTGGCTCAGATGGTACAGTAGAACAGCGCGGCGCAGTCGCACGGTTATACGGGTGCGAGTCCCGTTAAAGGCTTCCTTTTTTTTGTTCAGGCTTCCGTTGCGTCGGCATGAGTTGCTTTCAACTGCAATGATCATTCTCAGTTACCCGGTATAGTCAGGAGTCCCGCCGCTAGCTCAATGTTACGTTTTGTTTGTTGTTTTTCTTTTTTTGGTGACCATGCTTGTACCGTATTTTAAACTGAAGGAAAGGAATCTATGTTCATTGAACCAGGACGTTACAAGTCGATAATTTCGATAGTCGATAAAAGTCGATCGTTGTCGATCAAATTCGATACTAATCAATCGACAAATATCGGATGTCGATAAAAGTCGATCACACAATTTTTTGTGATTATCGACTTTGATCGACTTTGATCGATTTCAATCGACAAGTATCGGAAATACAAAAAAAAAAAAAGGGTTTATGGCGGGAGACGAGGCTACAGTTGCCAAGCACAGTTTAATGAAGCAGGATTGGCTATGCCAAGACTTTATTTTACCGATTTACATTTATTTATTGATTTACGGTTTTTTATTCAACTTTATTGCCGTACGGATTTACTTTAAAGCTGTTTACATTTTCGTGGGCGATTGAAAAATGTGTCAGCATTTTTGACGATAAACTCGATATTCAGTTTGAAAATCTTGTGATTATCGACTTTTATCGACAAATTAAACTTGTCGATTGACAATTATCGACAAATATCGAGTATTATCGACTTATCGACTACGCTTTCGATGATCGACTTTGATCGACTTGTTACGTCCTGATTGAACATTCCGCTGTAAAGTCCTGTGAAAACCAAAGATTTCCAATTTTGTGGAGAAGACGGTTGCATGCGCCTATCTATGTGATGCGGTCTTTGAAAACGGCTCATGAATTACATTTATAGCATTAAATGTTAAAAGGGTGTGCGATATATGATCTTGACTCTGTGATGACATGATTGGTTTTTCCACCCATTTGTCCATTGACCCTTGCCTGTTTCTGTTGCAGTTTTGTCTAAGCGCCGTCGTCGAAAAAGATGTTTCTTTCCTGTTGGTCCTCGGAATCTTCTTGCAGCTTGTGAAAGCTTATGGGGCGATAAAAGTACGTTGCAACACTCAGTGCGTTCATAGATAGTGTGGCATCAAGGGCCCGAAGCTGTAAAACTCGCACTGACAGCGATGTTTTATTAATTTGGGGGGGGGAGGGGAGGGGAGGGAGTATGAATCGTAGATGAACAAGTAAATTCCGTTTAAGGTGTAATTCTCCAACGTCGCTCCTTCCCAGTCCTACCCTGCGAGCAGAGCCTCCTTTTGTATTTTTCTTTACTGAGGAGGAGAAAAGTAGGCTCTGCCCGAATCGCGTCAACTCTTTGAAGCCGCCGCAGCCCGAACTTCTGGACTAGTCAATCTTTTCTCTCGTCAAACTGGTTTTTCCAGTGCGAGCGTCCATTGAGTGACAAAACCGATGGTTATAATTGAGCCCGCTGGCATGAAAAACCAAGATGGCCGCGAGATCTGGCATATTAGGCTTGGGTTCGAGACTGTATCCTGGCAACATGCAGCGCATATTCAAAAAAGATCTTACTCGATTCATGCAGAGCCTTTCTCGAGAACGCCAAAATCGAGCAAGCAAAAGAAAGGCTCTGCTAGCAGGGTGTCCCAGTCCCTAATTGCGGCAATTAAAGACACCAAGGACGCAGACGCAATCGAGCGCAGTTTTATTCACACCTGCGAGTAAGGACACAAAGCTCCAAATTTGTGATTGTCTCTTTTAGCGCGATTCTCTGTTCCATTCACATTAGGAAATTTGAGAAACACTAAGGTGCAAATGCACGCGCATTACCTGTGTATGAAAATGTAAATTTTGCTTTTTTGTGCCTGTATCTGAGCGTGTCTTTCATTTACAGTTCTTTTTCGTAGATTCACACTTAACAATTGCGTAGATTGAAGCCTGAAAAATTCAGGGTTTCAACGGGGTTTGAACCCGTGACCTTGCGATACCGGTGCGACTCTCTAACCAGCTGAGCCATGAAGCCACTGACGTTGAGCGTCGCACCGGTATC
>NC_090884.1:51243830-51273830 GCF_036669925.1 Montipora capricornis
GCTCAAGTTATTTTCTTTGGCTTTAGATTTACGACACTCTATTGAAGCTCGCTCTACTTAATTCTTTTGTAGACGGTTGTAAATTTTTGTCCAGTACTTGAACAACTGCGTCATTTTTTAGGTTGTGAGCACTTCTCGGACACCGGGCCACACAAAGCATTTCCAAACCATCTTTCTTACACCCAATGTCAGATTGTGTGACTGTCCAGGGCTTGTATTCCCCTCGGTAGTGGGGAAACAGCTCCAGGTATTTTTCTTGCTTCTATTATTGCGCATGCTTATGAGAATTTATTATGGATATCACAATTTGTTCAGTTTCCCATGAAAAGCAGAAAAAATAGCCCGAAGTGAATCTTATTTTTTCATTCTAATGCCAATTTTTTTTATTTTAATAGAGGAAAGCGAAATAAAAGGCTTCTCCGGACAAATCATAAAAAAGTTGTCAAACAATCCTGTACGTTTTATGTTTTAAGTGAAGAAAACAACACACGACGATTTCAACGACTTCGTCCTGCAAATTAATTTATCCTGTGTTATGACTCAAAAGAGTATTCATGACACGAGAATAAAGGCGTTGATCACCAAAGACGCAGCTGCTAATATGCAATGATGTTCACGTTCTCACTTCCCGCCAGAGGGAACAATGAAAACTATACAATTGTCGATAGAAAAACTTGAGAAGGAGAGAGAAACTTAGAAGAGTATTGGGGAAAGTGTCCTCAGACACTTGAGGCAACGTATAATTTAGAACACCTGTTGGTGCTTTTGTAAACTTAGTCTCAACTGTATAGTAGGATAACTGTCACTTGAACGGCTTAGTTTAGTGGAGTTCCCACGAGTTTTTTAGTTCCTATAGATCGGTGGCAGAGCATCCGAGCTAGTCATAGGAAGGTCGTAGGTTCGAAAGAGCATTCGGATTTTTCCAATCATTCCCTATAACTCAGTGGTAGAGCATCCGAACTAGTAATCGGAAGATCGTAAGTTCGACTCCTGCAAAGGAGCACTCGGATTTTTCCGATCATCTCCTATAGCTCAGTGGTAGAGCATCCGAACTAGTAATCGGAAAGTCGTAAGTTCGACTCCTGCAAAGGAGCATTCGGATTTTTCCGATCATCCCCTATAGCTCAGTGGTAGAGCAACCGAACTAGTAATCGGAAGGTCGAAGGTTCGACTCCTGGAAAGGAGCACTCGGATTTTTCCGATCATCCCCTATAGCTCAGTGGTAGAGCACCCGAACTAGTAATCGGAAGGTCGTAGGTTCGACTCCTGCGAAGGAGCTCTCGGGTCTTTATTCCTAAGTATCCGAAGGTAACAAGAGAGTCTTTTTAGAACTTTTTATCGTAAAATTGAACTGTAAAAGATGGCGCTTCGATCGCATCGTCGGTCATTATAAAACAAGTATTTGCAGGTCAACATCGGCAAAAATGTCAAGACCATTATTGCACCAAACTAATACACGTGACACGTGCTACGCATACTGTGATCTAAGTTGCCTTGTTTTCCACTGAAATTTGTCAAACTTGTGCTTCGCACGGTGAACGAGAAAATAAAGGGGAAAAGCGGGCGCTAGCTTTATTGGAAAGAAATATCGATTTTCTTGTCTTTTAAGATCCTGTCCGGAATGTATCCCATTTCTCAAGTTCAAGAACCTTACAGTGTTATTGGATATCTAGCCTCCAGAGTACCCCTTGTAAATCTCCTGCAGCTGGTTCATTCCAGAGACGACTCAGATAAGGAGTTAGGGGTGGGAGACGATAACCACGCTTGGTCTGCATGGGATGTGTGCGACGGTAAGGAAATATATAATTTTGACGATTTTGCCTCAATGGTGGAGCAAATGTCATTCAGGTGAAGAGGTGTCACGGTCTCCTGAAGTCGGGAACGTGCTGTTTCATAGGATTCCCTGTACTTCAGTCGAAGTGATTTCTTTTCGCGAAGTTCGAAATTTTTGCCCGAAAAGAAATCACTTTGTTAAAACAAATCTTCCTTAAAACGGCGGTAAGCTCGTGTTTCCTGAAAATCTTGTCTGCTAAACTTGAAATCCAGAAACTTTGGCTATTCCACTTTTATCCAAAGTTTCTAAATATAAAATTAACCATTTGCGTCTTTAAAATTCTTTGTTATTGTGATTTGTTTGGTGGCACTGTGTTGCTGGCGAGGCGGCTTATTTGAGAGCGCGTTAGTCTTTATGGAGACAGCCAAACCAGCACACTAATAGGCCATGACCGAAGTTCACGTCTGCCTCCTCTTCAAAGCGAGTCTAAGTGCGAAGTTTTTGTGATGGTAATTAGTTCTACTTTACATATAAATGAAAACTAATTTTCATGAGAAAAACTTCGCCCATAGACTTGCTTTGAAGAGGATGCAGACAGGAGCTCAGAAATGGCCTTTTACACCGAGCTTCCACAGTGACGTGATCCTCACCACCTGGATAACGAAAATCAGTTAGACAAAACTAGACTACAAGTTTATGTAATAGAAACGACATAAAAAACTTGCTAGAGAATGTGTTATCCAAATGTCAAATTTAGCGGACCGTACAGCGGGCCGCACTGTACAATACGACCACTAATTTAGCCAATGCCAGCACGCCTACTATCTGAGAGATATAATAGCTTTATTTTATTTTATCTCTGAGATAGTACACGCGCTGTGATTGCATGGCTAAATTAGCGGGAACGGCCCGCTAAATTAGAAATTTGGTTAAACGTTCTCTAGCAAGTTTTTCATGTCGTTTTTGTTGCATGAACTTGTGAAGTTAACTGTTTGAATCTTGCAAGCAACTATTTCAAACAGCCAAAAAGATTTGGTTTTTCGGATTTTCGCACGGCAATCTTTGTGACAGTTGAACCTTCCGCTTGACTTCAACTAGTTTCCTTTCCCGTGCGGCTGATTACCACAGAGATATAACTAGTAGTAACCTCGGATTATTGAAGCCGGGATTGCGTTCGACAGTCGCTTTGGAAGCAAAGGAGACGGGTTGGGAAAGAAACAGTCTTATAGGAACAAACAATCATGAGGTGCGCGATCGTCATTTGCGCATATGACTTTTCAATTCACGTATGACGTAATTCAAGATGGCGCTGAAAACGCAGACAAACAAAAATCAACTAAAATTCACCCTATGCACAGAAATTGTCTTCTAATTTTGAAAGCAGTAAACACCTTACTAACCTCGTTTTCTCGGTCGGTACTGTAAACTTACGAATCCTCGTTTTTGCGTGTTGATTAGTGGTCCGCGCAAAAAAACTCGGTCCGTAATTTTACAGTACGGACCGAGAAAACAAGGGTTAGTAACACGTATAACGCATTTGATAAAGCTAAATTTTCGTGTTTCCCCCCGCCACCGACACAGCAGTACAGTTTATGAGAAACCAACCCCCTCCGTTCTTTTGCTTTTAGCTTGGGCCCATAAGCGAGGTTTCCAAACGGCCAAAGCGGGGCGATCCGATGTTTATCGAGGAGGTTAGTACGTTGCAAATATGCTTTACATGCCCAGCTTGGATCGGCGTTATTCTTGCTTATGTACTCATGCCACAATCTGGTTTATTTCCTTTATTACATTCAGCGAACAGCCTCTTAAGACTTGCAGTAGACGGCAAGATTGTAATGTGCGTCTACCCACCAGGTTTTGTGGCCAAGCGAGGTCAGTCCTTCTTCTGTAAAGTTTCAAATATTTAACTAAGTTTACTTCATTCCCCGTAGACTTTGTTGTGTACTGATTTTCGTGTATTGCTTGCTAAAACATTGGGGCGAACAAGAGGCTTTCTTGAAACAAAAAGAGAAATTTTGCGCGACCCAACCGCTTAGCATTTTTGCCCCTTTACGTTTGGCGCCATGTTGTGTCCGTTGCACAAAGGTGAGTGCACACAATATTTGACTCAAACAAATGATGGAGCTTAGACGAAATACAAACTAGACGCTCCATGAGCGTACACTGGGTTACCTTTGGTATGTGTTACACAAAAACCATAAGGCACTGAGTTGGGTGTGTGGCATTGAACTGCAGCATTCCGGTTAATTTTTTCAAGTGGAGGGGGGGGGGGGGGTCATTAAGACGTTTTGAAGGGTCACCCAGAGGCCGTTCCAGCAGAGGCCCTTTGGCTCACGTTCAGAGGTTTAATTATTTTATAATGTCCTGTCCCATTTTGAGGTCTTTCAATTTTTTAAGCTTTCAGTAATAAATTCAGTTTAAAGATAACAAAACACGCTCTTGAGTAAAACTCACTCGTTTCTTCTTTAAATAGTTTGCAAAAAAACTAACTGCAAATTGTTCTGAGGGACGTTTCCTGCATGTCATACATGTCTTGCAGTTGCACTTAGCAAAAGTTTATTGCACACACTAAGGAAGGACTGAAGCTGTTGTTTCCGCTTCATAACTCCTCTTCTTTTCAGTCTAACCTGATGCCAGGTCAAAAAACATTTTTGCTTTACGTTTGCACCGGAAAGTACCGTAAAAGCCGGGAGTTAACAGTCAAAGACAAGCCAAAAGATAAATGAAGGAAAAAATAACATAGTTTTTGTATATAACGCTGAATCGATAATGAAAAAACAGATATTTTTGTGACGTTAAAAACTTGGCTACCTATTCATCATTTGTCAGAATGAAAAAATTCATGGGATCCTCGCGTATCACATGTCAACCCGCGTATGCAAATTTGTTAAGCTCCAATATTACAACATGATGAATTCACAAAGGAGGGTCAAGATGGTAGTGCTGGAATCTCAGCTATCAGCTAAATTTCATAAAACCTTTTCCAGTGAGAATTTTTTTTAAACAAACAACATATTTGCTATTAGACATTTAGAGGCAAAAAAAAACCCTTCCTATACACCCTTTTAATAAGTGTAATATATGCCGTTTTCCGCTAATGACGTCAAACTAATGCTTTTAAAATTTATTCAGAAATGTACAAAGGCTTCAAACAAGAAACGAAATCGGAAAAGTTTTAGGCCTATGTACATTTCTAAATAAAATTTCAAAGCAAGAGTTCGACGTCATTAGCGGAAAACGGCATATATTAGACTTATTAAAAGGGTGTATTCATTGCGTGCGTGAAGGCAAGGAATCCAATCGTGTCAAACTACTATACGCAACAAAATAAATTTCAGGATCAAATCCTTTCCTGAAGAACCTTTTCCTTGAATAATGAAGCATCAAATAGACGAAAAGGTTTCTTTCAAATAAATTTTGGCTGTCACATTTCCAATTATTTTTTTACCTGAAGACTGTGCAGAGTTGAGCACAAAATAAATATAAGATATCAGAATTGGAGTTACCATGCCTCTGGTTGGCTGATAATGTGGTGAGTGGTTTTCAAGCCGGTGAAAGTCACTTCTCCTAATATGCAAAAATAACATGCGAGCAGGCTTTCCGGGAGCACTCTGGAAGGGTCGAGAGAGGGCAAGATTTCCCTCTTCGGCATCGAGCTTGCTTCCGGGAAGTCTGCTTGCAGGCTAAGAGAAATGTTCTCGCAGTTTTAAAACTGCATAGAATTTTGCTCTTGTGACCAAACATCATGCTTTTGTGACGGACTTCATTTCTCTCATGATCAACAGCTATGTGGCAGCAACACCCTGAAACGCAAGAAATTGCACTTCTACAGGAAAGACACTCGGAAAGCAGACGATTACGACAGCAGGAGCATGAAGGAGATGCCGACATGGTAGCGCATTTGCTTGTCCCTCCGGGCAAGAGCAAGAGAGACGAGAGACCAAGTAGCGATGGAGATGATGAACAGGAGGGCGAGGAAAGCGAGATCGGGTCCAGAAATCCATTTGCTCTTTTGTCGGACGAGTAAACAGGAGTACCCAACCAAACCGCTCCACGAAAGAGCAGCTCTGCAGACTGTTTTCGCGCTGGCTGGCTAAAAAAAAAATCATTCGAGTGGGAGCTGGCTGGGCTTTAACTCTAACCGCGTATTGCTCACTGGGATATGAAAAACATTGTTCCTGGCTGAACAAAAAAGTTCAGATTTTTTTTCCTGCCTAAGACTTTGTTCACTTTCCAGGCAGAAATTTGTCCACTGGCGTAAAGGTTTTTAGTTCATCTTCGAATGATTCAATTAACTGGACAGACTAATGATAGAACATTTTCTTTTACTGAGTTTCTGGCTTCTAAACAAGCTTTCGTCACACAACGATCTCCTTTAAAGAAAAAGACATTTTAATTTTTTTTTTTTAAAGGAACATAAAATATGATGTACTGGTGATAATAGGTAAAGGTCAGGCGGGATCTGTTATATTTGAGACCCCAAGATTTACGGCAGAGGAAAACTGTCAGGAAAAAAAATTTAACAACAACAACAAAAGGGTCTTCATGTTTAAATAATTCCAAGGCCCAACTCGGCTTTCTTCCAGTTTAAGGAAGGGTTACGTTTTTACAAACGTTGGCCGTGTAGCACTTATATTTCAACAGACTTAACTGATTAGAGTGTAATGTGAAGTGCTAGTTTTGTACTCCATATGAACCATGTGAGCGTTAGCCCTACTAATGGAAATGGGCCCACACAAGGACAGAAAAACTCTGACCAGGGTGGGAATTGAACCCACGAATTTGAAAGCGAGCTCGAACTTCAAGTTTAACGCGTCTGAACATGATCGGCTCCACCGGATGTTGACCCTTTCGAGTTCCAAATGAAAATACGAACTAGATCTCGTATCTTTTTGTCATCGTTATTTTTCGAGCTTGACTTCTTATCGACCTCTAGGTTGGTAAGCGACAAATCGAGCACGATTTCAATCGACCTTGGATTTCATTCAGTTGAAAATCGAGATCGATTTCATAATACCAATCATAATAATTGGAAATAAAGTGGTTTATTAGTAGTATTTATTTTTGCATTATTTGTCCAAAACCTTTTCTCCCTTTCTTTTTGTTTCCTTTTTATTTTGTTTTTGGAACGTTGCAGTGATATGTGCAAAAATGCCCAGTTCTCCTTAAAACCACGCAGTCCCTTACAAAGAGTGGAGTGGCAGGGGGCAGTAACGAGTGGAAACTAGGCGATTACATATTTTCCTCCCACGCGGGTAGAAAGCGATGGTCAAATATACTTTGGGGTTGAAGTTGAAAGTGCACTTAAAATCTGGCCCCAGTTGTTGAAAAGGTGGACTTATCCACTGAATAATGATAGCGCTATCGATCGTTTGAACAAATGCCGGGGGGCTGTACAGGTTTGTATTTTGGAATAAAAGATTTAAAAATTGTGAAAGCTTAAAAGAGTGCTTTCCTCGTATCTTTTTTCTGTCTTGAAAATTCAAAGATAGGAATCCGTCGGACGACGGACGACGATAAACAGAGGAAATACATAATCACCGTTTGGTAAAAATAACGGAGATCGGTTGTATATCTTCCCCCCCACCCCCTCCCCCACCACTAACACGTCCGAATGTGTTTTCATTTGCTAACTTTGGTGTAATAATATTTAAAAGAAAAAAAAAAAATTAAGGGAACAATTATTGTTCCGCTAATTTGTAACAATGAATAATTTACAACGCTTGGAATAATATGGCTAATTGGCACGGTGCCATTGCAAAATTGTGCAAAACGTTCTTTTTAGCCTCAAAATACAACGTTTTATGAAAACTGTTTTTTTGCAGTCTTTCCAGCAGTTTTGCACAAAAAACTGAAAACGTTTGTCATAACAAAATATCACCCAACTAGTGGACTAATGCAAATCCTGCATTTTGATTGGCTATGCTACTAGAGGACTATTTCCAGCGCTCTTGTCATTCTATGCTGTGGGTCATCTTGAGTGAAGTAGTAAATAACCTTGAGGATGGTGGCTAAAGCTACCTTACGGAACTCTTCAAAAAGAGTATTGGTCATAAGAATTTTTCTTTTGCGACATCAGCTGCAGCGCCTGTTAATTGGGCAATCATAAGGTTATGTTTCTTTGTGAGCGAACTAAGAATGACAAACGTCTTTTGAGAGCAGAAAACCTATGCAATGGTAGAGAAGGCTGGTTTTGTATCAAGTGCCAATTTTGTAATAAAACATGTTTTAGGTTTGGTACTGTCGGGTGATACTGTGTCACTAAGGGCAAGATATCTTTAGGGCTTTCGTGCTTTGCTTCAGCGCGGATTCCCTTTCTGTGAATTTGATGTCTGAAAGTAGTGTCTCAATCAGAAGTTTCGGATAGCCTCAAGCACGGAGACTTGATTTGCATTTGTAAATGTTCTCTAGTTGTTCTTGAAGAGTTAGTGCGAAGAAGTCTTCGGGCTTCGCCCTTCACGTATCCTTGTTTGACACCCGGTGGGTGACTAGAGGAAAAATGAGTGTACTGAAAGGTTTCAGTCGGCTTGAAGTGTGTTTTTATATCCAGAATGGCTTGATTTTCAGCTGGATTTTGAAAGCGTTTGCCTTTGTACACAACAGTGGCTAGAAATGTGGCTTCAGCTGCAATAATTTGTGGGTTACAATTGTCATTCGTCACTATCCAATAATTTGTGGGTGACAATAGGCCTTATGCATGATTACGAAATAGGCTCAAAATTCACCAACGAGCCTCGTTTGCACAACATTATTCTCGTTATCTGGACATGGAATACTGTCCGCAGGTGGGTTTTCTTTACAAGTTTGCTCCTTTAGCATTTAGCTTATAATAAAATTTACAAGTCGGGGCTTGGTGGTGAAATTAGTTAGTCAAACGTTATCGCGCACAAAGACTGTTGTCCCTCACTATGATCGAATAATGTATGTATTTTCTATTGGTATGAAAGGTATTGAGAAAAAGGATAATGGTTGCGGACACTCAGTCTAGCGTTAAATCAAGTTCTATTGTTCAGTGTTACCCTAAGGATTCAACACCAGTGAGTTGACACTAGAGTACTGTCAACACTAGTATTACACTGTGCTTCTCGCAAGTGTGACCGTGCAACGCCCGCTGAATTTACATGATTAAGGCTGTTCCCCTCGGAATTGCCTATGTTGGTTTTCACGTTAGGTTATCGCCACGATGTTGGTGGACAAAAAGAAAAGTTTTCTCATTAGCTCCTTTTGTTCGTCTACCAGCAATTCTTCATTGCAACATTGTTATTTGTGTCTCTAGAGATTGTTTGCAAACCACCTACAGATAATTGCCTATTTATAAGGGGTTTTGCAGAGCATTCATTTTCTCTATCGCAAAGTAGTCTACGAGTTACGCGCTGAGTTGTTTAAAGCTTCTTTCGAATCCGTTGGTGATGTCCGACATCGAGGAAGACGAAAGAATAGCCGACACAAGAAGATAACCCGGTGAGTTTGCAACTTCCGAGAACCATGCGTTGGTTCAACAAGCCTTAGTTGGTCTTTTTAGGTATTAATTAATGTCAACTCAACTTGATCCTCACCCAGGGAAAGAAACTCGAGGCAAAACAGGCGTTCGACACAGACATGGTCCAGATACAAGCATTGAACTGAAGAAACCAACAGCAGCAGCACAGCCTCTCTCGTTACTGAGGACAAAAAAGCTCATCCACAAGCGGAAGCAAAGATCTTCGATTGGTACAAAGACGTCGTAGAATACGAATCTGACCGTCGGAGTTTGCGTCCATGAACAACAGGCAACAGAAGCGGCCAGCAAGGAAAGAAAGCAGGTAAAAGACTTCAAACGTGTCGATGAGAAACGGCAAAGGTCCGCTCACGCCTGTCTCTGATGATCAGATTTTATGGTAAGTCTCAGTGACTTGCTTTAACATGTATACTGATACTTGGATTTAACGTGCTACTCTGCAAGAGTATCCATTCTAAATGTATTGCATTTTGTTGTCTAATTTTAATTAGACAACAAAATACCTATTAAAATAGGAAACAGGAAATGTAAAATCTACGTTCGTTTCAACGAAGTGAATTAGATCGTAAAAATAATTTGGTTACTATTTTTCCTGAGTGATGACGTGTAGGCATGTAATAAGTGAACAAAATATTGCAGGCCCAAACATCTGAACATAAGGTCGATGGCCGTGGGACTGACTGTGGTCGATGTAGCTTCTGCTGTATTCCAACCAAAATGTTGGGAAACCTACCCTGGGTGCCAGAGGTTCTATTTCTCTTTGTCGAGGAGCGAGCGGTTAAAACGGAGAGGCGAAAAATATCGCCTCTTCGTTTTAACCGCTTGCTCCTCGCCAAAGAAAAATAGAACCTGGCACCCAGTGTATGGGACACCAAGTTGATCCAGCTTTTTCATCTGATGTTACATAGCAAGAATGAATTTAAAAACATGTAAAAACAAAATGCAAAATCAGTTTTTCGCTATACGTCATCAGACGAGTAAATTCGTCAATGCTTGGACTGAAAATGTCTAAATGTACAGGGGGTGGGGGTGGGGCGGGCGCGGGGGCGGGGAGTAGTTTATTGTCGGACAGCAGCGTTAATTGAATATTTGCTCATATTTTTACCTGTTCGGTGGCAATGAAGAAAAAAATAGGTAAAAAAGCATGCAACTGAATCTAACTCTCTGAAATGATCACAATCTCAAGAAAAGATACATACTGTTTACATCGTAAACTTCATGTATCGTAGACTTCAGGAGATAGCTATACTTGTGTTCAAAGCTAAGCAGGGCACCTGTCTGATTTATAAAGCTAATCTATTTACGCAATATGATGGAGACTATATTTTGAGAAATGCTGACTTTGTAATTCCAGTTTAACACAGTGACGTACGACAAGCATTTCATCAAATATTTGGGCCTTCCCTATGGCGCAGACTCCCTAAGAGTGTAAAGGCTGAAAGTAACTTGCATAATTTAAGAATCATACAAGAAAATTGAATTCATCTTCAATTTGGAATGACCTGACCTGTGGGTCGGACTGTTTTTATGCAGTTCTTTAAATTATCCTCTTAGTAGTTTAAGTCATTTTGATAGCAGTTTTACTTAGTTAATAATTAGGATATTTTAAGAAACGTTTATAGATAGTCTTTTTAAAATTGTTAACAAATGTATGTGCTTAATATAATTTATTTAATATTTTGCTGTGTCACCAATTAGTATTTCATGCTTAAATATTTTGACACCTCAATAGTTATTATACCGTGCATTAGCCTGATTACGAAGCCCCGGATAGGAGACCCATCCAGAATTTGAGATAGAAAAGGACTAACAAGGCGGCTTATAACTCATCTAAAAAGGACGTTTTCAGTAGTCCTTAAACTTTAATAATCATTTTAAGACTATCAACATTTTATTATAATAAGACAGATTTAGAATATTTGTACCCACAACTAGTATAGCTGTTCAAGATGGGCAACAATTAACACAAAACAAAAAAGGCTCAAAGGAAGCAATAATAACCAACAACAACAACGTCTGCTCTGAAAAAAACATTTTCAAAATAAGAAACTATTACAAAATAAGTAAACGTAAATTATAACAAAAAATCAATTTAATCTGAATCTAGAAATAAAGAAAGGAAAGAAAGATAAACTGGTGCGCTCTATGAACATAAACTTCCTCAGTCTCCAAAACCTTCAGGAGTGGTATGTGCAGTTCGTTTTAAAGAGGTTTACTTTAGTCTCGTAGTTTAGGAGGAGTCATATTCCAAACTCTCGGACCAGTTCTAGAAAAGGAGAGCATGCGCAGTCCTTGACGAAGTCTAGATCTCTCAACGTAAAGCTTTAATTTAGACACGATGATGAAGCGTGAAGCTTGTGCGGTCGTGTGAAGAAAAATACAGATTAAAGTAATGAAGGGGTAGTTTCTAAAGAAACTGTGGTGCTGCGTCGGTGGGGAAGTAGAATACAAGAATTTGGTTTTATCAACGGAGTTGATAATGTAAATTGGCCACCGTACAGAGATTCTAAAAGCTGACGTTTCGAGCGTTAGCCCTTCGTCAGAGCGAAGGGCTAACGCTCAGATTAAAGTAAGACAAATTAATTGAAAGAAAATACGTACAATCTGAAGCATTATACTGAATTACTTAAGTTAAAAATAGGGTGAAGATACGTACCCTATTCGATTTTCCGAAAGTTTAACAATTTCAAAGTTTCTGAAAGAAATGAATGTATATATTGGAATTGCGGGTTATAGATGAAAGGTAGGGGTGATCCTTGCTGCTTATCAAGACGACTTAATTAAGGAATTGGATTTCTCTTCTCTACCACTAGGAAGCCACCTGAATTTTTCAAGGTGACTATCAGAGACAATTGCTTTTAATTTTTTAGATAATTGAGAGGATCTCTCCTCACTTTCACTCTTAAAAGTGCTTGTTTTCGCCACGTGTTATTAAAAAACTCGTAGCATTGCTCCGGCTGTTGAAATTAAAATGTGCCTTGTGTCCATGTGAAAGGGTATTCATAAGGTGGTACTACGGCAGCTGTGATTGCCAAAACCCACACTCACTCTCTTGGGGGTCAAAACGCACGAATTCTATAGGGGTCAAAACGCACGAATTCTATAGGGGTAAAAAAGCACATTCTGCAACCATTAGGGGTAAAAACGCACAAATCCAATTAAGCCCGCTAAATGCACTTGCTACAAGTGGGGGTATAATTGCACTTTTAAAAAACCTAAAATAATGTCTCATATAATAGTATAATGAGTTGTAAAGAACTTCATGAAGAGTTAATCAATATGGAAGAAGTAATTTGTCCATTTTGCAATAAAGAAATAGGTAAACATACGAAAAAAACAGATCAATGTTGCGATCAGCCAGAGATAGTGAAAGATAATATCATAGTTTGCAAAAAATGTGGGACGGTTAATGGCTATAAACCACTTATAGAATTTGTTGATTTTAACTCAAATAAGCATAGATTCCATCGTCAAAGTGTTTACCAAAGAAAATATCATATAGAAAACATAATGAATAATATAGCTATAAAAAATGGTTTTCAGATAACCGTGACAAATAGAGATAAGATATTGAGAATTTTTGATGAAATTGGTAAGGTCGCAAAATCTGTGAATATAGACAGAAAGCGTATGATTAACATAAATTTCATTTTAAAACAAATATTTAAAATGCTTGATCTTCCTTTTGAAAAGGTCAAGACAAGTAAATCCAAAAAGACACTTCAATCATATGAACAATATTGGAAGGACATAAAGACACTGATAATCGATGAAATAAACACAATAGCTAAGGAATGAATTTGTCATTGTATTTAGCGTAGAACTTATCAACACTAGGACAAACATCAGTTACAAAATCATCTACATTTTTTAATTCTGTGTGAAACGATGGTTGAAAATCACCGCTTCTCAACATGTCTTTTATTGAATTCAATAGATGTTGATAACTTTGGTATGCATATGTGCAATTTTGTATTTTAAGATCCAGTGATTGGAAATCCATGTAAGACTTGATTAACAAAGCACAAGTGCTGATAGCTACAAGGGCTATACCTCCTGTCACCACAGCCGAAACCAAACCACCTGCTCCAGTTAGAACAGAAATACTATTACCTATCAATTTAAATCTTTTGAACCGTTTTACAGCCTGTTTGTAAGCCCAACACTTTCTATGGTATGCCTTATAATAGCTCTTTAGTTCATCAACCTGATCTTCAGTCAGTGAATCTGAAATATGGTTCCAGCTAAATATTCTCTTTTTTCGATCTGCCATATATATGGTCTAGATTGTTAATCGTCTGCATAGACAATATAGTATACCACTGACTTGACCACAAAAAGGTGATCTTTTAATCAGTTTAGTTGTGTATTTTTCTGAAATAGCATAAGTGTAACCTCTACCGAGCTTATGGTGGTCATAAAACCTCCCGGAAGCATCATGTAATACACTATGTGAATTTAATATATCAATCCAACCGAAGATCTTTTCAAGTAGCCATGTTAGACAGCCACTACCTGGTCCAAGAAGACCTATTTCACCATTATTGAGTTCAAGAATCTCATTCATAGATATGTCTCTTTCTAGATGATAAAAATGCAGGTGTCTATAAACAAGTGCTGATTTTAATATTTTATCGTCAATGTTTGGATGTTTTTCCTTTGTTTTTCCAAAATTGTATGCCACATATTCAAGCAATAAATTGATATACATATATATTTACGTTATATTATACCTTTGCATCAGAACGGTATGATGGTCTGATATCGTTTTTTCATCTAGGATAAAATCCAAATATACACAGAAAAAGGCTATATTTCCTCTAAGAGGAGCTATATCACGGCTTGCATCCAGACCACCAAAAACAGTTGTAGATGCACCGACGCGATTGTCGGCAGTGAAGTCACCAATATGCTTTTTGTTCCAGTAAATTTTGCTTTTTTCAGTTTTCGGTGAAGATTTGTTATCCCAGTGAACTGACAAACAATGCCATGTATTTAACTCTCCGAGATCGTTTACTGAATAATCGTCTAGTTTAGAAAAACTTTGTGGACTAGAAGCAGGACCGACGTAAACTGCTTTTGTTGAATTTTCAGAACCGCTCACCACTAGGTTTGATCCACAGTAAGCGATGAATTTATCAAAACCGCGGTCATCGTGACCAAACAAGCCGTTATTCCAGTAACTCTGTGCTGAACCTCTTGAATCTAATTTATAAACAACAAATACATTAACTGCATCATTATTCAGATCGACTTGGGATATCATCTTTTGTGAACCAACAAATTTTAAAAAATATCTACCATTGTGTTTTTCGGCTTTTGTACATAAGGTGGGTCTTTTAGATAAATCCGTTTGTGTTGCATTACTTTCTTCATTGCTTTTGTCATATATTGTTTTCACTTTTCTGCTCGAATCCATTTCAACAGTCTGACCATCTGCTCTGTCCATTTGATAAGTGCAACTAGAATACATTCTGAGATATTCACTAACCCATAAATCCAGGAATGCATCTCTCACTATGTAACTAACCTGTGATTTTATTACTACGTGGTTATCTTCCGTAGCAGCCTTAACGACGAGATTTCTGTCAGTTTCAGCATGGCCATCTTCATTTAAAAAAAGTTTGAGGTCGTGATTGAATAAAATGTCCTCAACGGTGTATTCTATTTTTTCACCATTTTCGTCAATGAAATCAGTTCCATCTTCATTCAATGCGTACAATGACATATATGTCATATGCTACATAATTTTAAGCACCTGGATTGAATTCTATGTCTCCCTGGAAATGTATAGTCATACCACCAGTGTGTTGATTATGTGTGGTTCTTATGCTCATTTCTGTGACATTAACAAAAGTTCTGTTGATCGAAATGTGATTGGAACCTGTGCCTTTGTAGGAGAATTGGAAAAAAGCGGTTTGTCCTGTTCCAAAAGATATTACCAATCTATAAGTTCCTTGTGGTATAGCATGGTATGAAATGGTGACTGCATTTATGTGAATTTTAGGAAATTGCAAATTTTGTCCTTGATCATTTAAATGTCCGTATTTCATCGTCCATTTGCTTCCTGGGTTTCTGGTTGTGACATATGTGATACGGGGTTGTATGAGATTGTCGATGAAGAATTTTTTGCTTACAGCATCATCATCATTTGTTGCCAATGCCAAACCTGTCATTTTATTGTTATTCATATTGATTGGTACATGCATTCGAAATTGATCATTTACAACCTCATAAGCCAATTCGTAATCATAAATTGTGAAATCAAGGTTGTTTTTTGCTTCGCCTTTTATACCGTAAATCAGGACATACAATGGTAAAAGAGTTGGGCTTCTATTGTCATAAGTGGATTGAACAGTTACATATAACCGTCTTTCGATAGTTGGTGAAGAACCATCTGGTGATAAGTTCATGATAAAGCGATAATATTTATAATCTGTGTTGGTTTTGACTGTAGTGGTTCTATCGGTGTTCATGTTTCTTTTTTCAAAAGTAACCTGAAATGAATTAAACTCCACATCAAAACCAGTTTTTTGAAAATATATTTCTAAACACACAGTATATTTATCGCTATAATTGTCACGTATCAGTTTGAATAGATTGAAATCGAATCGTCCTTTGAACAGACTGGAACCATCTGTTGCCTTTTGAACCTTGAATGAAAATGCTTTTTTGTTGTTTTTATGTGGCGAGTCATTATAGTCGATTAAATTGGCATCCTGTATTCCATAATCTTCTGTAAATTCCCCATCATCCATAGCATATTTCAGCACATTTTTTCTGTTTGTGTGAGTAGTTATGTGACTCTTCACTATTTCGTCGTCTACATATTTCTTATTTTTTTCTATTTGTTCGTCTGTATATTTATTGTTTTCGGTACTTATAGTCGAAAAAGCGTCATTTACTTGCTTCAAAGTTATGGCATCTTGATTATGTGTGGCGTTTCCGAGATTTATTATTCGTTGATTGTTCATGTCTAGAACAGAAGTCATTACACCGCTTCCATCCAATTTCAATGTTTTTCCAACCTCGGAATCGACATAAGCTTTGTTTGTCACATCTCTAGCACCGGTTGGTTGTCCGCAATTTATTATTTTATTCAAAGACATATCCAAATTTCCAGTCATTTCAGAGGATCCGTCTAAACGAAGTGAATCTAAAAATAATCGATCAACGTAACCTTTTCCAGTGGCATCATTTACACCTGTCGGATCAGCAAGATTGATGATCTTGTTGTTGTTTATATTCAAATTTCCAGTCATTGCTTGCGTACCATCTCGCAACACAACCTGATTTGTATTGGGTTTGGTTGATAAACCAGTTTGTAATTGGTGTTTTGTAACAGCGTCAGAATTGCCAGTGCCTTCAGCAAGATTGCTGATTTTATTATTTCCAAAGTCAAAATTGCCAGTTACGGAAATACTTCCATCTTTTTTCAAATAATTAGCCAGCTCCGTTTTATCAGCTTTAAAATTAAAAGAGCTGTCAACGTAAAATTTATTGGAAGCATCTGAATGTAGTATTGGATCTTTTACTCCTAGGATTCTTTGATTTTTCATGTCAATCGGATTTTGGGCTTCTATCTTTCCATCATTTGTATTTAAATCAAAGTAAAAGTTATGCATATGAGAACTGCTGACAGCGTCACTATGGCCATGTCTAGCAGGGGCTATGTTTTCAACACGTCTGTTATCCATATTAAGGGCGCCAGTCATTGCATTGCTTCCGTCCAATTTTAATGTCTTGTTGACCTCCCCATCGACATAACTCTTAGTAGTTGCATCGTCATTCGTTTGTGGTGAATCCACATTTCTCAGTTTTTTATTCTGCATATCATAATCACCGTCATCTGTTAGTTTAAAACCAACACCAGGCAATCCTTTTACTATTTCAATAACTTTTTCATGTGAATAAGTGTCTTCAGGTAATTTACCATTCGAGTAACTCATATATGTAATTGGTTTATATTTTTTCATCGAAATTCTTCTTCACTTGTTTCTTAGGTTTGTCAATATATATAAAACTAAAAGGGTCTCTGGTTGCTCTCTCGTATAATTGTTTGGATACATTGTTTTCGCGGCATATGAGACTTTTTTCGTTATTACTTGGAAACTCATAAATGGCGAAATGTGAGCAGTTTAATCTGATATCTTTCGGTGTCTTATAGTAGCTTTGACTCAAATATATGACACAGCAGTTTTTATGTCTCCCCTGTATAAAATAGTCAACTAATGGTTTTTGGTTTTTATCGCATACGAAATCGTCGAATATCACAATTTTTTGATTATCACTGCCAAGATTGTTTACAGGAATTATTTTATCATTGCTTGCTTCAATGATATCATAACCAGCTTCTTCACTCCATGGTTCGAAATCATCCATGAGATTCTGATACTTTGACTGCTCTAAGTTTTTTGCATAAAATATTTTATCAAAATACAACAGATTGTAAATCATATGCATAAGTGTATTTGTTTTTCCCGAACCAGATGGTCCGCAAATCAGCATGCGGAAGCATCGATCAGGCATAAAATCATGTAGTTGTGTGAAGTTTGTGACAACATCGTCGCCAGTATCATAATTAGGTATCTTCATTTATATTAAATCGTTACATTGTTTCGATAAAATGATGTAGTTAAACATGGTGTATAACATGGTGTTCAACACCGTGTTAAATGCTATTTTTATATATGAATTTCCATTTTATGTAACGTAACAATATAACAATAAATGAGTTTACTTAAGTGGAAAGAACTCGCAAAGAGTAAATCTGAATTAGGGGACAAGATCAATTATGTCCATAATGCAATTACAAAACATGATATCGATCAGAAGACCAGTCAACAGGGATTTTCAAAAGTATTCCAACCAATTACAAGTAAATTAGATGATGTTATTGATAGTAATCAGGTTTTAAGGTTGCCTAGGAAAAAACGACCACTGAAGAAAGGAGAAGTTCCTGATTACGGCATTGATATAGAGGATGAAGTTCCAGATATGAATCTTGGTGAATTATTTGAACAACCTGTTTTGCCACAGCAAGAAAAACAACTGGTGCCAAAACCGCCAACATATGAAGAATCTTTACAAGATCTTCTGGAAGGAAAAAAAGAGACGTATGTTGATCCTAAGTACTTTCCTGAAGAACCAGAATTACCACCAGAGTATGATGACGACGATGAGATAGATTATGGAATGGATGAAGAAGATATGGAAAATGAGATATTAGGTGATCTTGGTATACCAAATTATGATTCTGTTGAAAAGGTAATAAATCAACAAGAAATGACTGAACGAAAAAACAAAAAATATCTCAATAAGATCGTCAATGCGGCTAAATTTAAAAGAAATCAATTGAAAGCCTACAAAGGAAACGTTACAAAGCAATACAAAAGTGGGAATATAACGGAAGCTGATAGGCAAGAGGAAAACAAAAGAGTGGATCGCGCTATGAAAACTCTAAATGAATACATAAAACATTATCAAAACAAAATGCAAACAATGCAAGGTTCTGGTAGGAAAAAACAAAAAGGTGGTAATGTGATATTTTTCAACAAACCGAAAGAACTCATAAAAAAATTGGATTTAATCATTGGTGAGATATTGGCTGGTAATACAAGCATTGACATGCGAAATATGGGTGTTTCTATATTGGACACATTATTGAAAATGACAACAATTAACAAATCACAATATGGTAAATTATACAAACAATATTTCCAAATTTAATGTAACTTCATTATATAATGGAACGAGAGATAGTTTTATCATCTTACAGTGTGAAAAATAAAGGGGATAATAAACCAGAAGATTTTACAACAAATTTCACCAGACCTGTAACTCTGGACAATAATAAGCAATACGTTATCGGTCTTAACAGAGTCATTAACATGTCATTCACTTGGTTCAATGTCAATGCTGGGTACAAAAATCAATTAATCAAATACAGCTCCGATAATGGTTCAACTTTTAAGGACATTACCTTTCCAGCTGGGGTATGGAATTATACGGACTTTGACAGACATATTAAAAATGTGACGAAAACTGGTGATACGTATCCGATGACTCTTGAATTCAACGAAACAACATTCAGAGTCACGGTTACATTAGCTGCAAATTACCAACTTGATTTAAGAGCAAGTAATTTTAATGACCTGATCGGTTTTGATAAAAAGATATTAGCCAGTGAAACGCATATTGGACCAAGAGTGCCGAATCTCAGTCAAGACACAGACGTACTCAATATTCATTGCGATTTGGTCAACGAAAGTTTAGTTGACGGTGAAGAAACAGACATTATTTATTCATTCTCAACCAGTGTACTAAAACCAAGTTACTCCTTCACCCTCGAACCACAAAGAGTTACATTTAATCCTGTGAACAAAACTACAATTTCATCAATCAGAATCATGATAACAGATGGAAAAAGAAGATTAGTGGATCTAAATGGAGCAGATACGTCTTTTTCACTAATTCTAAAAAGTATCTAATGTAAAAGTATAATGAAACCGTATGAATTTAAGAGGTTTTACCATCCAAAACTTGGTAAATTTGTATTTCAACACAAAGGGTCTGGACTTATCGTTGACAATATTTTCAAACCGTTAAAGAGTGTGGCATCATCTGTTTTCAAGAAATTTGCAAAGCCATTAGCGAAGAAGGCGTTAGAATCAGGAGTATCACATGCAGGTGATAAAATTGGTAAAAAAGTTGCTGAAAAATCTGGTGATTTAATAATGAAAAAATTGGCAAATTTGAGAAAAGGAGCTACGACACAAAGGGCAATAGCCCCATCCTTACCCATTGAACAGAAACAGCAAGATGAAAGCGCTGACATGATACTAAATAGATTGATATCAGGATCTGGAAGAAGGCGTAGATTTTTCAAATAAATAACATGACAGCAAAATTATATAATACAATAGTATAAATGGCTTTTAGAACAAGTGAATTATTGCAAAGAAATGAGTTAGTGCGATTTCAACTTGATGATGTAATCCGAGCCCCAGGTAACGGTCAACATCAAGAAAAGAACGGTTATAGATTCACCATCAACGACCGGAGTTCTTTCTATGATTGGTACAATGCTTATTTCGAGGTTCAATTCCAGTTACAAAAAACAGCAGATGGAGCCGGTTACGCAGCAGCCGATAGAATAACGGTGATAAACGGATCTCATTCATTGATTGCACATATGATGATTAAAAGTGCTGGGAAAATTGTTTACGATACTGACAATCTACATAAGGTCACTTTTGTGAAGAATCTGTTGGAACATTCTGATGATTACTCGAGAAGGGTAGCTAAAAACAGTTTTTGGTATTTAGACACAGATGGTACGACAGCCAATACTAATTCAGGATATGAATCTAGAAAAGTGCTTACACAAGCTACCAACAATGATGGAACGGGAGGAGCAAAAAATGTGAATTTGATCATACCTCTCAATCGTTACAGTTTTTTTGAAGAGTTGCAGGATAAAATGTTGGTTCCTATGCAGTTACAATTCAATTTGAATCTCCAGAACGACAATGAACTCATCAATATGGCAGTAGGAGTAGATGCCGGCAGAGTAGTTTTGAACAGATTTCTACTATGGGTTCCAAAATTAACACCAAAAGACAGTATGTACGACAAATTTGTAAGCTCTTTCATGAAAGAACACAAATGGACATATCAGCGTGAACTATATGCAGTGTCAGCACCTGCTAGAGTCAGTGGTTTTTTTCAGATTTCTTCCAGTATTGACAATGTCAAAGCAATTTTTGTTTATCTACAACGGGCTAAAACCAGAGTTGCAACTCAAAATCCATATATACTTGATACCTTCAAACTAAATGCAGCAGACGCAAACAGTTATTTAACAACATGCAGACTCGAATATGGCAATGGTGTTTTCTACCCAGAAACGGAATATGACAGTGAGAGCAAAGTGAGGATTTTCAATGATCTGATGTCTTATGCAATGCGAAAAAATGATTACAACACCGGAACCCAGTTGAATCTTGCCAATTATAACAGCCTGTATCCACTAATCTATTTCGATCTGTCATATCAGGCAGAGAAAGTAACAAGAGACCCTAAACAGTTGATTTTCAGGTATAAAATAAGTGCCAATAGTGCAGCAGATTTCAATGTCCATGCAGTTGTATTGTACGAAGAGTCGGTTGTTATTGACAAGGTGGGTAATGAATTGGTGATAGTTTAAGCCCGCAACTGAAACAGTAATATGAAATCAAGTGAATAACTCCCATTTATTTACAATCGGAATTATATAACATATATTATATGACTAAACTTCATGAAATCAACGTAAGACTTACAGATAATCAAAAAAAGAATCTGAGTAATGCTTACCATAAAAGGGAAACAATTGTTCTAAGACTGACAAATGATTCTCTTAATGGAAACGACACTCTTTATGTTCCAGCAATGGTGAAAAAAAGATTGCAAAAAAATCGACAATTGAACAAAGGAATGGACATTAAGCTTGCTAAGACCAATATCAGAAAACAAGTAGGCGGAAGTCTTTTGAGCACTGTATTGTCACTTGGTATGAGAGCTCTTCCAGCAATTGGTAAAACCCTTGGGTTGAGTGCTCTTGGTGGTTTAGCAGAAGCCGGAGCTAAAAAATTGTTAGGATCTGGTCAAAAAGGTGGTGCTATGCCATTACCCATGATGATACCTTTCAATGCAATCAATCAACTGATGCCATATCTGAATATGTTTACAACCAAACAGCAAAGAGACATAATGAATGCGGCTCAAACAGGATCTGGCGTTAAAATAACACCGACTAAAACACAATCAGGTGGATTTTTAGGCACTCTGTTAGCTAGCATCGGAATTCCTTTGGCTTTGAATCTTGTCAAAAAGCTAACGGGAAGAGGAGCACCTAGGGTAGGTAGACCACCTTCGTCGAAAAAGGATGGTACAGGTGCACCTAGAATGGGAATGCCCCCTCCATTTTATAGTTATCCGCCATATGTGACTGGTAATGGTAGAAAAAAAAAAACATCCTCAACCAAAAAAGGAAAAGGGTTACTATTGGGAAAAAACAGTCCATTCAATGGCATACCCATTTTGGGGGCAATATTGTGAAACCAAAATTTCACAAAAACATACCTATGTCCAATCACGATCTGAAAAAAATGGTGTAAATATTTAAACATACCAATCAATGATGTACTGTCAAGAGATGAAAAGGTTCCACATAACCATAAACAGGCGTTATTTATTTACAATCTGGAACCAGCTTATATGAGCGGAAGTCATTGGGTAGCCACTTATGTTAAGGATAATGTAATAAATTATTTCGATTCGTTTGGTATGCCACCTTTTCAAGAGATTGTAAATCACGCCAAAAAGAAAAATCTGACTTTGTTACATCAAAACAATCAGATACAAAACATACAAACAACAACTTGTGGGTATTTCTGTTTATACTTTCTGAATGAAATGAATAAGGGTAATTCGTATTATGATTTATTACAAGTATTCGACATAAATGATACAATGAAAAATGAGAGATTTATCGAATATTATTTCAGAAATATCTAACTTATATGTATTATGAAATCATATTGTGTCAAACAAAAGAAAGTGACTGAATGTGTTGAACCTTCAGGTTACAAAACAGCTAAAAATGGTAGACTAATGTTCTTTTGCACTTGTGCTGAATGTGGTATTACAAAGACCAAATTTGTCAAACAACAGGGAAACTAAACAGCCCGTTGGGAGCGGGCTTACTCAGTGATATCGCCAATACAGGAACGGAATTATTTTTAACTAAAGGAGTACCTTATCTTGGCAAAAAAGCCGTTGAAATGGGTAGATATTATGGTTCCGAATTAATGAGAGACCCAAAATTGCAGAAAAAAGCAATTGATTATGGTTTGAGAAAAATGAATCCTCTCATACATAAAGTTGGATCTGAAGCTCTCGATCAATTGTCGACGAAAATAAGACCCAAAAAGAAATACACAACCAATAGGAAAGATCTTGATGGCGGTGCTGTTGACATTCACAAAGCTATTGGTAAATTACCGAAACCAAAAGGCGGATGGACATTACCTGGGCATCATTACACCGGACCATATAATGATTTAGAAAATCAACTGAAGTATGACCCAAAAACTGGTCAAATATTGGAAATATATGATATGCCCACTGGAAAAACTGATGCAATAGCAATGCAACACGATGTTGATTATTCCGTCTGCAAGGATGATAGGAAATGTAAAAACAAAGCAGATAGGAAAATGGTTCAAGCTTTAGACAACGTACCGTATAATGAAAGACAATGGGGGCATTGGTTGGCAAGAAATGTTATCAATACAAAGCAGAAACTAGGTCTTGGAGTTTCAAAAAACGGAAAAAGCCGTCGGGTAACTGGCAAGAAAAATTAGCAGATGAATTACATGCATCTATAAGACGCAACTTTACTCGGCGGCGTGTAATCGTAAATCATATTGATGAAATATGGGCAAGTGATCTAGTTGAAATGCAACAGTTTAGCAAATGGAATAAAGGTTATCGGTATCTTCTCATGGTTATTGATGTTTTCAGCAAATACGGTTGGATTGTCCCATTGAAGGATAAGAAAGGTGAATCTGTCACTGAAGCATTTAAAACAATATTCAGGGAAGGCAGAAGACCACAATATTTATGGGTTGATAAGGGAAAGGAGTTCTATAACAAACACTTGAAGGACTTGTTAGACAAAAATGGGATACATATGTACTCCACTGAAAATGAAGAGAAATCCTCAGTGGTCGAAAGATGGAATAGAACAATCAAGTCCAAAATGTGGAAGCAGTTCACAGTTCAAGGTAATACAATGTATCTCGATATGCTGTCCAAACTAGTGAAACAGTATAATAATACAAAACATTCAAGCACAAAGATGACACCTGCTGAAGCTAGCAAAAAGAGCAATGAAGGAACCGTTTACTTCAATCTATATGGTGATATGGAGCCATTAAAACAGAAACCTAAATTCAAAACAGGTGACCAGGTTCGAATATCCAAGTATAAACGGAATGTGTTCGATAAACGATATACTCCAAACTGGACCGAAGAAGTGTTTACAGTTGATAAGATCCAATACACTAATCCAATAACATACAAACTAAAAGATCTCAGAGGTGAAGAGATACAAGGCAGTTTTTATGAACCTGAATTATTAAAAGCAAAGCAGGATATTTTCCGTATTGACAAAGTGATCAGAAGAGACTATAAAAAGAAACAAGCTTTGGTAAAATGGAAGGGATACAGTGATGAATTCAACAGTTGGATACCATTGAAAGACATTGAAAACATATGAATTGTGGTCGAACAAACGCGCATAAAGACTTATAAAAAAATAAAAATATATACTTATATTATATGGACAAGTTTGAAAATGAAGAAAAGTTTGGTTTCTATTATGAGAGCGATCAAGACTCTGGTTCAGATTCCGATTGGACGCCATCGCAAGAAAGTATATCTGAAGAAAGCTGCTCAAGTTCGCAAGAATCTGAGTCGTCACAAGACAGTGATGAATCTGTATAAAAACAGAATGAAAACATATAGTATATGAAAAAATATTCTGACAGACAAAAATACAAGTTGATCATTTGGTATTATTTATTGAATGACATCAAAGAAAATGACATAGAAAACGTGCTAAAAGAAAGATACCCAGAATACAAAATAGATTGGAAGGCGATGAGTGAAAGAATATCTTGGGCAGCAATGCGTAAGTATGCACGAAAAATGTATCCATGGATAATACAAACAAAAAATGAAGACGGAGTGATTTTTCATCTTCCTTTTGAATATTTGTGTGAGCTATAAGTATATGTTCAAAGGATCAGAAATAGTGAGAACATTATGTTTGAGAAAATTGGTTGTTGAAGCAATATGCGACATAATGGTCGGAAACGCCAGTTACATGCATTTTGTTCGAACAATGGAAATGCCAATGATCAGACATGCATTGAAAACAGGCGTACCAAAAAAAGAAATCCTGAAAATATTCAACAAGATGGATGCCAAAATGATGTTTTTGTACAGAGAATTCGAAAGATACGTAAATTTTCTGGCTCCATTGAAAATGGTGCAAGAATAATACATAAAAATATGAAAACGGCAATTAATCTGATTTTTTGTCATTTACTGATGTTTTACAAGTTTTATTATGCACATACTTGCTACCGTTTTTCAAAATTTTGTTACATCGGTAGCATGTGTATTCTTTATGCGCCCAATTTTTCATGAATCGCGCTTGATTCCTTTTTCTTTCTTCATCAGATACTCTTAGCGGTCTTTTATTAGAAGATTTTTTGTAGTCATCAGGCAATTCATCTTGTTTGACATATTTAAATTTGTAGTGTTGACCATCCTTTTTTGAAACACCTGATTTACATTTGTTGATACCCTGACATACCATTTTAACAATGCCAGCATTTATTTGAAGATGTTGTTGAACAGCATACATACTGAAAAAATAAGTATCTTCTTCAGTGGTTATGTTAGTTGCTTTTATGCATTTTCTGTTTTCATGATTTTTAGCAGCAAATGAATAATCACGATTCTTTGCTGATTTCGTGCAATTTTGTTGTTGAGTCATTATTTGCAGGTTGCGTAATCTGTTGTCTTTTTTGTCATTGTTGATGTGATCAATCACTTTTCCTTCAGGTATAAGACCGTTAAAACATTCCCAAACAAATCTATGAACAGACATTGTTTTCTGTCTTTCACCATGTTTTTTGACATTGCAATACATATAACCGCTTCCATGCTTATTACCAATTGTCGGAATTTTTTTTGTAATATAGATTACGTTTCCATTTTCGTCGGCGGCATACAAGTCGTAAATCGGATGAATTGAATAAACACATTCTTTGATTTGGATTTTAGTCATAATAATATAGTATATATTATTTCTTTATAAGGGTTTAGTTTGTCAAAAAAACAAAAATCCTATTTAAAGAAAAACCACTATTTAATAAATATATAGTTATGAAAAATAATATCTCAAGTAATGGTAATAATAGCATGAACAAAAAATTAATATACGAAAAAATCAGAGTTTCACTCAATCGATACAGAAGACAAGAAATCAGAATGGCTGGTTCATTCACAAAGAAAAATTCATCATTTTCAAGACTGTTTGAACAGCGAATTGATGAAATTGGTGGAAGGCGTGTGCGTGTTTCTGTCACAGTGTTTGTCACTGTCAGAGAATTGACCAAGGACAAAATTATGAAAAGATCATTCGGTCCATTTGACACGGTTGTACCAAAATTGAGCCTCGAAGACATGTACAAATTCTTCATGTACACATTATTGACCAGCAATTTCACATTGTTGTCAGCTGATGTGATTACAGAAATAGGTGGCAGAGTGATAACATATAATCCACAATTTTTTGCTCATCATTTCATGGCTGGTTTGAAGTTGGAATCTTATTTGTTAAGTGGTAAAAGAAAACCGAAATCATATGGCTCAAATAGTTGTGTGCTTGATTATGTTTGGGATCAGGTTCGAGGCAAAAAAGGTTTTAAAACATATGATTATGACAAATTGAAGGATGAGATCTTCAAATATTGTGCAGATCCACCTAGAATGACAACAAAAGAATTGATTGATTGGGCCAAAAATTGCCATCCAAATGTGTCAATACACGCATATGATAGCACATACAGGAAATTCAAATCACATACCAGAAAGAACAATTGTGATGTTTCACTTGTTTACATTGTCAAAGACCATCATTGTTATCCCATTACAGACGAAAAATTGAAACTTACTGCAGCCAAAGCAAACCAAGGAGGCTGTGATAACTTATTAAAATACATGACTGACATGAAATGGTCCAGAAATCACGAATATTTGTATAAACTGGATAAATTTGACGATATTCATGAATTAGACAAAAAAGACAACATTATTGTTTTGCCTGAAGATGTTAAAATGATGCAAGCCATTGATGCATACATTAATTCCACCTGTTATTATGTGGAATACTTGCATTGGGACAACAATGGAATATTGGATGGTTTCATAGATCACAGGAACAACATGTTTCTCTTGAACAACGAATACGACATCAGAAAATCCATATGTGATCATCTGCTTGGTTTGTATAAAACACATGACTTTATGTGGGTTAATCAAACTTACACAAGTTTGGCTTCTGCACTGTTCAAACAAATGTGTGGTTATTTACCGCAATCGACATACAATGTGCAAACTCGTGAAATGCTTGATGATTATTATCCAAGGGCTCTTCAATGGTGCACAACTGAAGACATTCCTGATGATGTGGTCAACATTGATATATCCAAATCGTATCCAAATGTTCTGCTCAACAATGGTATGGCAATTCCAGTTTACAGTATTCACGACGTAGTAGAGCCATTTTATTGCAAAAGCGATCTGAGAAGATGTGGTGAATTTTACATTGAAGAAACGATATTGTACAATTATGGAACACCTTTGAAAATCGAAGCTGGTTTTTATGGAAACGCTTTGGTGTCATATTTGGTTGATGAACTGAACATGTCTGTCAAGCAGATTAAATACAAAATTGTTTCTAAGAAAGCTCTTAAGCCTGACACATTCAAGCCGTTTTTGAAACATGTATTTGAAATATTTCCCGAAGACAAAGCCAAACGATTGGCAAACAGTTTCATTGGTGATCTAGGAAGGAAATACAACAGGACCAATACAGGTTTCACTTGTGTTGAATATGATACAGCAATGGCTTGTTGGACTCAAGGTATCAAAGACGGGCGCAATATCGTGATTGACAGCTACAATGAAATCTACTTGATCAAGGAACAAAAATGCGAACGGTTGTTTTCAGACAATACAAGTGTGAACAGATTTGTTGTTTCTCAAGCAATATTGAAGTGTTTGGAGCTTATTCGTAAATGCTATGGTGAAAAAAGTGCGTTATATGCTTACAATACAGATGGTATATTTATTACAAATCCAAATATCATATTGGAGAACAAAAAAGATGTTGTGTTTGACATCAAGAATATCGGCAAAGCATATATCACTGACAGTCCACTATGCTACTTTGAGCGCCATTACAGAGAAAACATGGATTTTGAATGTTATAAAGCAGTGGAAGGCAAAGGTTGCATGTATAATGGTCAAGCTGGTTCTGGCAAAACGACCAAATTGTGTAAAATGGTAATGAAAACTGATAAGCCAATTGTGTTAAGTTTTACAAATAAGGCTGTCCAGAATGTCAAAGACAGATTGAGAAAAATGGGATGCGATTCTAGTAAACCGTTTGAAGGATTACCGGTTAAGATGAGTAGCAAAAACAAAAACTTTCGGTCATATGTTGAAGAAATTAAAACACGTGCAGAAAAAAACAAAATTGATCCCGACGCTATTTGTCATACATTTGATTCTTATTTTTGTGAATGGAATGGCATGACAACAGAAACAAATCTCAAGAGTTTGAAAGACAAAACAGTCTTTGTGGAAGAATTTTCAATGGTACCAAACAAGTGGATGACATTAATTTACAAAGCCTTCTTGTTGTACGGTATCGAGGTCTACATGTTTGGTGATCCAAATCAATGTTCTCCCGTTGAATCTGGCAGTAAAATATGCTATGACTATCTCAAATCTGCGTCTGTCAGACAAATGTGCCCCAAAAATGCAACATTGAAATATATCGAGGATTCATGTCGATATGACAAAAAAACGCACATTGTGCTCGATGGATTCTTGAAGAAAGGCAAATTGGCAAAAAACTTCTCTATGACACGAAAATTGTACAAAAACATATGTTATTTAAACAAAACAAGGATCGAAGTAAATACTCAATGTTGTGACAAGTTTGTGGAGGGCAAGGAATACGAAAATGTTGAGTTTACGTACAATGACAAAAAGGAAACGTATAAAGTGTGTGCTGGAATGCCTGTTATTGCAACTGATAACATCAAGGAACATAAAATATTTAATACAATGGAGTTTTTGGTGGAAGATGTATCGGAAGATTCATTCTGGATTAATGGAGTAGAGTTTGACTTGAAAACATTTTCTCGGTGTTTCATTCCAAGTTTTTGTGTAACCGCTCATAAATGCCAAGGAGCAGATATTGATGAACCTTACAACATTTATGATGTCAATAGAATGGACAAAAAACTATTGTACACTGCTTTGAGCAGAACCACCAAATTTGAATATATTCATCTTGACAACAAAGATTTGAACAACAAATATAAAAATCGTACAATGCCATGTTTAGAATTGACCAATGCCAAATTCAACAGTCTGTATAGTGAAGGCAAAATATACAAAGTGCTTGTTGACGACAAGGTTTACATTGGATCAACGTGCGAGGATTTGGCAACACGATTAAATCGACACCTGAAGGACCGCAAAAGCCAAATATATAAATACAGGAAGAAAAAGCCTGTGATTGAACTGATCATTAAAGCGCCAACAAACGACAAAAAAAGTTTAGAAAAAATAGAAAATGCTTACATACAAGATTATGCTGAAAAATGTGGTGAATTATTGCTGAACGTAAAAGCAAATCCATTAAAACCGAAAAAGGTTCAATTCAAAGTACAAATGGAAAATCAAAAACAGTTAGAAGAACGTATTGCTAAATTAGATGACAAAATAAAAATAAAAGACAATGAAAATGATAAGTATCTATATTTCGACAATGTAATCTTTGGTAAGCGATATAAGACAATGGCAAGATATG